>NC_041384.1:550244178-550245277 GCF_002162155.2 Triticum dicoccoides
GGAGCCCAAGGGGGCGCCGTTGGCCTTGACGGCATGGACGTCGGCTTCGAAGGGCTCGGCAGATGCCCCTATCCCTGTGGAGGAGACTGACGGGCCGGAATGCTTCAAATGCGGGTGGGTGGGCCACTATCAGAATACGTGCCACTTCAAGCCTCTCTGCTTCCTTTGCCATGAGGAGGGCCATGCATTGGCGCACTGCCCTACGCGTGGTTGGCCCCTGATGCTGCAGATCATGGGCAACACCATCCTCGGCGAGGGTTTCTTTTGCCTTCCTTTCATGGAGTCAGAGGGCGAGGAGGTGCGTGCTTAGTTGGTGGCGGATGCGGCTGTCATCTCTGCGGCGCCCGACACGCTGTCGGTGCCCATCTTGGAGGCGGAACTCCCTCACCTCTTCGAGGAGGAGTGGGACTGGAAGGTGACGACGATCGGCGACAACATGTTCTCGTCCGTCTTCCCCAACAAGGCCATGCTGCGGATGGCGACTCGCAGCGGCAAGCTCTTCCTATCCCTCAATAACATCATGGCCGAGATCAAGGAATCCCTCCCGGAGGATCCCAAGGCCGAGATGATGCCGGACGTGTGGGTCAAGCTGTGGGGCGTGCCTCCCAAACACCGCCGTGAGGATAGCCTCATGGCCGGGACCGTCATGATTGCCCGCCCCATGGAGGTGGATAAGGCGTCGCTAGTGGAGCTCGGGCCGGTGCGGATGCGCTCCGCCTGTCGCTCCCCGGCCAAGCTGCGTGGCTACGTCCAGCTTTTGTTCAACAGTGAGGGCTACACCATTTGGATGGAGGCCGAGGCGGACGGACTGTAGGGTGCAGCGCCCCCTCCCCCTCCCCCTGCTAGCTTGGACAAGGGTCTGGATGGCAAGGACAAGGATCATGATATGAGCATGGGTGAGGACTCAATTGATACGGCATCGTGGGACAAGCTCAGTATCAAGGACAAGGACTCGGCGGCAGTTGCTCATACAGGGGGCGGTGCGACTAACCAAGGGGCGCTCCATGTTGGAGTGGGCAGCAATGAGACGGAGTTCAACCAGTACGGTTCCAACATGTCGCTCGGGCTCGACGTCGACAAGGGCGTCACGGCCTCCTGC
>NC_041384.1:550245661-550249678 GCF_002162155.2 Triticum dicoccoides
GCTCTCCTCCTTCGCTTGCGGCCGGCATCGTCGGTGGAGGGAGGCGGGTCCCCAAGAAGACGGTGGGGCGCAAGACTCCCTCGGTGGCGCTGGCGAGCCCACCGTCAGTCCGTGCGAGCACGCATGTCTCGCACCGGCCGATGGCGATGGCGTTGGCATATCCTGGAGGTCAGGCTGGCGGGTCCTCGACGCCCACTCCTCCCCCTCATCGGATGCGCTTCGGGCGGCGGTGTCCAAGACGGTGCCCATCTCCACGGCCAAGCGCTCCAAGGTGTTGGTGGCGACGCCATCGTCCCTGGAGTGGACCAACACGCGCCCAAAAGGAGCTAAGGGCAACCTCCCCTCGCTGCAACGTGCTCAGCTTCTTCTGGCCCGGAAGAACATGGAAATTGAAGGTAATCCTTTGCCCCGCTTTACGATTTTCGACGACTATTCATATGAGCGTTTACGTGGTATTCTGGAGGATAGTGCAGTAGATATGTCGAACGCGGGCGAAGCACGCGAGCTTCTGTCCCTCCTTCGCTCGAAGGAAATCGCGCAGGCAGCGATAGCGCAGGCTGCTGCTGCCCATGTGGCGCCATCAACAGAATAAGCAGGGGCTTCTCTAGAGATAGTTGTGCAGCCTGTACAGGGGGACACTTCAGCAAGGGGAGTGCCGTCCCCCTCAAACTGCTGTCCTCCCAAGACACGGCGCGTGGCCAAAGCAGTTACCGCTCGGGGTATCCGTCTCCGCATCCGCATCCGCATTATCTAATGTGTTTCATATTTTGGAACATCCGAGGCTTCGGCCACGCTGGGAGGCGGACCCAGTTGAAGGAATACATTCGCGAAGAAGGGATCGATGTAGTAGGCTTGCAGGAAACCATGAAAGTGGACTTTACCCATCAGGACCCGCTTGGTATCGACCCTTTGGAGTGTTTTGCATGGCAATGGGTGCCCGCGGTGGGTCATTCTGGTGGTCTTTTGTTTGGTGTCAACCAAGTCTGCTACGAGGTGCTGTCGTCGGATGCTGGCAGGTTTTTCATCTCTGCCCACGTGCGCCACTGCGTGACCCTGCGCGAGTGGGAAGTCATTGTGGTTTATGGCCCAGCCGACCGCTCGCGCTCACAGGAGTTCCTGGGGGAACTTCAGGTGAAGGTAGCGACCTTGGGTGCGCGAAACCTGCCACTGCTTGTGGGTGGTGATTTCAATTTGATCCGCTCGGGAGCGGATAAGAATAATGGGATCATTAACTGGACAAGGGTGTTGATGTTTAATAACGCGATTGCGACAATGGCCTTTAGGGAAGTGGCTCGTGTAGGGGCACGGTATACATGGACTAACAAGCAGTTAACTCCAGTTCGGTCAGTGCTGGACCGGGTTTTCATGTCTGTGGAGTGGGAAGTGTTATTCCCATTGTGCTCCCTACAAGCCGAAACGAGGATTGGATCGAATCATATCCCTCTAATCCTCTCCACAGGGGAGCAAAGGCTGAAACGTAGTCCTCGTTTCTTCTTTGAAACCGCATGGCTCGAATCCACGGGATTCAAACAAATCTTCCTCTCCAAATGGGAGTCATGTGTGGCCCGGCTAGGGTCCCCGCGTGGGCCTATGGAGTTTTGGATTTCCGCAGGGGCGGGAATGCGAGCGGCTCTCAAAGGCTGGGGGCCAACCAGGGCCGCGAGGATAAACTGCTCCGTGCTCGCATGACTGCGGAACTGGCCCGGATGGATGCAATTGCGGATTCACAGGGCTTCTCGGAGCAGGAGTGGGCTCAGCGATACACGCTGGAAGCCCAAGTCGAGTCCCTCCTTAGGGCTGAGGAGGAGTATTAGCGTAGACGTTGTGGCATCAAGTGGACGCTGAAGGGTGATGCGAATACCAAGTATTTTCATGCTTACACAAATAGCCGGTGACGTAAGTGCGCCATCCTGAGGCTGCAATCTGAGCAGGGGCTCCTTTTGCATCAAAAGGACATCGTTCGCCACATATACGATTTCTACATCAAGTTGATGGGCTCTAGGGAGGAGTTGCACACGCGATTGCGGGCGGATGTTTGGGACCCAGCATTGCGGGTCTCGGATGAGGAAAATGAGGGCCTAGGGCTGGCTTTTCTTCCTCGGGAGATTGATGTGGCAGCCCTTGGGATGAAATCGGACACTGCCCCGGGCCCTGATGGTTGGCCGGTGGCAATGTTTAAGCGTTTTTGGTATGTGCTCAAAGGGCCAATTTTCGAAGTGTGTAACGGGTTCATGCGAGGTTGCGTAGACATCTCACACTTGAAATTTGGGGTGCTTTCTCTGATCCCCAAAGTCCAGGGTGCGGAATGTATTAGAAAATTTAGACCTATAGCGCTCATTAACGTTCCGTTCAAAATCTGCTCTAAGGCTTGTTCCACACGTCTCTCTGTGATTGCTCATCGTATCATTAGTAGGAATCAGTCGGCTTTTATCCGTGGTCGCAACATTTTGAAGGGGCCGCTCGCCCTCCAAGAGATTGTTCACTCGCTCAAACACTCTCGACAACCAGCCATTCTTTTGAAACTGGATTTTGAGAAGGCGTACGACCGAGTGAACTGGGAGTTTCTCCGACAAGTCCTCCTGGACATGGGCTTCTTGTCGGTGTGGTTTCATCGCATGATGCAATTGGTCTCGGGGGGCAAAACGGCGATTGCGGTGAATGGAGAAGTAGGGAACTTCTTCCGCAACAAGCGTGGGTTGCATCAAGGGGACCCGGCTTCTTCGTTGCTTTTTAATTTTGTGGCTGATGCCTGCTACCTCTTGAGCATTGCGTTGGTTTTGCCCGAAGAGGAAGGGATGATGCAGCAAAGTAGCGTAAGTATTTCCCTCAGTTTTTGAGAACCAAGGTATCAATCCAGTAGGAGGCTACGCGCCAGTCCGTCATACCTGCACAAAACAAATAAATCCTCGCAACCAACGCGAATAGGGGTTGTCAATCCCTACACGACCACTTATGAGAGTGAGATCTGATAGATATGATAAGATAATATTTTTGGTATTTTTGTCACAAAGATGCAAAGTAAAATAAAGGCAAAGTAAAGAGCAAAGGAAATAACTAAGTAGTAGGAGATTAATATGATAAAGATAGACCCGGGGGCCATAGGTTTCACTAGTGGCTTCTCTCGAGAGCATAAGTATTCTACGGTGGGTGAACAAATTACTGTTGAGCAATTGACAGAATTGAGCATAATTATGAGAATATCTAGGTATGATCATGTATATATGCATCACGTCCGAGACAAGTAGACCGACTCCTGCCTGCATCTACTACTATTACTCCACTCATCAACCGCTATCCAGCATGCATCTAGAGTATTAAGTTAAAAACAGAGTAACGCCTTAAGCAAGATGACATGATGTAGAGGGATAAACTCATGCAATATGATGAAAACCCCATCTTGTTATCCTCGATGGCAACAATACAATACGTGCCTTGCTGCCCCTACTGTCACTGGGAAAGGACACCGCAAGATTGAACCCAAAGCTAAGCACTTCTCCCATTGCAAGGAAGATCAATCTAGTAGGCCAAACCAAACTGATAATTCAAAGAGACTTGCAAAGATAACCAATCATACATAAAAGAATTTAGAGAAGATTCAAATACTGTTCATAGATAGGCTTGATCATAAACCCACAATTCATCGATTTCAACAAACACACCGCAAAAAGAAGATTATATCGAATAGTTCTCCATAAGAGAGGGGGAGAACATTGTATTGAGATCCAAAAAGAGAGAAGAAGCCATCTAGCTAATAACTATGGACCCGTAGGTCTGAGGTAAACTACTCACACTTCATCAGAGGGGCTATGGTGTTGATGTAGAAGCCCTCCGTGATCGATGCCCCCTCCGGCGGAGCTCCGGAACAGGCCCCAAGATGTGATCTCGTGGATACAGAAAGTTGCGGCGGTGGAATTAGGTTTTTGGCTCCGTATCTAATCATTTGGGGGTACGTAGGTATATATAGGAGGAAGGAGTACGTTGGTGGAGCAATAGGGGGCCCACGAGGGTGGAGGGTGC
>NC_041384.1:550250019-550255392 GCF_002162155.2 Triticum dicoccoides
CCCCCTACCTCGTGGCCTCCTCTTTTGTGTCTTGACGTAGGTTCCAAGTCTGCTGGGTCTTATTTGTTGAGGAAATCATGTTCCCGAAGGTTTCATTCCGTTTGGACTCCGTTTGATATTCCTTTTCTTCAAAACCCTAAAACAGGCAAAAAACAACAATTCTGGGCTGGGCCTCCGGTTAATAGGTTAGTCCCAAAAATAATATAAAAGTGGATAATAAAGCCCAATAATGTCCAAAATAGTAGATAATATAGCATGGAGCAATCAAAAATTATAGATACGTTGGAGACGTATCAAGCATCCCCAAGCTTAATTCCTGCTCGTCCTCGAGTAGGTAAATGATAAAAACAGAATTTTTGATGCGGAGTGCTACTTGGCATAATTTTAATGTAATTCTTCTTAATTGTGGTATGAATATTTAGATCCAAAAGATTCAAGACAAAAGTTCATATTGACATAGAAATAATAATACTTCAAGCATACTAACTAAGCAATTATGTCTTCTCAAAATAACATGGCCAAAGAAAGTTCATCCCTACAAAATCATATAGTTTAGTCATGCTCCATTTTCGTCACACAAGAATTCTCTCATCATGCACAACCCCGATGACAAGCCAAGCAATTGTTTCATACTTTAGTAATCTCAAACCTATAAACTTTCTCGCAATATATGAGCGCGAGCCATGGACATAGCACTATGGGTGGAATAGAATATAACGAGGGGGGTTATGTGGAGAAGACAAAAAATGAGAAAGTCTCACATCAACAAGGCTAATCAATGAGCTATGGAGATGCCCACTGATTGATGTTAATGCAAGGAGTAGGGATTGCCATGCAACAGATGCACTAGAGCTATAAATGTATGAAAGCTGAACAAAAGAAACTAAGTGGGTGTGCATCCAACTTGCTTGCTCACGAAGACCTAGGGCACTTGAGGAGGCCCATTGTTGGAATATACAAGCCAAGTTCTATAGTGAAAATTCCCACTAGTATATGAAAGTGACAAAACAAGAGACTCTCCATCATGAAGATTATGGTGCTACTTTGAAGCACAAGTGTGGCAAAGGATAGTAACATTGTCCCTTCTCTCTTTTTCTCTCATTTTTTTGGGCCTTCTCTTTTTTATGGCCTTTCTCTTTTTTTTATAATTCCTCACTTGGGACAATGCTCTAGAAAATGATGATCATCACACTTCTATTTATTTACAACTCAATGATTACAACTCGATACTAGAACAAAAGATGATTCTATATGAATGCCTCCGGCGGTGTACCAGGATATGCAATGGACCAAGAGTGATATGTAAGCAATATGACAATAATGAATGTGTCATGATAAACGGAATGGAGGAAAGTTGCATGGCAATATATCTCGGAATGGCTATGGAAATGCCATAATAGGTAGGTATGGTGGCTGTTTTGAGGAAGATATAAGGAGGTTTATGTGTGAAAGAGCGTATCATATCACGGGGTTTGGATGCACCGACGAAGTTTGCGCAAACTCTCAATGTGAGAAAGGGCAATGCACGGTACCGAAGAGGCTAGCAAGGATGGAAGGGTGAGAGTGCGTATAATCCATGGACTCAACATTAGTCATAAAGAACTCACATACTTATTGCAAAAAAATACAAGTCATCAAAAACCTCGGCACTACGCGCATGCTCCTAGGGGGATAGATTGGTAGGGAAAGACCATCGCTCGTCCCCGACCGCCACTCATAAGAAGGACAATCAAATAACACCTCATGTTTCAAATTTGTTACATAACTTTACCATACGTGCATGCTACGGGACTTGCAAACTTCAACACAAGCATTTCTCAATTTCACAACTACTCAACTAGCACGACTTTGATATTATTACTTCCATATCTCAAAACAATCATCAAGCATCAAACTTCTCTTAGTATTCAGAACACTCATAAGAAAATGTTACTAATCTTGAATACCTAGCATATTAGGATTTTAAGCAAATTACCATGCTATTTAAGACTCTCAAAATAATCTAAGTGAAGCATGAGAGATCAATGGTTTCTATAAAACAAATCCACCACCGTGCTCTAAAAGATATAAGTGAAGTAATAGAGCAAAACTATATAACTCAAAAGATATATGCGAAGCACATAGAGTATTCTAACAAATTCCAAATCATGTATGGCTCTCTCAAAAGGTGTGTACAGCAAGGATGATTGTGGTAAACTGAAAAGTAAAGACTCAAATCATACAAGACGCTCCAAGAAAAACACATATCATGTGGCGAATAAAAATATAGCTCCAAGTAAAGTTACCGATAGAAGTAGACGAAAGAGGGGATGCCTTCCGGGGCATCCCCAAGCTTTGGCTTTTAGGTGTCCTTATATTATCTTGGGGGTTCCATGGGCATCCCAAAGCTTAGGCTCTTGCCACTCTTTGTATCATAATCCATCAAATCTTTACCCAAAACTTGAAAACTTCACAACACAAAACTCAAAGTAGAAAATCTCGTGAGCTCCGTTAGCGAAAGAAAACAAAATACCACTTCAAGGTACTGTTATGAACTCATTATTTATTTATATTGGTGTTATACCTACTGTATTCCAACTTCTATATGGTTTATAAACTATTTTACTAGCCATAGATTCATCAAAATAAGCAAACAACACACGAAAAACAGAATCTGTCAAAAACAGAACTGTCTGTAGTAATATGTAGCTAGCGCAAGATCTGGAACCCCAAAAATTCTAAAATAAATTTCTGGACGTGAGAAATTTATCTATTAACCACCTTAAAAAATAATTAACTAAATATCACTTTCCAAATAAAAATGGAAGTAGTTCTCGTGAGCGCTAAAGTTTCTATTTTTTACAGCAAGTGTAACAAGACTTTGCCCAAGTCTTCCCAAAGATTCTACTTGGCACAAACACTAATTAAACACAAAAAACACAACCAAAAAAGAGTCTAGATAAATTATTTATTACTAGACAGGAGCAAAAATTAAGGAATAAAAATAAAATTGGGTTGACTCCCAACAAGCGCTATCGTTTAACGCCCCTAGCTACGCATAACAAGCAAGGATAGATCTAGGTATTGCCATATTTGGTAGGCAATCCATAAGTGGTTCTCATAATAGATTCATAAGGTAATTTAATTTTCTTTATAGGAAAGTTTTCCATGCCTTTCCTTAATGGAAATTGGAATCTAATATTTCCTTCCTTCATATCAATAATTGCACCAATCGTTCTAAGGAAAGGTCTACCAAGAATAATAGGACATGAAGGATCGCAATCTATGTCAAGAACAATAAAATCTACAGGCACATAATTCCTATTTGCAACAATAATAATATCATTAATTCTTCCCATAGGTTTCTTAATAGTGGAATCCGCGAGGTGCAAGTTTAAAGAGCAATCATCAAAATCACGGAAACCTAAGAAATCACACAAAGTTTTTGGGATCGTGGAAACACTAGCACCCAAATCACATAAAGCATAGCATTCATGATCTTTAATTTTAATTTTAATAGTTGGTTCCCACTCATCATAAAGTTTTCTAGGGATAGAAACTTCCAATTCAAGTTTTTCTTCATAAGATTGCATCAAGGCATCAACGATATGTTTAGTAAACGCTTTATTTTGACTATAAGCATGAGGAGAATTTAGCACGGATTGCAACAAGGAAATACAATCAATCAAAGAGCAATTTTCATAGTTAAATTCCTTGAAATCCATAATAGTGGGTTTAGCAACATCTAGGGTTTTAATTTCTTCAATCCCACTTTTATCAATTTTAGCATCAAGATAAAAAAATTCCAAATTCTTAGAACGCCTTCTAAGTAAAGGTGGATCATATTCAGTCCCATCATTATCAAGATTCATATTGCAAAACAAAGATTTAATAGGGGACACATCAATAACTTTAGATCTTCATCATTATTTTCATAGCAATCTGGTTTAGCGGCCATCCTATTAACTAAGGTGGCCTGCTTATCCGAAATTTCAGCAGTCAATTTCTCAAGACGAGCAATCTGGGATCTTAAACCATCAAATTCTTTAGACATATCATCAAGCTCTTTATTCATAAAACTTTTCTGTTCCTTAAGCTCGTTTCTGAAGAAACTATTATGTTCAAATTGCAAAACCATAAAACTCCTGACATTGCTTTCGATCTCTTCTAACCTTTTAAGGTGGAGATCACTAAATTTAGGTAGAGCCATCGTGAAAAGCAAGCAAACTAACACACAAGCAAACAAAAAGCAAGCGGGGAAAAAGAGGAAAATAGAGAAAGATATGGAGGATACAGAGAGTGAGGGCGAATAAAACGGCAAGGGTGAAGTGGGGGAGAGGAAAACGAGAGGCAAATGGCAAATAATGTAATGCGGGAGATAAGGGTATGTGATGGGTACTTGGTATGTTGACTTTTGCGTAGACCTCCCCGGCAAGGGCGCTAGAAATCCTTCTTGCTACCTCTTGAGCACTGCATTGGTTTTCCCCGAAGAGGTAGGGATGATGCAGCAAAGTAGCGTAAGTATTTCCCTTAGTTTTTGTGAACCAAGGTATCAATCCAGTAGGAGGCCACGCGCCAGTCCCTTGTACCTGCACAAAACAAATAAATCCTCGCAACCAACGTGAATAGGGGTTGTCAATCCCTACACGGCCACTTACGAGAGTGAGATCTGATAGATATGATAAGATAATATTTTTGGTATTTTTGTGATAAAGATGCAAAGTAAAATAAAGGCAAAGTAAAGAGCAAAGGAAATAACTATGTAGTAGGATATTAATATGATAAAGATAGACCCGGGGGCCATAGGTTTCACTAGTGGTTTCTCTCGAGAGCATAAGTATTCTACGGTGGGTGAACAAATTACCGTTGACACTACAAAAAAAAGACACATCCGTGACATTTTGGGCCGAACGAAATTTTTTTCTGTCATACATATGACACTTCTATGACGATAATTGTGACAAAACCCGATATCATCATAGATGTGGTGGGCTCCTACTTCTATGACAAAAAATCATGACAGAAAATGGGCTGTTCGTCCTGGGCGGGCCGGAGACGCGGCTGCATGACATTCTTTGGGCCGTCCATGACGGAAAAAACCGTGGTAGAAGCGAGGGCGAGGAAAATTTCGAGGAGTTCCCGGTTACGGTGGGAGGTCGGGGGCCGAGCGATGCGTGTTTCTCTCGTACACGTACGCGCATGTGTGCGAGGCGTTGGCTCTAATTGAACCCGAGCGAGGCGTTGGGCTCTAACTGAACCCAAGCGATTGCACTACAGGCTACGCGTTACTAAACCCGAGCGATCGATGGATGGCTGTTAACTGAACCCGATCGAGCGATTCCTTCGCTACTGCTGCTAACTGAAGCCGATCGATGCTGCCTCTGGATGAACAGT
>NC_041384.1:550255654-550459428 GCF_002162155.2 Triticum dicoccoides
TTCCCGGTGTGGGTGGATGAGCAGGACCCCGTGGTGTTGCCTCTGGATGAACAGGACCCCGATCGATCGAGCTGGTTGGGGCTGGATGAACAGGACCCCGTGGAGGGCTGGATGAACAGGACCACCCCGTGGAGGGCAGGATGAACAGTAGATGATGGAGGGCAGGATGAACAGTAGCCCATGGAGGGGTGGTTGAACAGGAGCCCGTGGAGAGGGCGGGTTGAATAGTAGCCGGTGGAGTAGCGCGCGGTGGAGGCTGGATGAACAGGAGCCCGCGGATGAACAGTTGCAGGTGGAGGCTGGAGGAGGTCGACGGTGGATGAACAGTAGCTTGTGGAGGCTGGAGGGGGTCGACGGTGGAGATGAACAGTATCCCATGGAGTCCCGTTTTGCGGTACGCCACACCCCTCCCAATGAACAGGACCCCCGTTTCGACCGTAGCGCTCCAACACAAGTCCGTTTCCTCCGTTTTGCAGTACGCCACACCCCTCCCGATCAACAGGACCCCCGTTTCGACCGTAGGAGGTCCGTTTCCTCCATTTTGCGGTACGCCAGACCCCTCCCGATGAACAAGATCCCATTTCGAACGTGGCCGGTCGAATACAAGGCCGTTTCCTCCGTTCTGTGGTGCACCAGGCCTCGTTTCCATCACCTGTTCCGTCCAAGCCCTCCCGATGAACACGACGCATTCCATTGCCTCCCCATGAACATGACACTTTCCATTGCCTCACCATGAACATGACGCATTCCGTTGCCTCCCCATGAACACGACGACGACGCTGTTTCTCCGTTCCGACCCAGCCATGTACACGAGCCTTGGCCGTACGTATGCGCGAGTAGGCATTCGAGACCCCGCCCGTATGTACACATACGTGGCCGTATTTTCTTTCTTGCACCCTGGCCGCTGTACGTATGTGTAAATGCTACGTGCGCGCCTCTACTACAACACGTGCGCGCCTCTACTATGACACGTGCGCACCTCTACATCGACCGGTATGTACGTACACATTCGCGACCAGAATGACAATGCTACGTACGCTTCGACCAGGTGGGTCCCGACTGTCAGGAACTTCCTTGCCTGCGAAGATGTAGCTGGTGGGTCCCAGCAGTCAGGGGGCGAATCAATTTTTTTGCCCGGACGCACTTCCTTGCATGCGAAGATGTAGCTGGTGGGTCCCAGCAGTCAAAGGGAAACGTTTTTTTTTCGCGAAATACGGTGGCCCATCCGGTGGGTCCCGCTGTCTGGTGGAGGAATAATTATTTGGCACGTAATAAGGAGGCGCTTCCTTGCTGCGGCCGTGGACCCAGCTGTCAGCCTCTCCACGTACAGTCCACGTCCGATGGAAGCCGTTCCTTGACCACATTGACCACGCCGCGCCAAGAGCACCAGGGCGGGGGACGACGGCGAGGCCTAGGAAGGGGACGACGCGGAGCCGGGGAAGACGCGGCAGTGGATGCCCAAGCGTAGAGGAGTACGAGGGTTCACTGGTTTGCTGCGGTGTGAGGCTGCCGTCGCCACAGAATAACAGGGGGTGTGAGTGAGTAGAGGGATGGCCTGGCCAGCGGTGGGAGTAGTAGGGGGCGGTGAGGCCTCCGCCGCATCGCAGCCGGCCACGGGAGGCAGGACATGATGCACGACCGGCGCTGGTTTGGGCGGCTGGAGCAAGAAGACCAGAGGTTGAAGAAGCACTACGGCCGTTGGATGGACATCGTACGGTCACTGGAGCTAGAATAGTGCATATTGACTAAGTTGACAAAGACCTCCATCCCCGTCAACTTAGTAGGCCCACAAGTCAGCCTGCCACTATACTGGGTCCCAGCTAACAGGGGGAGTATTCATTTTTTTGTGCGTAATAAGGAGGCACTTCCTTGCGTGTGAAAATATAGCTGGTGGGTCCGAGCTGTCAGCGGCGGTAACGTTTTTTTCGTGAAATACAGAGGCCCTTTCGGTGGGTCCCTGATGTCAGGTGGAGGAATCATTATTTTGCGCGTAATAAGGCGGCATTTCCTTGTGTGCGGCCGTGGACCCAGTTGTCGGCCTCTCCATGTAAAGTCCACTTCAGATGCATGTCGGTCGTTGACCATGTTGACCAGGCTGCGCCGAGAGCACCAGGGCGGTGGACGACGGCGAGGCCTAGGAAGGGAATGACACGGAGGCAGGGAAGACTCGACAGTTGTTTCCCACGCGGAGGGGAGTATGACTGTACGAGGGTTTACTGATTCGTCTGCTGTCGCCGGAGAATAACAACAGGTGTGGGTGAGTAGAGGGATGGCTAGGCCAACGATGGGAGTACGATGGGGCGGTGAGGCCTGCGCGGCAGCAGAGCCGGCCGCGGAGAGGAGGGAGCAGGCAGTCCCGCTGGCGCCCGTTTGAGCGGCTGGAGCAGGAAGAGCAGAAATTGAAGAAGCACGACAGCCGTTGGATGGCCATCCAACAGTCACTGCTTGTGCGTCAACCTTTTTTTTAGGAAAGCCTCAAATCTATGGAAAACAACATACAGCCCATCTGCCATTATTTCTAATAATTTACAGCCCATTTGCTAATTATTAAGGTTTTTTTGGAGCCCATATTCTTTTTGTTAGCATTACTGATGGGCCATTTTCTCGTCCAGCCGAATGAAAGCTCTCCTCGTCTTGAAAGATTTGCAGCCCAACAGGCCTGACAAAGCGACTTACTTGGCAAATCACAAAAAAACTAGGCTGTGGCCGTGGACCCAGCTGTCAGCCTCTCCATGTACAGTACTCTTCCGATGGAATGTCGTTGACCACGTTGACCACGCTGCGTCGAGAGCACCAAGGCGGTGGACGACGGCGAGGCCTAGGAAGGGGACGACGCGGAGCCGGGGAAGACGTGGCAGTGGATGCCCACGCGGACAGGAGTACGAGAGTTCACTAGTTCGGCTGCGGTGTGAGGCTGCCGTCGCCGCAGGGCCTGGCTAGCGGTGGGAGTAGTAGGGGGCGATGAGGCCTCATCGGCAGCACAGCCGGCCACTGGAGGCAGGAGCAGGCGGTCTCCCCGGCGCTGGTTTGGGCGGCTGGTGCAGGAAGAGCAGCGATTGAAGAAGCAACAGGACCGTTCGATTCAAATCCAACGGTTACTGCTGTTAGAATTGTTTGTTGACTAAGTTGACAAGCCCTGCGTACGCGTCAACTTAGTAGGCCCACAGGTCAGCCTCCCAACCAGTGCGCCCCAGATGTCAGTGGGAGGAATCATTTTTTTCGCATAATAAGGAGGCAGTTGATTGCGTGCGGCCAGGCCAGCGGAGGGAGTAGGGTGGGCTGGGGAAGCCTGTGCGGCATCACAGCGGGCCACAAGAGGAGGGTGCAGGCAATCCCGCCGGCGCTAGTTTAGGCGGCTGGAGCAGGAAGATCAGAGATTGAAGAAGCACGTCGGCCGTTGGATGGACATCCAACACTAACTGCTGCTAGAATCGTGTGTTCACTGACAAAGCCTTGCGTAAACAAGTCAGCCTCAAAATCTGTGGCGTGTACAGCCCATTTGCTATTATTTTTATAATTTTTACTCATTTTCTAACTCATATGGAATTTATTGCAGCCCGTTTTCCATTTTTAGAATTGCTGGCCATTTTCTGGTCAGTACCAGGGTCAAAAAATTAACTAGATATGTGGGAAATTTTGAAAATTCGCAAATTTTTGCTAGGGAATGAAATATTCTTAATCCAAAAATTAATAGCCATACTAAAACAAATTTAAAAATAAATTAGTACTATGTTATGTTAAATCGAATGAAATACGTATAAGATATCAGTGAAGAACAAAAACAAAAAAAGAAACTTATATCCCATTTGCTATAATTTTTTTGGAATTTTCAACCCCTTTTGATATTACTTTTAACAGACATTGACCATACTCTTAAGCCAGGCCGGACTGCATCCCTCCTCGTCTTGAAAGATTTGCATCCCAGTAATTCAGAGAAAACAAATAGGCCTAGCTTGGGTATTCTTCAAAAAGATATACTGGGCTACCTATTTTCCCAAAGAACAATTGCATGAGCATTTAGCTTTATTTATTTATTTATTTACTTATTTATGTTTAGGGGACCATGAGCATGTACTTGGGCCGGATTCATGTGAGAGCCTCCCTTCCAGTTAATTACGGGCTTCTCTATTGGGCCTTCATCAGTGGGCTGCATGTTATCAACAAGTGGAAAATGTGTTCCGAGTTTCAAAAAAAAAGTGTTCCGTACGATAAATAGTATGTGCTACGTACGGTACGGGGCACTAAAGGATCGAACCGTGCAACGACTTCCAAAACATTGTGTTTGTCGTTCTAACAACATATTTATTCAACCAACAGACGAAATATACTACTAATTGTACATTGAAAACAGCAGCAGCAGCAACCAGGACTGGGGGTGCAACAGGAGCAGTAAGCAGGCCAGAAGAGTGAAGACGCAGCTCTCTCTTCCAAACTAAACATCCGCCATCATTACAAAAGGGCTACCAAAAAAGAACAAGTGTATGCATCAAACTAAATAAAGATCCTACTACACCAAGTGTACGCATCTAACTAACTGGCTCAGTTAGATGTTACTATTTATTAAGCTGTGGAGATTGGCTGACGGCTTGAACCAGATGGGTGCCTGACGGGGGAAACTCCAGCCAGCAGGTCGAATCTGATACTTGCGACCCTCTCTCCTACTTTGGGCTACATAGCGTGGCGGCACATATCAGGGTATGGTGCATGCAGAGACGCATGGTACGCTGTGTACACACAGTTTTGCCTGATGAATGAAACCGCTCTGCCATCATGATCCTTGCCGTCGGTTATCTCCTGGTTAATCAGATAATTCAGTCCGACAAACAGAGAGCATGTACCAAGGCTACTTACCAGCCTCCAGTCAAAAATTCCTGAAGGCCCAGAGAAGCTGGGATCCTGCTCAAAGACCTTGCAGTGACCGTGATTGTATTCCGCGAAACAACATGTCCGGTACGTGCGAACGATCATCAATCTTTCACCGTCGTATGATCGAGCCAGGAACCACCTGCAACTGCCATGCTGCTTTTCTTTGAAAGGTTCTGGGATTAGGAAGGGTAGGGACACCAGGCGGCCTACAACATATCAAGTTGGAGTCAAATAAAAAAGGGCTCTTGGTTTAGTCAATCTTAAGAACATCATGTTATGAGCATGAATATTTTTTCAGCAAATGTTGACAGTAATATAAGCAAGCCATCATGATATCATAGGAAAGTAACATACTGTTGTAACAGCCGTTTGTAGCGATGACTAGAGTAGGCCAGCAATACGTCCAGCCATAGAAGGAGTCGACAGCGTAAATGAAGCCCTTGTGTTCAATGGCATCAGAGAAACATGGAGGATGTATGATCCTGTGATGGACGTGCAGATTTATCCACTTACCGCAGCGACCTGTCAGATAGGCGAGACTGCGGTTGAAGAACACAATTAGCCTGAAGTCTTTATAATTCGCAGATCTTGTGGGCACTTGGCAGATTACAACCTTGAGCAAATCAAACTTGGTATCATGTTGGCTACTGTAAGATTCTGAGTATTCTGGGCCGCGATGCCAAAGCAGTGCAGTGTTAATCAAAGGAAGGGGGATCAATCGCCGGGTGTAGACCTCCACGAGCATCCAGCTGCCGTGACCATCGACGAGCACCATCCAAGACGTGTTCATGCCGACCCAGTACATACCGTTAATGTAGTTGAGGCTGACGGGGATCGGATCGCAGTCAAGGGGGTTGATGCTCGCCACCCTACAATCGTTATGCTGCGTGACACGCCATTTCTAAAGATCAGGCGGCATCAGCAAGCAAGGAGCTCGCTTAAAAACCTCCGGCCTGAGGGCTTTGAGTAAACGGTATAGCCCCGACGAGCACACGGCGAGCGGCATGGTACTGAGATTGTCCACACACGAAACAATGAGCTTGATTACCTCTATGGGGAGTGAATTCTAGCCACTCTTTCGGCGGACGCTGCTCGGTTCTGCCATTGTTAGTGCTTGGGTTTCGGACGAGGGGGGGAGGCGCCTTAGCGGGGATGGAAGATTGGACGAGATTATGTGCGGACAAAGATGGAGAAGCGAATATGTGCTGCGGGAAGTGGACAGATGATGATGACTACAGCACGCCGCTTGACTTATGAGACACATACCAGCAACGTAGGGTCATGTCGATGCCAGACAACTTGCTTGAGTGATCATAGTACTGGTACTCCCTACAATGCTATGCCCTAACTTGCTTGAGTAGAGTAGTAGAGTAGGACTCTGCTCTACTACTAGCACCGGAGGAGTAGTATATTCTAATCTAAAATAGTTACAAACTTCAATGCCGGAGCGTGGAACGACTACGAACCGTGCTCAAAGACCGTGTCTACGTGGTGTTTGGACATGGGCGACAACCTCAACGCCAACGGTGCTACTCCCGTTGCACCGTATGTGTTTCTGTCCTTCCTATTGGAAATCGTGGTAGAATTCATGTTTCTACTCTGTATCCTACTACTATGCTAGTCCACATGATTAGTTGCGAACGACGACTTCTTGCCCGACCTCAGCAACCTCATCCTCGACGACATGGGCGACAACGTCAACACCGGCAACCAGTGAGATACAGGGTATAGGAAGCGGTTTGGGAATTTGCATGCCTTTCCAACCAGTGAGATACTCCGTACAAAGTACGACAGAGAAATAACCATAGAGAAGGAAGCTAAAAGTAAACAATCAAACGAGCATTTTTGCATTTGTTTTGCATTGAATCGTTTCACAAGCTTGACTAGTGCTGTTTTTCTACTTTTACAAAAACCGCATCGTAATGTTAAAACATGCATTTGCACGTACATAAGTAATAGTAGTACTCCCTCCGTCTAGGTGTATAAGTCTTCCCTCCTTCTTGGTCACGGTGCACAACTTAAGATGACTTATTGACCTAGACGGAGGGAGTAGCACAGTCTGCAAGCATATATCGAGAGAGACGTGTAGTGCGATAGTGAAAAAAAATTATATGAGTCCAGGTCTCACGGTTAGCAGGTGAGACCCGTCCTGATGAATGCCACGTGTCATCCATCAGGATGGGTCTCGCGTGAGACCTGGTCTCATAGAATTCTTTTCCTGCGACGGAATATAGTAAAGTTTGTGCTATATGCACGTACTTGCAAAATGCGTACGAATGCACAAGGTTTCCAAACTTTCCCTTTTACATACTTAATTAAGGACACTAAAAATTCCTGAACGTTCGGGATTTATCATTTGCGTCCCAAAACTAATGAGATCGCCTTACGAAACAAAAATTATACTCCTCATAAAAGCCACGGCGCTCGCAGGAGCGCTTGCGGCACGCCACGAGTGCCCTGGTGCGCGGCCATTTCCCAGCGCGCCGACACAACGCCTCTTCCTCAGCCTCACAACTCGCGGGGTTCTGATTGGTGGCTTGCCGGCGGGCGAGCACGATCTCACCGGTGTGGTGATCCGGCGCCAATAGGTACTCCTCCTCGCTAGAAGCGTGCACCCGGTCCATGTACCGCCAAGCGTAGATGAGGTGCTTGGGCCCGACTGCACTCAGGGCATCGGCACGGGCGTCCTCCGCCACCCTCACGGCCCTCGCACGAGCCTTCTGGCCAAAAGCCAATTGCCCGACTCTCTCGGACGTGACATAGGCCTCCCATGCAGCTTGTTCCGCGGTGCGCTTCTCTTCCTCGACCTTCTTCTCTGCCTCTATTTTGGCGGGCTCTGCTGGAGGCAAAGCCTCCCACAAGGCGACATCCATTTCTTTCCAAATCTCCTCAAGGCTGGGGGGGGCTCGGCGGGCGGCGCGACGTTCTCCTCGTAGCGGGGAGCCGACGCGTCCTCCGGTGCGCATGCTGGCGAGATTGGGAACGCCGACGCGTCCACCTCGACGCATCGCGACGAGGAGCGGAACACCGACGCGTTCTTCTCGACTAGTGGCAGCGAGGAACGGTACGGCGATGCGTCGTGTAGCGGCGAGGAGCGGAACACCGACGCCTCCTCCTCGACTAGTGGCGGCGAGGAACGGAACGGCGACGCGTGACCGTCCGCGCGATGCAGCTTAGGGGCTCCTAGGGCTTGAGAGGGGCGATGCCATGGTGGTTGGCATGAGAGGGAGGGGAGGAGATAGCGATGAACGTGAACGTGAGGGGGAGGAGATAGCGATGTCGTGGGAGGCGCAGTATTTATAGCGAGCAATGGCACACCTACGTAAGATATGGACTGAGCTGCACTGACTTAACTGCCGGTCCAGTTGCGTCACTGACATGTGGGCCAGACCCCTGTTGGGCCCATATGTCAGTGACCGAATGCACCTGCAGTTAAGTAACAGCTACGTGGGCATATTTATTGGAGTAAATTACGGGGGAGTGAAGGGGTGGAAATATTGCTGGTCACAACGGATTGGACGAGCGTGGGGGGAGGAGAGTCATGCATGCAGATTTTTTCACACGGGGTGGAGTGGTGGGACCGCCGGAGGGAGAAGGAGAGTTTGGCAGGCATATTGTTTCCACACATGGAGAGGAAAAAATTTGGAGGCGAACGGGCTTCCTGCAGGTATGGGGAATGGTGCATAATAAGTCATCTTGCATGCCGGGCTAGGTATAGTATCAAGTCATTAAAAACAAACATGCCCCACACATGTTCTGTCACATCCCTAGTTCTGGTAAGCACTAGGCCAGTCCCTTGTGTTTGCATCATGTTTAATTTTTATTTAAAATGAAATGGGGATTGTGAAAGCCTCAAAAACCCTCCTGGAAATGATCAAAATAAAAATTGTCTCAAATATTTCCAAGAAAATGTTCATGTTCTTCTTTAAAAATATTGGACAGAGGTAAAACTCAAACCAATATTTCTGGGAGCTCAGAGACATTTATTTTGGGCATTTGAGTTAATCCAATAACTATTTGCATTGGAAATATAATTATTATATAAATAATATATGGCCAAAAATATTGAGACTTGGTGAGGGCTTCGAATATAATTTTAACAGTTGCCACAATGAGTATCAACATTTAAATAAATGTTTTAGCATTTATTTCTTTTGCAAAACAAACCACAGAAAAGAAAAACAGAAAGAATAAGAAATACATTACCTGTCGCCCACTGGCTGGCCCGGCCCAACTGGCCCAAGCTATTCATCCTCCTCCTTGCCAGGAGGAGGCGAAGGAGGGCACGGCGAGCACGCGCATGCACGCCACGCTCCTGCCTGCCTGCCCCCTTCCCCTCGGCGCTGTTCACCCCAGAGAGCTCCACAGAGCCCCCTGGCCTATCCTCACTCTCTCCCGAGCTCTCTCCTCTCCTCTGCTCGTCTTCTCTCCCGCGCTCGAACGCCACCGCAGCACGTCACCGTGAGCCACCGCGACCATCTCCACCGCCTCGTCCCTTGCTGCTGTCCAGGAGCACCGCCACCCTCGACTACGCCTCCTCGTCGAGCTAGATGACGCTAGGAGCACTGCAGCATCGCCACCACCGTCATCCCCTTCATCGGAGCCGCGGATCGCCACTGCTAAATTCGTCGCTGAAAGTGCAACTATCCCTAGGTGGTTTTGGTAATTCATAACAACATATAGCTCATTGAGATAATGCTATTCCAAGATGACTATTTCAGGAAAGCTCAATGATTGGCATGGCATGGATGTGAAAGTGGAACCCTCAAAATGCTAAGGACAAACGATTGGCTCAAGCTCAAAAGCTCAAGACTCTTCTTTTCATATTTTAGTGATCCAAGATCACATTGAGTCTTTAGGAAAAGCCAATACTATTAAGGAGGGATGAGGTGTTGCTTAATGAGCCTCTTGCTTCATGTGCTTAGTGATATGCTCCAAAACCCTCAACTACTTTCCCATATCCACATATGACCTAAACCCAAAGCCAAACTCGGTCCTACCGATTCTTTCTATCTGGCGCCACCGAGTTTCACTTGTCTTAAGCCACTGCCAAACCCTAGCAAATAGGTTCTACCGATAGGGATCTCGGTCTCACCGAGATGGGATTGCAAACTCTCTGTTTCCCTTTCATAACTTTTCGGTCTCACTGAAAGAGCGAATCGGTCCCACCGAGATTGCAATATAAATTCAGTGTTTCCTTTTTGTAACTTTTCGGTCTCACCGAAAGAGCAAATCGGTCCCACCGAGTTTTCCTGACCAACTCTCTGGTTAGCTAATTACCAAATTCGGTCTCACCGAGTTTGTGTAATCGGTCTCACTGAGATTACGTTATGCCCAAACCCTAACCATATCAGTCCCACCGAGTTGCATGTCAGTCCCACCGAAAATCTCTAATGGTCACTAGGTTTACATTTTTGGTCTGACCGAGTTTGTTGATTCGGTCCCACCGAGATTGGAAAACTGTGTGTAACGGTTGGATTTTGTGTGGAGGCTATATATACCCCTCCACCTCCTCTTCATTCATGGAGAGAGCCATCAGAACACATACACAATTCCTACTCATATGTTCTGAGAGAGAACCACCTACTCATGTGTTGAGACCAAGATATTCCATTCCTACCATACGAATCTTGATCTCTAGCCTTCCCAAGTTGCTTTCCACTCAAATCTTCTTTCCACAAAATCCAAATCCTATGAGAGAGAGTTGAGTGTTGGGGAGACTATCATTTGAAGCACAAGAGCAAGGAGTTCATTACCTACACACCATTTGTTCTTGTAGAGTGGTGTCTCCTAGATTGGCTAGGTGTCACTTGGGAGCCTCCGACAAGATTGTGGAGTTGAACCAAGGAGTTTGTAAGGGCAAGGAGATCGCCTACTTCGTGAAGATCTACCGCTAGTGAGGCAAGTCCTGTGTGGGCGATGGCCATGGTGGGATAGACAAGGTTGCTTCTTCGTGGACCCTTTGTGGGTGGTTGCTTCTTCGTGGACCCTTTGTGGGTGGAGCGCTTTGTGGACTCGCACAACCGTCATCCTTTGTGGGTGGAGTCCTTTGTGGACTCGCGCAACCGTTACCCTTTGTGGGTTGAAGTCTCCATCAACGTGGATGTAGGATAGCACCACCTATCCGAACCACGGGAAAAACATCCGTGTCTCCAATTGCGTTTGATTTCTCCAAACCCTTCCCTTTACATTCTTGCAATTTGCATGCTTTACTTTCCGCTGCGAATATACTCTTTGCAGGCTTGCTTGAATTGTGTGATGATTGCTTGACTTGTCCTACAATAGCTAAAATCTGCCAAGAACTAAAATTGGGAAAAGGTTAAGTTTTTATTTGGTCAAGTAGTCTAATCACCCCCCTCTATACATACTTTCGATCCTACAAGTGGTATCAGAGCTTTGGTCTCCATTTGCTTTGATCTCCATAGCTTTTGGTGGTCATAGCCTTGGTTTCACAACCTAGGAGAGTATGGCGTCTAGCGAGGGAAATTATCACCGTAGAGGTCCTTACTTTGATGGTACTAATTTTGCTAGTTGGAAGCATAAAATGAAAATGCATATTCTTGGACATAACCCCGCCGTTTGGGCTATTGTGTGTGTTGGTTTGCAAGGTGACTTCTTTGATGGGAAAGAACCAAACCGTGAAGCTACCGCGGATGAGTTGAAGATGTTGCAATACAATGCTCAAGCTTGTGATATTCTCTTCAACGGATTGTGCCCCGAAGAATTCAACAAAATCAGCCGTCTTGAGAATGCAAAGGAAATTTGGGACACTTTGATTGATATGCACGAAGGTACCGACTCCGTCAAGGAATCCAAGTTGGATGTGCTTCAAAGTCAACTTGACAAGTTCAAAATGAAGGATGGTGAAGGTGTCGCTGAAATGTACTCTAGGCTTGCTCTCATCACAAATGAGATTGCCGGCTTAGGAAGTGAAGAGATGACCGATAGATTCATCATCAAGAAGATTCTAAGAGCCTTGGATGGAAAATATGATACCGTGTGCACATTGATCCAAATGATGCCCAATTACAAAGATCTCAAGCCAACGGAGGTGATTGGAAATTGTTGCTCATGAGATGTCACTTAAGGATAAAGAGGAACTTCACAACAAATCAAGTGGTGCCTACAAAGCCTCGTGTGAAGCCCCTACATCATCATGTGAGAAACAAGACTTCAATGAAGAATTGAGCTTAATGGTGAAGAACTTCAACAAGTTCTACAAGAGTAGAAGCAAATATAGAAGCTTCAAGTCAAGGTCCTACAATGACAAAAGATCTTCTAGTCGAGAGCGAAACTGCTACAGTTGTGGAAGACTCGGACACTATTCCAATGAGTGTACGGCTCCCCACAAGAGAAGAGAAGATTATCCAAAAAGAAGAAGCAAAGAATCACCACCAAGAGAGAGAAGGAGTAGAGATGATCGCTATGAACGAAGATACTCACGGAGAAGCAAGGATTCGGAAAGGAAGGAAAAATCATCAAGGAGCTACACAAGACGAAGACATCAAGCTCATGTTGGTGAATGGGTATCCGGCTCCGACTCTGACAGCCACTCCGAGAGAAGTTATCACTCCGACTCCGAAGACACTCAAGATGAAGGTGTTGCCGGTCTAGCACTTGTGTCAACCAACTCCTACGACATATTTGACTCACCAAATGAAGGAATTGGAAGATGCTTCATGGCCAAAGGTCCTAAGTAACACACCCCGAGTATGTTGATTTCAATAGTGATGAAGATGACTTGTTAGGTGATGATTTGCTTGTTGACAACTCTAGTGATGAATACTATGATGAAATGTCAATTAATCATGCTAATCAAGATAAAACGAATGACAATGATAAGGAGAAGATTGAGGCTCTAACTAAAGAACTAAACACTCTTAAGTTAGCTCATGAAACTATCTTCGAAGATCATCGAGAACTTTTAAGAGCTCATGAGAAATTACGCTTTGAAAAGCTCAATCTTGAGCAAGAGCATGAGTTCTTAAAAGCAATCAATGATGATCTCCGCAAGAAAAGTTCTTCTCACATTGCCAAGAGTTTACTCTTATCCACTTACATGCCTCAAGTCAAGTCTAATAACAAGAACAAGAAAGATTCTTCCTCTAGTAGTAACAATGATCATGCTAAATCCAATATTGTTGCTTCTAGTAGTTCTCTTGATTCCACTAATGATTCTCTTAGCCAAGTTACACTTGAGCAAGAAAATAGCTTATTGAAGGGAATTATAGAGAAAGGAGTGTACAAAAGCCTTGCCGGGAGTAAGTAATTCGAGGAAATTGTGCGCAAGCAAGGAATGCACCGGAAGAATCAAGGTGTTGGTTTTGAACGAAAGTTCAATGCCAATGGAGTTGAGTGGGAAGAAGATCAATACCCCAAGACAAAGTTTGTTCCTCAACAAGATAAGTATGATACTTCCTTCAAGGGGACACAAGCTCAAGATGATCTTTCACCACAAGACTACAAGCAAAAAGGCAAGGACAAGCTTCAACAGGAAATTGATGCATTTGAAGAAGCTCCTAAGACCTTAGTCAAGTGGATTCCCAAGACTACTTCAAGTTCCACTTCATCAAGTACGACTACAACTCCAAGGATTCCCATCAAGATGGTGTGGATCCAAAAGAAGAAGAACTAGAGAGTTCTTGAGGGTGACTCCGCCAACATACTTCACTCTTATCATTTTGGCAAGAACAAGTGCAATCAACTTCCACATCTTGCACTAGTTCAAGGAGTCACAAACCCTCTTGTTGGTAAGACAAGGGACAAGGTAACCTAAAAGTTTTCATGGACATCATCTTGTGTGTGCATCACTCTATGTCTATGGATATCCTTGTTCGTTCCTTGTGGGACTAACCCATGTAGGTATTGAAAGTGCAATTAACTCAAATGGATAGCTCCAAGTGATCTACATCAACATTGAGCATCCACATCTTCAACATCTACATGAAGTCATCATCGACAAAACCCGAGGTTAGTTCATCCCTATAAGGGGGGATATCACATCTAGGGGGAGCTTTACTCTAAGACTTGAGCTAAAGCAACTCTAAAGATGTGAACACAACAATGCTTTATGTAAAAGTGGTAACCCCACTTGAGCTTAAACGATGAGTATGACCTATGATCAAGTGTTCTCATTTGACTCCTAAGTCAATATACTCATATATAGATGACCTAGTCATCGCAAATTGCTTGGTAGATGCTAGAATTGGTTGTGCATGCCTTGTCACATATTTCAGTTGCCATCTTATTGTGTGAGCATGCTGGTTGCATATTTTACTCATTCGAGGACATCCACTTGTTGTTTTGATTGTTTGGTTTTATTTCCTTTTGCCAAGTGGATGGACAAGAATGCCTAAGAACCTCCTCTAGCTATCTATGCTTTTCTCATCTCAAACTCTATTCATGCTGCATCACAAAATTTGATCAAGTCAGATTCGAACCACTCTATGTGAGGAGCGCTCGGAGTCCCCGATTCATCATAGACTTAAACTTCCAAAACCTCTTTATGATTCTCGGTATGACCGATACCCCACTTTCGGTCCTAACGAGATCATTAAGTTGATCTAGGTTTTCGATCTCGGTGCAACCGATTTGAACATTTCGGTCACACCGAGTTTCAGTAACTGCTTGCAGTTATGAATCTCGGTGCCACCGAGTTGTTCCACTCGGTCACACCGACAGGGTCGGGCTATATATAGTCACGGGCAAAATTTTGGAAATTTCTCCGAACCCCTTCGCCCACGCGATAGCCTGCTTTGCCAACGTGGTCTCCGGATCGTCTCCTCGCCGCTAGCCGCCTCCAGTCGCTGGTCTCCGTCGCCGTCAACGGGAATCCTACCCCACCGTTACTGCCGTAGCGAGTCTCCGCCGAACTAGGGTATGGACTCGATCTTTGTGCTATTCTCCAATCCGATTCTTAGCACATTGTGATCATCATGATTCTTGCCACGATTGAAACACTCCTGTCCAGTCAATGCGTTCGTAGATTAGGTTTGATTCGAAAATTTTAGGGTTAGGTTTCCGCCGAAACCATCTCGGACCCACCGAGTTGAAAAACTCGGTCCCACCGATTTGGCTTATGCCATTGCACAAGTGAGACTCGGTCTGACCGAGAATTACTTATCGGTGTGACCAATTTTGGAACTCTGTGAAACCCTAGCAGTCTCGGTGCCACCGAACTGTGACTCGGTCCTACCGAGTTCACTAGTTTAGGTTCCAAAACTGCTTCGGTATCACCGAGTTTGAAAATCGGTAGATCCGAGATGATTTCAGTGGGAAACTAAAACTAAGTTTTTGGATCATTCTTTTTGCAAAGATCTCTGCATTTTGTGATGCTCATCTACTCTACCTCATCTATAAACTATTCACAGGGTCAGCAGTCAGCTTGTTCAACATGTCAGATCAGAGTGACAGCCAGAATGTGTCAGAACAGCAAGTGGTGATGAGTGAGGGCACTAGTCCCTCTAGCTCTTCAGATGATGGCAGCAGAAGTACCCCAAGCAATCTGCCAAAAGCTGCCACTAGACAGAGGAAGAAGAGAACTTCAGATTCTGAAGATGAAGATTATGTGGCAGAGGAAGAGGTCACATCAAAGAGAGTTGAGCCAGCTCAAGGCACAAAGCCAGGACTGAAGATCAAAAGGCCAGCAGGCAGGCAGCCTATGTCAAAGGCTAGAGCTTCAACTGAAAAGCCTGCACCCATAGAGCCAGTTGCTGCTGAAGGCAAGAAGAGGAAGGAAAGGGTCAAGAAGACCGTAGCCAGAGTGCTTGGAAAGGCTTCCATCATGGAAGAAGAGGAAGAAGAAGAGGTAGCTGCACCAGCACCTAAGGCACCCAAGCTAATGGGTGATGCCATAAGATCAGGGGCAGCTGCTTCCAAGGCCAAGCCAGCTTCAAAGCCAAAACCAAAGAGAAATACAAGAAGCATCCCAGCTGCTGAAAAGAACAAGGCCCCAGTGCCTGAAGCTGCAGAAGAAGAGGAGGAGAATGTTCTGAGAAAGCTCAAGCCCAAGATCCCAGACCACAACGATGCTCATCCTGTGGCTGAAGACATGAAGCTCAGGAGAGACTCAGGGCTGAGGAAATGGAGAGAAGCAGATCCGTATGCTTCAAGGAGAAGGACTGCTGTGGATTACAGATTTCACACCAAGGAACAACAGGACTTCTATGAGACAGTTTTGCTTGACAAGAAGCCAATAGTTTGTGACATGAGATGGGTCGACTGGACCTACATGAAGGAAAATGAGGAACACTACCCTGGAGTGTATGACAGCTTTAGTGCGTGTGGAGTTGCAGACTTTGTTGGGCAGAAGCTCACAAAGTGGAACGAGGAGCTAATCATGCAGTTCTACTCCACAACACACTTTTACCCAAATGGAAAGATCACATGGATGTCAGAGGGTACGAGGTACCAATCTACTGTTGCTGAGTGGGCACATCTCATCAATGCCCCAGAGGAGCATGAGGATGACTTGGATATCTATGCCAAGAAGAAGATGGATCATAACTCAGTGTCCAATATGTACAAGGAAATTCCCAATGAAGCTCTTGATACTTTCAAGTTTGGGTCTGTGCATTATCTTCTGTCAGGGCTGCCTACTATAAATTGGATATTGAGGCACACTCTCTTGCCCAAGTCTGGAGATCACAAGATGATCAGAGGCCATGCAATCAATTTGCTTCATGTATTTGATGTACCTCAGAATTCAAAGTCATGAGCCTCATAGTAGAGACTATCAAGAGGACTGCAGCAGACCAGAAGAGGAGCTGTGGGTATGCCCCACAAATTCAGGAGCTCATTAACTCCAAGATGGGCATGGGCATATACTTGTTGGACAAGGAACACTTGCCCATCCGTCCAGATTTTGAGGACAATCAAGTTGTGATGACTAAAAATGAACCATCGTCTGCCCAAGCACAAGCAAAGAAGGAGAAGGCAAGGAAGGAGAAAGCTGCCAAGATGCCAACTCAAGAGGAGGCATCTGAGTATTTCTTGAAGACCAAACAAGAGCAGCTTGGTTACCTGATTGCATCCACCCTGTGGATTGAGAAAGGACTAGCCACCCTAACTCAAAACCAGGCAAGCCTAGAGAGAATCATGGAACAAAAGTTCTATGACTTGGATGTCAAGGTGATAGAGATTCAGACTGCAGTGGAGCAGCTCCAGGATGACATGCAGGAGAGGAGAGGCAGGACTACCACTCATGCCTTTGCCAGAGTGCCACGAGGTCCGAGGTCGTCTGCCGTGCCAGTTGCTGACACCAGAGCCACCACTTCAGCACCAGCTACAGCCTCAGTTCCACCAGCTCCAGCATCTACTTCAGCTCCAAGTCCAGCGTCTACTTCAGCGTCTATAGAAGCCTTCATCCTTGGAGTGATCCGGACTCCACCACCACCAGAAGATCAAGCCTGAGTGTCGATCTAGCACTATGCATTTTCTAGGAACTTTTTGGTAGCTTGTTGCCAAAGGGGGAGAAAAATGTATAGATCATAGGCTTCGAGAGAGAGAGAGTGTTGCTTTTTCTCTCTTGCTTTATTTGGTGGTATTTCGAACTTTGTTTGCTTTTGAGTGCTTGAGATACTACATCATTATCTATGAGACATTGATGATCATGTGTTTGATCATAAGCTACACTTAATGTTTGCTTAATGCTATTATCTTATCTATCTTATGTGATCATTCACTATTCTTGGTGATGAGTGCATGTATTTCATTCTTATCATTTTAAGCGCTCCACCAAGATGTATGTGACAAGGAAGAGTAACCCATGACTCTAACTCTTTGTGCATTTGCAGTCCAAAGCAGATTTTAAATATGCACAAATTTAGGGGGAGCTCTTACTTATCACATACTTCTCAAAGCGACGTTATATTTCATGCTTATTATCATTTGTCGAAGCTTTGATCTATATGTTGTCATCAATTACCAAAAAGGGGGAGATTGAAAGTGCAACTATCCCTAGGTGGTTTTGGTAATTCATAACAACATATAGCTCATTGAGCTAATGCTATTCCAAGATGACTATTTCAGGAAAGCTCAATGATTGGCATGGCATGGATGTGAAAGTGGAACCCTCAAAATGCTAAGGACAAACGATTGGCTCAAGCTCAAAAGCTCAAGACTCTTCTTTTCATATTTTAGTGATCCAAGATCACATTGAATCTTTAGGAAAAGCCAATACTATTAAGGAGGGATGATGTGTTGCTTAATGAGCCTCTTGCTTCATGTGCTTAGTGATATGCTCCAAAACCCTCAACTACTTTCCCATATCCACATATGACCTAAACCCAAAGCCAAACTCGGTCCTACCGATTCTTTCTATCCGGCACCACCGAGTTTCACTTGTCTTAAGTCACTGCCAAACCCTAGCAAATCGGTTCTACCGATAGGGATCTCGGTCTCACCGAGATGGGATTGCAAACTCTCTGTTTCCCTTTCGTAACTTTTCGGTCTCACCGAAAGAGCGAATCGGTCCCACCGAGATTGCAATGTAAATTCAGTGTTTCCTTTTTGTAACTTTTCGGTCTCACCGAAAGAGCAAATTGGTCCCACCGAGTTTGCCTGACCAACTCTCTGGTTAGCTAATTACCAAATTCGGTCTCACCGAGTTTGTGTAATCGGTCTCACCGAGATTACGTTATGCCCAAACCCTAACCATATCGGTCCCACCGAGTTGCATGTCAGTCCCACCGAAAATCTCTAACGGTCACTAGGTTTACATTTTTGGTCTGACCGAGTTTGTTGATTTGGTCCCACTGAGATTGGAAAACTGTGTGTAACGGTTGGATTTTGTGTGGAGGCTATATATACCCCTCCACCTCCTCTTGATTCGTGGAGAGAGCCATCAGAACACATACACAATTCCTACTCATATGTTCCGAGAGAGAACCACCTACTCATGTGTTGAGACCAAGATATTCCATTCCTACCATACGAATCTTGATCTCTAGCCTTCCCAAGTTGCTTTCCACTCAAATATTCTTTCCACAAAATCCAAATCCTATGAGAGAGAGTTGAGTGTTGGGGAGACTATCATTTGAAGCACAAGAGCAAGGAGTTCATTACCTACACACCATTTGTTACTTCTTGGAGAGTGGTGTCTCCTAGATTGGCTAGGTGTCACTTGGGAGCCTCCGACAAGATTATGGAGTTAAACCAAGGAGTTTGTAAGGGCAAGGAGATCGCCTACTTCGTGAAGATCTACCGCTAGTGAGGCAAGTCCTGTGTGGGCGATGGCCATGGTGGGATAGACAAGGTTGCTTCTTCGTGGACCCTTTGTGGGTGGTTGCTTCTTCGTGGACCCTTTGTGGGTGGAGCCCTTTGTGGACTCGTGCAACCGTCATCCTTTGTGGGTGGAGTCCTTTGTGGACTCGCGCAACCGTTACCCTTTGTGGGTTGAAGTCCCCATCAACGTGGATGTAGGATAGCACCACCTATCCAAACCACGGGAAAAATATCCGTGTCTCCAATTGCGTTTGATTTCTCCAAACCCTTCCCTTTACATTCTTGCAAGTTGCATGCTTTACTTTCCGCTGCCAATATACTCTTTGCATGCTTGCTTGAATTGCGTGATGATTGCTTGACTTGTCCTACAATAGCTAAAATCTGCCAAGAACTAAAATTGGGAAAAGGTTAAGTTTTTATTTGGTCAAGTAGTCTAATCACCCCCCCTCTAGACATACTTTCGATCCTACAGTCGCCGACTGGTCCTCCCCGAGCTCACCGACGACGCCTTCGAGTTCGTTGTGAGCTCCCCTTCCTCCTCCCCCTAGCCTCGTAGCTCGAGCGCCCCTAGCCTTGTTGGCCACCTTGGCCGAGAGCTTGGCTCCACCGGTGATGTCACCGCCGTGGCCACAGCTGCCACAGCTCGCAACCAAGCTCACCGCCGTTCTCAGTGCCCTCTCGCGCGTCGTTTGCACCCAACCGCAGCCCCCCTAGTGCCCCGCAGCACCTAACCCGCATGCACCCGACTCCGGCCGCCACCGCGAGCTCTTCTCCAGCGAGCTCCACCGTTCCCGCGGCCTCCCCTGAGCGCGACTGGATGCGCCCGTGCACGGGCTACCCGCCGGTGGCCTCCGTGTGCCAAACTGTGGCCTCCAGCTCGTTCCGGCGAACTTCCGCTGTGGCTCAAGGTCGTCGCCAGCAAAACTCCGGCGGCTGGCGTGGCGCGTGATTAGCTGCTAACCCTGCCACTTAATCCACCCCCTAAGCCACTGACTATGGGCCCCAGGGCTCGGTCAAACCCTGGTGAGCTGGGTTTGAGTCGGGTTTAGCCCCGGTGTCACTGACGTGTGGCCCCCACACGTCAGGTTTGACCTGGTCAGCCCTGCTGACGCCTCTGTGACATCATGCTAACGCAATAATGATTTTTTCTAGATTTTAAATAATTCAGAGAATTCCACAAAATGATATATACTTCAAAAATTCATAGAAATTCAACCGTAGCTCAGATTGAAATAATTTATATATGAAAAATTATCAAAAAAATTCAATCTATCCATCTGTACCATTCCCATGCATGACAAACTAACTTATACATCCTGTATATGAGGAAACATATGAATGGCATTTATAAAGGCTTATCTTGGAGTTGCATTTGAAACTTTGGTTCAAATGGACTTCATGCAAATAAATGCTAGATGCATTAGCTCAAACAACATCACATCTTCATGCCATATTCATGCATCATATTGTTGCATATGCTTGTGTATTGATTTCCGACACCGTTCCCTCTCGATAGGTCCGGCCCCGGAGAGTGCTCCAGAGTACCTGTCTGAGGAGAAGTGCCCCCCTGTTGATCTACCAGGCAAGCAAACCCCGTTATTCATTCCGATACAATCCTACTCTCTCGCTCCTGCTCTCATTTATTGCATTAGGACAACAACGATTCAACTGCTACTTTATGCTGCGGTAGTTGAACCCATTCCTCTGCATGACCTGTCATTGCCACAGTAAATAGTTAAAACCCACTAGCATGTGTAGGAGTTGATTGAGCCATGTTGTGTTCTTGCCATGCCATGCCTGCTATTGCTTAGAGTTGTGTCAGGTCTGATTCATCGGGAATGAATTGGAGTGGTACGATATGTTCTGGTGCTGAGAGTTAAGCGTGTGAACACGATTTGGTAAAGGTAGCGCTGAGAGGCCATGTAGGAGTACATGGTGGGTTGTCTCACTGGAACCGTCCTTAAGAACTGAGTTCTGTGTAAGTTGTCCAATGACTAGTTGCTACCACACATTGGGCTCCGGGCGCTCCAAGCTCTCTCGACTTATTAGCCAACTTGATCTCTGTGCAGGAGTTGCAAATAGTTTTTGGTGTTTGTAGGTAGTGTTAGTAGTATACCAAGTGGCACCCGGTCAGGTGGGCTTGGGACAGACTAGGCACAGTGGCACGGTGTACCAAGTGGCACCCGAATGGTGGGCTTGGGAACCCTGCTCACATCGTTTGGGGCTGTAAGCGACACCCCAGCCGGATCTCCTTGCGGATGGAACCCGAATAGGCGATAAACCTAGATAAGGCACTTGCGTGGTTAGTCAGGTCGTGGCCGACACCCTCGCTGGGCTTCCGCTTGAAGGTTGCGGAGTACATGTCGTGTAAATGGCGATAAGTGGTGAGAGCATGTGTGAAGAAGTACACCCCTGCAGGGTTATCATGATCTATTCGAATAGCCGTGTCCTCGGTTATGGACTTCTTGGATGCTTACGTGGTACATAGACAACTTAAAGTGGATACTCTAAAATGCTCAAGACAAGTGTGAGTGCTATGGATGGCCTTCTCGTGGAGAGACGAGGATGAATCCATAGTGGTGTATTGATGTGGTGATTAGTGGACTCGTGTGCGCTGCCTCATCTCAAAGAAGTTTCTTGTTGTCGTAGAATAGGATAGCCACTGAGTCAAAGCTGGCTTGCTGCAACTAAACCCCACATTACCTTCTTGATACAAATGCATGTATGATAGGATCTGATGTAAGTCTTGCTGAGTACCTTTGTACTCACGTTTTCTTTATTTATGTTTTGCAGGTGAGACATCTGTCTCACTAGTAGTACCGCTTGGACTTCGACGAGTAGCTTGTTACCCCAGCTACGATCTTGTGCCCTTGGGAGGGTCTTGTAGATAGTCAGGCTTCTCAGCCTTTTTCTTTTGTAGTTGTCTGTACTCAGACATGTAATGCTTCTGCTTGTTGCTTGTATGGTCTGAATGATGGGTCATGTGACCCATGTTTGTATTTAATGCTATGTGGCTCTTTTGGGCCTTTAGCTATATGAGTTGCGTTATGTTGTGATGCCATGTTGTACAACACATACTTGCATGTTATGCGTACGTGTGACGTGTATTGCTATGTGTGGGATCCGACCATCTAGTTGTTTATCCTTGGCAGCCTCTCTTATGGGGAAATGTAGCCTAGTGCTTCCCTGAGCCATAGTAGTCCGCTACAGCCCGGTTCACCGGAGTCCTGCTAGCCCAGCACTACTGCTCAGGACACTCGACTGGCCGGCATGTGTTTCACTTTGTTCCTGTGTCTGTCCCTTCGGGGAAATGTCACGCGGTGACATCCGGAGTCCTGCCTAGTCTGCTACAGCCCGGGATCCCCGGAGTCCTGTTAGCCTAGTGCTATAGCCCGGATTCACACGCTGCTGACCGACATGCTCGATGTGAATCATGTATGCCTGTCCCCATAGGTTAGTGCCGCTTTGGGTTCACGACTAGCCATGTCGGCCCGGGTTCTCTGTCATATGGATGCTAGCGACACAATCATATACGTGAGCCAAAAGGCGCAAACGGTCCCGGGCCAGGGTAAGGCGACACCCGTGGGAATATCGTACGTGAGGCCGCAAAGTGATATGAGGTGTTACCGGCTAGATCGATGTGACTTGGAATCGTGGTCCCGACATGTTCATATTTCAAGGTGCACTAAATTATTGCATGGGATGATTAAGGCTGGTCATAATGGTGGTATCTTAGCTAGTATCATGCATACGGGAATATCAAACATGCTGATGTGGCAAAGAATTAAAGAAGAGAGGGGGGTTAGAGTAACTAGAGTTCATGCATGCATTGGTAAACACATTTTTTGTGGAGAACGACAGCACTAGTTGAGTACTTTTGCAGACTTCAAAAACTATCCCACAATGTGTCAACATTCACAATGTCAAATCAATATTTTTACACTCATTATAAAACGTAGTTCTTATACTCCCTCCTTCCATCTATATAGGGACTAATGCGTTTTTCGAGGCTAACTTTGACCAAATGTTAGAGCAATAATATATGACATGCAACTTACACAAAGCACATCATCAAATTCGTATGTGAAAGGAGTTTTCAATGATATAATCTTCACATTATGCATGTCTTGTAGTATTAATTTTATCAATAGTCAAAGGCGGTCTTGAAAAACGCATTAGGCCCTATATAGATGGAAGGAGGGAGTATTCATTATAATCAGTACTCCCTCCGTCTAGGTGAGCAAGTCATCTTAGATTGTGCACTGTGACCAAGGAGGACGGGAAAACGAGAGATCTTAATGTTTATTTGCTAATTAATAGCATTGCATGCAATGAACTAACCACTGCATGTCATGTTTGGTAGTCTCAAGTCATTAAAAGCATGCACACCCACATCTCCTATTGGTTGATATGTCAAGCAACAAGAAACGAGGTAGAAGTTAATGCACCGCGCCTAAGTGTTTTGGGAGTATTGTAGATATTGATATTTTTAGTATAAATTTGGTCGTGGGATTTCATTGATGCCTATCAAAGCGTTGACAGGTCTGCTATGCGTGACCTGAAGATGAAAGCGTTGAGCATCTCGAAGTTGATCAACAATCTTCAATTATCAAAGATTAGCCGTTCGACCAATAAGGTGGCACACTTAATCGCTAAGTATAGCTTTGACAATAGATTAGATGGTATTCTTGTAAATAACGTACCGCCCTGTGTGGTGAATATTGTATCGAATGAGTGTACTGGTGTGGCTGGTTAATTAATATAAGGTGGTGTTCAAAAAAAGTATAAATTTGGTCAAACACTTTGCAAACGGTTGACGGGAGTAAAAAGGACCGGAGGGAGTATCATGCATGCGGAGTAGGCAAAAAAATTGCTTGTCTAAAAAAAGGCAAAAAATTGCTCATTTATAGCCGGTCGAAGTCTCAAAGGGCGCGACCGTGCGAGGGAGGCGAAGGTCGTGGGAGGCGCGACATTTGACGGAATTAAGTGAAGTTACATCCACGCGCCGGCATGGCGTGCGAACAGGCAAAATCTATAACGTCAGGCCTACGATATGGGTCTAGTAGACATGACATCTAGTGGGTCCCGCATAGTTCTCGAGAACTCTTTGGGGGCTTGCAGCCGTTTATCCACCGGGCAAGCCAGCAACCCCACGCCGTTCGCACGCCCTACTCGTCCCCGTCTTCTACCTTACAACAGTTCGCTCCCACTCGTCCCGTCCTTTCACATTAGTTCGCTCCCAGTTTTTTTTGCGGGGTACAACAGTTCAACTTCTCCTAACCCTCCTCCAAAATCCATGGCCTCCCAAATCTCAATGGTCGCCGCTGAGTACCAGGTTAGAGCCATCACCGGCTATCAGTTCATGGTCATCTACACACATGGATCCGAGATGGTGAAAGCATGGCTTGCTCGCTTCCTACGCATGTTCAACAGTTCAACAGATGAGTGGGTCGCTGGGCTAGATGTTGAGTACACCACAGTCCTGGGACGAGAGAAGGATCTAAAGGACGAAGAGAGGAAGAAGCCCGCCATGATCCAGGTTTGCGTACATAACGTTTGCTTGGTCTACCACATATGCCATGCCGACGTTGAGTGCTGGGATTTTAAGAACTTCCTCAAGGACAAAAGAGTGAAATTTGTTACTGTAGGCTTTAAGAACGATAGTGACGTCCTGCATCGGATAGGTCTCGTTGTAGGGCAGCCCTTCGATCTCCAGAAGGCAAGCCTGATGTCCTCCTCTCAACCTTCAATGCTGACCTGGCAGCAGCCATGATTGATCCTTCATAAACTAAACTGAAGAAACCTCATCACGAGTTTCATCATGCATGGGAGTCAAAGACATTAGATGAAGATCACATCCTGTACACAACAATGGATGCCTACCTTTGTTTAAATATCTACAAGGGTTGGATGAAGAAGCAGAGCCCAGTGTCCGGTTCAAGCAAAGAAGCGTCGGCGAAGAGGAAGAGGAAGAGGGACGAGGACGAAGTCGAGGACGTGGACTCGGACTCCAAGTAGGTGGCAGTGCCGTCGCTCATGCTGGTTCTACTTCAGTGTCAAGCGGACTAGTTGCTTATTAGTTTATTTTCAAGGGTGTGTTGTGCTGAGGCCCCAGCAGAACTATGTTTATGTTCTTTCTCATTATTTGAACTCTTTAGTACGTACAGTAGTACTAGTACTATGTCTTACTACTATTCTTCTTGCAGTTGGTACTACTGCTCGTATCTTCGTGTTCCTACTATACTTAATACGTTCGTACTAATAGTATAATTTGGGTCAGTAGATTTGTGAAAGAAGTTCGATGGAGCGAAGGAAGAAGACGACAGAGAGGTGGAAGAAGCCCTTCTAGCCATCCATGTTGCATCAAACGGCTCACATGAGTCCACTGACCCAAATTGCTCCTTCAGATTGCAGGATCCACATGGCATTCAAGGTCTCGAAGGTAGATTCCGCGTCCGCACCCGGTTTGCGGGCCCGACGCGCGCGCGACCGGCTTCCGCCACAACAGCCACCATGCGCGCCTCCTCCGCGCGGGCGGAGACGACAATGACACGCTAGTTCCTCCTCACTGGCGTGCTGGAGCACGCGCTCGTCCTCCTCTTCGTACGCTGCGTGCATAGACGTGGCTCCACCAGCTACTTGCATGCTTGGCAGCGCGGCAGCATCGCGAGGAGGGACTGCAGACGACGTGAGTGGGCGAGCCTTCGGCTTCATGGCACAGGGATGGCGGCGACATGGCGGTGATGGGTGAGAAATTGTTGGCCGGAGTAGGTGGGCGCCGGCATGTGCAACAGCGACGGCGGCATATTGATGAGTGCGCGTGTGGGAGCTTACTCTAGTTTTATATATAAGGTTGGTCAAACTTAAAAGAAAACCGTACTAGTACACGTAAACATTAGACTTAGGCAGCGCTTTTATTAGTTACTAGCTTATGTTCTTGCCCATTGTGACCAGCCTTAGTACCACGGCCACGATACGGAATCCTATGCAGCGCGTGAACCGCGGCCGCGCGGTCGATCGAACGGTGCGTCACCGTGTCGCGCTCGAAGGACATCCACCGAACCTTTTTGTGTGTGTGAAAACAATCCTCGAATATTACTCAACTTTTTTTTCCTGTGAAAGTTCTTGATGCTGCAATATTTCCATATATTTGAATTTAGCTCCAGTTCGTGTTTATCTGGATTTGGACGTTTTAGGTGCGCCCTAGTTTTTTTAATACTGATTTTGTGTGTGTGACTGAGAGAGAACGTGTGTATGTGTCCATATGTGTGTTGTGGCGGAAGGGCAATGTGGAGACGGTGTGCGTGTGATACAGACATAGAGAGGTGTGAATGTGCAAATGATCGTGCATGAGTGAGACATAGACAGATGCCGATACGTTGTGTATACATGAGAGAACGGTCTTCTAGTTTACTTGTGTGTGTGTGTGAGAGAGAGAGGGAGAGAGAGACATAGAGAGGAGCATCCGTAACACAACAGCCATCTCTCTCGATTCGTCCATCCCTCGCACGGCCGCATGCAACACATGCATCAACGCACACATTTTGACATCCTCACCCGGCCCCTACCCACCTCAAGGCCCGCACAATCTCTTCGTGAATACACATGTCTCTCCTTAGGTTTGTTTTCTCTCAATATCTGACACACACACACACACACACACACAGAGAGAGAGAGAGAGACACGCAGCACAACACACACACACACACACACTCCCCCAAGCACACAATTCATCCCCATCCAAGGTTATACGGCGACCACTCTCGCTTGTGCTTGTTTGCACCCCCAACATGCACAACACCTCAATCTTCAAAGAGGGCAACGAGCAGATCGAAGACGGCAACCACACCGCGCTAGAGAATGTGAGGTCATTTGGAAGCAGGGTGATGTGACGATGGCTGACTGACTCCTCCCCCCACCCTCTCTCTCTCTTGCACAAAATTACCAATCCCTCTCTCCCCCGCACAAAATTGTCAATCCCTCAACCCACGAGATCCTTCCCCTCTCATCCATGTTTTTCATGCTCTCTCATCAAACAAGTTATCTCTTCTCCTTCCATGTATACAGAATCCAGATGCACACACATCTCATGTATATTACATGTATGCATCTTTCTCACAGACCTAACTTCTTCCTCTCTCTTTCTCTCTCTATGTCTCTCTCTCTCTGTCTCGTTAGGTTTGTCTCCTACTCTCTCGTCCACATACATACAATCTTTCCTGCCCTATCTGCTCCATCTTCAAAAGCTCTCTCTGCATGTTTCATTCACACATTGGGATATGTCAAAATGTTGCTTCTATAATGGCCGATGTAGAGTTATGGTTGTTATTGTTGCATACTACAAAGTAATAACTATGAAATTCATTAAGATTCTCATTTGACTGGGATTATGTGTGTTTGAGCATGTTGTGAAGTACTATAGACCTTGTATACATCTTGGGATTCGACAATGATTGTAACTATTGAATTGTATAGACCATTACATTCGAATTCAATAGCCTAATATATTTATTTCACAATTTCAACAAATGATTAGTTCACTACAAACTAAGAAAACAAATGTGTACTCCCTCCGTTTTTATTTAAGTCCGCGTATTAGCATTGGTCAAAGTCAAGTTTTGTAAGCTTTCAGAAAGCTTATAACAAAAAATATTAACATATACAATAACAAATAAATACCATTAGATTCATTATTGAATGTACTTTCACATCATACATATTTGTTATGGTAAATGTTTATATTTTTCTATATACTTGGTCAAACTTTAGGAAGTTTGACTTCGGTCAAACCTAATATGCAGAGTTTACTACCACTACTCGCTACTGCCTCTGTCTCAAAATATAAGAACGTTTTCACACTACACTAGTGTCACAAGCGTTCTTATATTATGGGACGGAGGGAGTAGTTGCTTAGCCGAATCACTCAACACGCCACACGGGGAGTCCAGTGTCACAAAATTTTGAGGTCGACGGGAAAATCTTCCACGACCCTGATTCGAGCAGTGGAAAGTTACCATCATAGCCTTCGGAACAGGCCTACGAATGACGCTTGGTAGGGGGCTGTTTTCGTAACTTCAGGTTCACCCTACCTAGCCAACCCCACCCCGGCACCCAGAGTAGTACACCTGAATACTCCCCAATTTCTATCCCCACCGCAAAATAGACTTCTCCACGGCACCGCAACCTTCATGCTCCTCCCCTTTACATCGGCGCACTCGTCCACCGCAGCGCATCTGCCTCATCGATGACCTCGTACGCCACACTGGAGCCGGTCCACCGTCGTCGTCGTACACGGAGCCTCTTCCCCGGCATCGTCTTCCACGGTCTCGTATCTGCTCCTCGGAAGCCGACGCCAAGCACAGAAGTACCACCGTCGTGGACAATGAACTGACTCCCGTTGCCGACCATGACTCACAGAGGCCGCCGCGACCATCGTTCTCCTCCTCGGTTGGTAATGTGTGTATTGAATCACTTAGCAGTACATGTGCAGTTCCAATTTTGTTCATACCTACCCTTCAAATTTCCTGGTGTTATTGTTCCCGTAAAAGTAATTGGTTATAGCCTCCATTGTCCAACAGAATATCAGCTTGTAATTGTGCGTCGCTCCTGTATCGCGCTGTGCTTGGGTAGGTTTTTCATCTGCAACCAGTAGTGTGGCAAATGATGGAAAGGTTTTTAGAACTAGCAAAATGCCCATGCGTTGCACGCATCAAGATGCATTTGTATGAGTAGTTTATCTTGTTGGAGATGCTCTAACATGGCAGACGAGTGCTTTAATGTTGCCCACAAGATGCACGAGTATTACTAGTAGTATATTTTTCTTGCCATGTTGAGATTTTAAAACCACGAGTGCGAACATGCAGAGGAGCAATGAAGATCAAACACGGGATATTCGGGACATCTTCAAGGAGCGTGGCAAGTTAAAGAGGAGCTGCACCGAACCTGTAAAATGAGCTTTGGTAAGTAACACCCTTTCAATTACTTTCGTGTAGCCTCGTGTTTTTCGATGTGTATATGTTGTAGTTTCTGTTTCTCTTTAGCGTGGTGTTCTTTGATGTGTAATAAGAAGAGTCTTAATCGTCCTAATGCTTTCATTTTTAGCTTGATGTAGGAAGTGGGTGTTCTCACCTTGTAGTCTGTTTTTATTTATTTATTCCTTTTGAATTCACTTCTCCGAGTTCTGTTTATCTGGCTTCTACTAAATGGATCTAGGTTGCTCTGAGTATTGATCTAAAAAAGAAGTAACTTCGTGTCAGGATGCAGTTCCTGCGAGGACGGAAGTATGGTCAACCTCGAGATCATGTTTCCAAAATGAGGCTGGATTACACACAAGGTGCCAGTTCCCTAACGATGTTGGATTAGACACAAGGTGCAAATTCCCAGATGATGCTGGATTACACACAAGCCAGGTGGAGTCGTCAGTTGTTCGTGTCCTCGTGGCATTAGTAAAGGCTGAAAGAAAGCGTGCAGCAGCCCTTGAGAATGTAGCTGAGTTCCTGAAGAAGCGAAAAGAGCAATCAGATGCTCTCTTCACCCAAGCCAAAGAAGAGATGGAAGAAGCCACAAATAAGCTAGCAGAGGCAGAGCAGGCTAGGCGTCTCCTGCTATCTAAAACTGTTGTCAATACAAAATTTCCTTCATAATAGCTAGGTTCAAATGTTTATCCAGTCAGCATGCCTGTTGTGATGTCCGTGCATCTACTGATGTGGCACAAAATGTTTTTTTCGGGTCATGTAATAACATCAATTACTTTCCAAACAATAACAGACGAAGCATTGGACATGGTATAGTTCACACGCAAGCCCGACATTCCAAGTTCAACTTCCACATCAAACTCATGTTCACAGATATCTGCACATTCATACATAATGTCCACAACCATGATTCACTTCAAAGCCAAAAAAATGTGAGGAGAGTTATAAATAAAGAAAATCCTCTACTAGTTCCTGCTACCAGTGCAAGCACAACAAGTCAAGACCATGCATAAATTAATTATATTTTAGTCATTTTTTGTGTTCTAAAATGCCTGCCGGCTCGCGGAAGGACGTGTTGCCGGCACACGCGCGGATTCAATGAAGGCAGGCGAGGCAGTCTTAAGCTAGTTGCACGCGGCGCGGAGGCGTGCTCAACCGGGCCTGCAGCGAGTGCGGCCCTCTTGGTCGGCGCGCCGGTTCAATGCCTGCGCTATGAGAGGTCGCGTCCGTGTCAGAGCAATCACTCCCTCCAGTCCTTTTTTGTTTGGGTATAACAAAATCTCGTTTTCCATTCACATTTTAGTGGTAGGAATTGTGCGTGTGTGTCTGTGTGAGAGAGAGAGGAGACGGTAGTCGGGGTTGTCTGATCGGTAAACAAATGAATAATTCAGTCTAGGATGGAGACGAAAAGGAGATCGCAACAAATGTTGTGTCTACAGGAGAGATAGAGAGAGTAATTTTAGTGGTATGAGTCATATGTAGAGACATATAGGGTGTGTGAGAGAATCCCATAGAGAGAAAGACAAAGTGAAAGACGAGTGGAGACTGTGTGTTTGGCGGTGAAAAAGAAAGCTTAGGTACCGAGTGATACCAGAGAACAGTAGAGACGTGAGAGATAATGAAAACCGTGTAATTTATAATGATAGGGAGAGTGTGACACTTCTCAAGGGAGACGTCGAGAGACCATGTTTGCGAGGATAGGAGCAACATGAAGTGAGCATGCGGGTGAGCTGGAGAAAAGAGAGTGATAGCTACCTGAAGGAGCATGCATGCGAGAGAGATGGGCGTGAAAAGAGTGAACAAAAAAGGGATTCAAATATTTGAATTAGAGATGATGATACATGTAATCCATACTCGAACCAAAATTGATCTATCAAACATGCATACTCATATGAATTCACACACATCTATGTTATTTAATATGTAGATATTACTGATCCATACATTTTAGTAGGACATAATTTGGTTAATTTTTTTCGAATTCAACCTTAAGATTTCGAGATCGTTGTATTTGTAAATCATATTATACATATAAAGGATCAGAATTCTTTGTTGTGCTTTTGAAAGTATATATATAAAAAAATGATGTATATAGAATGTAATTCCAATTGAAAATGGATCCCACCCGAAAAAAATAGAATACAAACGGGATTCGAATTGAGTTGGCACGGTAAACGTGCACTCTGCAAAATTTGAACGAAGCGGGGAAAGTCGCAGTAACCGCCCGAAACCAAAATCTGCGAGATGGAAATCACTACTGCATATCCCTGCCATGCAAAGCCTATATGCTGGATTTCTATAGGTTTCGATAGGGGTAGGTTTGTAATTTCACCCAAACGTGACGTAACCGCCTCTCACCCGGATTCATACACGGTGGGCGCCAAAACACATTATGTCCTCGGCCGAAATCGACTCCCTCCCCGATTCATATTCATACTCGGTGGGCGCCAAAAACAAACTCTCGTCGGCAAATATTCGGTGTATGCGAGATTACCGTCCTATCCCCAACCGACTAGTGTTGCTGTGATGTAGTAGAAATTTGAAACGGGGGCTAAGTTTGTAAATTTCCTCACATTTGAGACAAGCGCGCCCTGAATACATGGTTCCCCCTTCCTCTCTACCTCCATTTTCCCCATTCGTACTCCGTGGGCGCCAAAACACCCTCTCCACCCCACCCTCCTCCGTCCGCCGCCGTCTGCCACCCCATCCACCGTCGTCCTCCTCCACCATGCTGGAGCTGATACCCCGACGCCGCTGTCCATTACAAGAGATCGACCTCTCTCATCCACGGTTTCGGACCAGGATCCTTGCATCCCGTCCTCTCGCTTCATCCCTGCCGTCGTCCACCTTGCCGGCGCCGCTCCTACGACCGTCTCGTCCACCGCGCCCGCCGCCACCGTCTACCCTCCTAGATCTGCTTCCACGCTGCTGACAGCCATCGCTACCGCAGCACCGTCAAATTCTCAACAGATGCGTACACGACGCCACACCAGAGGCGGTACTCTTTCGTATCTGCTTAACTTATTTATCACAGCAAGAAAATAGATCACCACTGCTTTACTCTGATTTCTTGTCTTGGTTGCGAAGTTGCCTTTGTCCGGTTTGCACCTTCAGATCTGCCATGGCACGCTCAACATCATACTCGCAATGCTTATGGTTTTCCCCTTTTATATTCCACACTAGTTAAATCACAATAGACTAAATTTCAAAATTGGGTCAGTCAATTTTTCAGAGCTTGCCAGAGTTCGCCGGTGCAATCGAAGAAAACTCGACAAGGGTGGGGGTGGGGGTGGCGGAGGAACACAGGCGGAGTTGCATTCTTAATGCGCTCTGGTTCATCATGTGTGGGCACTGCGCAACCAACATTTTATTATCCAAAATCTGCTTGCTCTTCTTTACCATGTTCCTCTTACGTTCTTCTTTAATATGTACTCTCTCCGTTCCTAAATACAAGTCTTTGTATAGATTCCACCGTGGACTACATATGGAGCAAAATGAGTGAATCTACACTCTAAAATGTACCTGGATACATCTGTATGTGATCCATAGTGGAAATCTCTACCAAGACTTATATTTTGGAACGGAGGGAGTATGATAGTAGTACAGTATGTTCCTTGTACTGAAGATGAGCAGGGACATTTGAAGTGTAGAGGTCTATACGATCGGTTGTGATGGACACTTTGAGCCTCTTTGATTCGTAGGATCTTGTAAACATAGGAATAGGATTTGTAGTGGCCTGCCCACTTGAATCCTATAAGAATAGCAAGGAAATGCGGGGAGCTATGTCGCCTTTGAGAGTTACATTGATATTAACAGTACCGCAGCTTCACTTGAAGAGAGCTGGTATCCGAAGCCTTTCTAGCCGTACCGGCAATACTAGCACATATATTCCAGCAAGTTCCACTTTGTTGATTTTACTCCGATGCTTAAGGTTTTCCCGTTATATCTACACTATGATCTGTGTAGTTGCTTCGTGTCGCACTAGCAGCAGTCCACTCTTGAAGCTAAACACTGCAATGACTTACAAAATTGGCACCAAGGCATTGAGTGCCATTCTGGATGCAATGAAACTCATACGCTCCCCACCTGTTGATTCTTGTTCAGAATATGATCCTAATGACTATTCTAACCTCGAGGAGTCAAAGGCAGATGGCCTGTCCTGTTCACCCATCAAGGTGCCTGTTCTAATTTGGCAATGTTTTATTGATTGCGGGTATCTTGCATATGTTGTCTTGCATTTCTTCTACTTTGTTGCACCGCCATCTGCTTAGTTTACTCATCATATATGTCGAAATGCCATGCCCATCCATTATCAATACATATTCCATCTGTCATCATACCATGTTTTTCCACTCAAATGTTGTTCTTGCGCATCAGACATCAAAAAGGAAGAGGGTGATTGCCGAACCTGAAGGAGCACCAGCAAAGTCCTAGAAAAACGTGGTGGTGCCAAAGAAATCAGACATCACCCCACTTATATTGGTTGTACAACCAGTGACACAAAACATAGGACTGACTCCAGTAGACTGTACCCATACTTCACTGGCCACACCACTAGCCCCACCACACAGGACCTGCACTCCAGCAAAAGGTATACTGATTTCATTTGCCGTAGCACCAGCTGTACCACAGAAAAATCCCACTCCAGCAAAAAGTACAGCAAGTCCACCGGCCGAAGACCTATCCCAACTGCAGTGACGGCCAATTCCTGCAGATTGGAACCCCATTCCATTTATTCCCAGTTTAAAAGACAATGCTTTCAGTGCTGTTAGGGATTACGTGCATATATTCCCATCATGGGAAGATTATTGTGAAGACAAACACCATTTTCACATCTTCCTGTCCAACTTACGTGTAAGTGCTATTATTCATGGCTATTATTTTCCTGTTTTCTGCTGATTGACCACATCAATGATTTACATTACATTGTTGTAACTAGGCGAGGGTCAATCTGGATAGTCATGACGAGCAAAGCTTGCTTGTGCTTTTCAAGGAAGCATTGCAGCAGTATCGATGTTACCTGAGGAAATCACACTTTGATGGCAAGTCTATAAACGAATTTCCGGTGAAGTCTCCTGTGCTAAATGTAGAAGACATTGAATGGAAAAACCTTGTTATGCACTGGTCTCGTTCCCAGGATGAGGTATTGTCTATGAAATCACATGACAATTTGAACTTCTACTTTTCCGCATGTGCCTTACGGATCTTTTTTGCAGGAAATCTGCTCGAAGAAGAATTCCGGTTTGACAAGAACGACAAGATATCGCAAATATGCTGCCCGCTGCTTTGCTCTTGTTAGTACCTGTTGTCCTGTATCACTGTACTTGCATACATACCTGGTTCATTATGTGACAGCAGTATGCATGATAGCTTGCTTATCAATTGTTCGCTCCAAATTATCTGATCTGTATGAATGGTTACATTAGTGTAGAATATATCCAATGCCAATGTTGTTTTAGCTCTGCATTGTTCTTATAAGTACATGATGTCCTTTATCAGTGTACTTATAATGACAGGTAGTTGTTCGTGTACCATCTCTCTGCAGCTTATTTTACTTTGCCCTCCATTTTCTACACATCAGATCTATATTTACTCTTACCATAAGGTTGGTACTGAAGAAGTTTAGCTGTGCATTGCTCTTGGGTGTACCTTTTGCCTATATTGCTGCACTTACATTTATAGCTACTTGGTTATGTAGCATCACTCTTCATCTTATCTTAAATATTCTCCATTTTTTCGTATATTATCACATCTATATTTACTCTTAACAAAATGTAGAATAAAGGCAATGCTTTTGAAGAAGATTCCATGGTAAACTTCTTGAATTGCTCCCCCATCAGCGTGGACAAGGCCTTTATAGAGCCTGTCTTCACCAATAATATTAGTTTGTCCATCTCAAGCCTTCAAACTTTGTTGTATATATTTGGTTAGGCATGACTGCAACAGCTATTTATTTTTTGGTGTTTGCATCAAATTGCTTGTTTAAAGTTTATTATATGTAGTTCATAAACAAAAGTTCATCCTTTCTCAATTTAAGTTTTCAGTTGTACAACCAAGTTCCTTCTTCATACCATGTAAATTAAACTATACAGAGCAAGTGATCTTCTTTTGCACTGCATGTATGCTTCTGTTCTTCATCTGTAATCCAGTGGTGTGGTGAACCTACCCACTACAGCACAATGCCATATTCTGCAATGTCTTAACTATGAAAAATGTCATAACATTCTACTATTATTTAAACCGTCTCTTTATTTGCCAATCTGAAATGGTATAAATTGACAGCACACTAACCATTGATATTTATGAGTTCTTGATCTATAATCCAGTGGTGTTGTGAAGCTGCCAACTCCTTCACAATGCCATTTCCTGCCATGTCTTGACCTGAACAATACCATATTGTGTTAATGCAAATTTAAATTGTGTCACTTTATTCGTCAGTAAGAAATGTGATGAATTGTCAGCACTGATACTTTTATGTGCAAAACTTGTCATCTGTCTGCTTGTTTATCTTTCAGAGTGAGGAAGATATAAGTGTTGAACAAGCGCAGTATCATCATCTTGCTCAGCTGCTTGCGCTGCAGCTCCCCAGCAGGGCTAACCTTTTTTGAACTCTATTGAAGTGCTGTCGGTTTTGTATATTATTTTGTTGGCGTGTTTATTTGCACTGGTGGCGATCTTTGATGCCCAGTGTATGTAATCTGATGTATTCTTGTGCTTTATTATCATAGTGGCGAACTTTGATGCCCAGTGGATGTAATATGCCGTAATTTCTTTATTGTATAATATAGGTTTTTTCTTATTCACGATGCTACAGTTATTTTACTGTATATATATATCATGTCTTCGCAGTAAACCTGCCAAACCGTAAAATTACGGTACATAATCGGGCCGTCATGCAATCACGATGTAGGTTGGGCCTGAAACGTGCCGATCAGCTCATGGGCCGGCAGGAGCCCGAAATGAACCCTGGCCCATGATTGTGCGAATCAAATCACGGACTTTTAACAGGCCGAAAAATTGTCTCGGTCCTTGTTTGGCCCAATCAGATATCGGCTGCGAGCAGGCCGGATGCAAACCGGGCCGTAGTTAGGCCCAACTATATGACCGGCTTTTAATAGGCTGAAATTAATATAGGGCCAAAATGTTAAACGGGCCCTTAACAGGCCAAAACTAATATTAGGCTGAATTACTAAGTGGGCCTTTAGTAAGTGGGCCCAAAAGCATAGTGTCCAGTTGACGGGCCGAATCTGATATGGGCCATACTTAGGCCCAAAACCTCTTAAAGGGCCAGACCTGATCTGGGCCGTAATTTGGCCCAGAACGTGGTAGGCTTTTAACGGGCTGGATCTCATATGGGCCAATATTAGGCCCGGAGCGTGGCAGGCCATTAATAGACCGTATCAAATATGGGTCGGCATTTGGCCCAAAACATGGCAGCCAGTTAACGGGCCGGCATACTAGGGTCCTCAAAATCTTGTGGGCCTACAGCTGGGCCGGCCCATTAATGTCGGCGAAATCTCGTGGGCCTTTAGTTGGGACGGCCCATTATGATCCGCAAGAATTTTGTGGGCCTTTACCTGGGCCGGCCTATTATGGCACACAAAAATCTTGTGGGCCTTTACCTGGGCCGGCCCATTATGGCTTGCGAAATCTTGTGGGCCTTTAGCTGGGCCAGCCCATTATGGTCCACAAAATCTCGTGGGATTTAGCTGGGCCGGCCCATTATGGTCCACAAAATCTTGTGGGCCTTTAGTTGGGCTGGCCCATTTAAACTTGTTGGGTCGTGCCACATGTCGATGTATCATAGGCGCCTTCTGTCCAGTGAGTGGATGACATCTGTCCCAACGATGAGCCGACACATGTTTCCTCTAGCCAATGATGATTTTACACGTGGAAAATCCCCATTGGTCGGGGCTGTTAACGGGTTTTCGGATCCAAAACCCGACCCGATAGCTTAATGGCGTTCCGTTACGGTGGATGCCACGTGTCGGTCACCCTTGACGAAAGCACTTCTGTGACACGCGATTTATCGTCATGGAAGTGGACACTTCCGTGATGATAATTTTGGTAATGTCATGGAACACTTCTACAACAGCACAGGTATGACTATCTTGATTCTGTCATAAATTTGTCATGGATGTACATGCATGACAAAAAAGCGACCTACTGTGACAAACACGTATCATCACGGAAGTGTATTTTTTTGTATTGTGAGCAATTGACAGAATTGAGCATAATTATGAGAATATCTAGGTATGATCATGTATATAGGCATCATGTCCGAGACAAGTAGAACGACTCCTGCCTGCATCTACTACTATTACTCCACTCATCGACCGCTATCCAGCATGCATCTAGAGTATTATGTTAAAAATAGAGTAACGCCTTAAGCAAGATGACATGATGTAGAGGGATAAACTCATGCAATATGATGAAAACCCCATCTTGTTATCCTCGATGGTAACAATACAATACGTGCCTTGCTGCCCCTACTGTCACTAGGAAAGGACACCACAAGATTGAACCCAAAGCTAAGCACTTCTGCCTTTGCAAGGAAGATCAATCTAGTAGGCCAAACTAAACTGATAATTCGAAGAGACTTGCAAAGATAACCAATCATACATAAAAGAATTCAGAGAAGATTCAAATATTGTTCATAGATAGGATTGCTCATAAACCCACAATTCATCGGTCTCAACAAACACACTGCAAAAAGAAGATTACATCGAATAGTTCTCCACAAGAGAGGGGGAGAACATTGTATTGAGATCCAAAAAGAGAGAAGAAGCCATCTAGCTAATAACTATGGACCCGTAGGTCTGAGGTAAACTACTCACACTTCATCGAAGGGGCTATGGTGTTGATGTAGAAGCCCTCCTTGATCGATGCCCCCTCCGACGGAGCTCCGGAACAGGCCCCAAGATGGGATCTCGTGGATACAGAAAGTTGCGGCGGTGGAATTAGCTTTTTGGCTCCGTATCTGATCGTTTGGGGGGTACGTAGGTATATATAGGAGGAAGGAGTATGTCGATAGAGTAATAGGGGGCCCAGGAGGGTGGAGGGCGCGCCTGGGGGGTAGGCGCACCCCCTACCTCGTGGCCTCCTCTTTTGTGTCTTGACGTAGGGTCCAAGTCTCCTGGATCTTATTCGTTGAGAAAATCGCGTTCCCGAAGGTTTCATTCCATTTGGACTCTGTTTGATATTCCTTTTCTTCGAAACCCTAAAACAGGCAAAAAACAACAATTCTGGGCTGGGCCTCTGGTTAATAGGTTAGTCCCAAAAATAATATAAAAGTGGATAATAAAGCCCAATAATGTCCAAACAGTAGATAATAGGGATAATTAGATTTATGCCCCTAGTTGTGTCCCACTCGTCTGTTTAACCCCTAATTTCCAAAAGTCACCGGTTCTGTCCAAGTCACCTTGCTCCTCTTATGCTTTTGCCCTTTGACCGTTTGACCGCCAGTTTAAAAACTTCATAACTAATTCATACTAAATCAGAAAAATGCAAATAAGATACCAAAATGTTCAGAAAAACATCACCTATATGTCAGTGTCATTTGCATTCATGACAAAAGTGTTGGAAAGTGCACATCCGAGTTTTAGCACTTTTGATACCACCATGAATAGTAAAATCTAAAAAAATCAAAAAAATATGGTGGCAAAGAACGACAAATGTTCTAAGTGCTTGCCAAGTTTCATCAGGGAACAACATTCGTGGAAGTCGTGGCAAACAAATAATCGTTTTTGGAGTGCTGATTGTTTTTTTGCTGGGGCACCCACGAATGTCATTCCCTGATGAAACTTGGCAAGCACTTAAAACATTTGTCATTCTTTGCCACCAAATTTGTTTTTTTATTTTTTGAATTTTTTTAGATTTTACTATTCATGGTGGTAGCATAGGAGCTAAAACTCGGATGGGCACTTTCAAACATCTTTTCATGAATGCAAATGACACTAACATATTGGTGATGTTTTTCCAAACATTTTGGTATCTTATTTGCATTTTTCTGATTTAGTGTGAATTAGTTATGAAGTTTTCAAACTGACGGTCAAACAGTCAAAGGGCAAAAGCATAAGAGGAGCGAAGTGACTTGGACAGAAGCGGTGACTTTTGGAAATTAGGGGTAAAACAGCCGAGTGGGACACAACTAGGGGCATAAATCTAATTATCCCTAGATAATATAGCATGGAGCAATAAAAAATTATAGATACGTTGGAGACGTATCAATGCCCTGGGTGCCATGTTAGATAAAGCCCGAAGCGCTGGCCACATCAGGGGAGTGGTTGGTTATTTGATTCCGGGAGGTGTGTCACACTTGCAGTATGTGAATGACACACTCCTTCTCTTCGAGCCGGACCTGCACAGTATTGCAACTGTTAAGGCCATTCTTCTGTGTTTTGAGCTCATGTCCGGGCTAAAAATAAACTTCCACAAGTGTGAAGTGGTGTCCATAGGGATGGACGCGGCCAAAAGTTCACGTGTAGCTAACCTGCTCAACTGCAACCTTGGGAAGCTACCGTTTACCTACCTTGGCCTCCCGATCGCTAAGAAAAATGCTCGATAGCAGATTGGGAACCTCTCTGCAATAAGGTGGTGGGTCGCATTTGCCCGTGGAGAGGGAGATTTATGTCTTCAGGGGCAAGATTTATCTTAACCAACTCAAGCCTTCCGTCCCTGTCTATGTTTGTCATGGGACTATTTTTGTTGGCTGATGGGGTGCATACCAAAGTGGACACTCCTAGGGCCTGTTTCTTTTGCGAAACGTAAATACCATATGGTAAAATGGTAGGCTATCTGCAGACCCAAAGCCCAGGGGGGCCTCGGGATCATCAACTCCAAGTTGATGAACATTACACTCATGTGCAAATGGATTTGGAAGCTTTCTCAGGGCGAGACCTGCCTCTGGATGGACCTCCTGCATGCCTAGTACTTCCCTAACAGGAACTTTTTTCAGGATTCAACCCATGGGTCTCCTTTCTGGAACTCCATCCAAACCCTTAAACTGTTTTTTACCAAAGGGGCGAAATTCGCGGTTAATAATGGCCGATCCACACGCTTCTGGCTCGACTTTTGGATAGGCCACCAACCCCTCTGGTCAGAGTTTTGCGATCTATACTCCATCACGATTGAGCCCAACTAACTGGTTGCCTTGGCTCTTAGCTCCTCCCCGTTCTTTAGAAGGGAGCTCTCGGGGCCGGAGACGGAAAGTTGGGACCGCCTGCGAGCTTTGATCGCTGACGTGCGCTTGTCGAACACTGTGGATTTGGTGTCTTAGGAGCTCTGGCCAGTTCTCTGTTAACTCTCTCTATAGAGAGCTAGCTCGCGACCCTACCCTTCAAGCTGCCTCGGGGCTCTGGAAGGCCCGCATTCCGCTTAAAATCAAGGTTTTCCGGTGGCAATTGTGCCAAGACCGCCTCCCTACCTCCATTAATGTAGCTAAGCACAACGGTCCGACCACTGGGCCTTGTGCTCTGTGTGGTATCCTGGAAGACGCGGACCATGTGTTCTTTCAGTGCCCTCTGGCGCACTTCACTTGGAGCGCGTCTGCGAGGCCGCGGGCGTGGATTGGGATCCACGTTCCCGCTCTGAGCTTGTGTTGTCTCTGTCCTTAGTTCAGGGCTCCTCTCGCCGTATCATGTGGACTTGTGCGGCTGCAATGTTGTGGGCCCTCTGGTGAATTCGTAACAAGTTTACTATTGAGGGCGTTTTCCCCTCCCACCACGCCGACGTAATCTACAAATGCATCATTTTCTTGCAGGAGTGGGCACCGTTGGGAAGACATCAGGACATTGATCTTCATCGCCATGCTCTTGACCGCCACCGCATCGTCTACTCGGCGTCCCGAGCTACGTCATCTTCTGCCGCTGCTATCTAGGGATGTGTAGCCCCTTTTGGACATGTTTCCCCTGAGCCTGCGTGCTCTTATGTTGGCTGGCAACACCATGTAACACACTTTGTTCTCTAGGCTGGTTACTTTTGTGTTGTGTGTGGTCTCCGGGATGTTTGCTACTTCTTATGTGCACGCTGCCTTTGTTGTGGGCTTTATTAATTTAAAGCCAGACGTCTCTGGTGTCTTCGTTCTAAAAAAAGTTCCAACTTTTTCACAATTCTCACCTCACAACAACTTTCTCATAACTCACATAAGATTTTTGGAATCCAAAGCTAAACCAAGCACACTCGAAGTCATGTTGAGGACTTTTCTTATGACTAATGCGAGATCTTTATTGAATGTAAAGGGTTATAGTTAGCTAACAAAACTTGTGAAATACAATCATAAAGCAATTGCAACTAACAAATGGTGCGAGCCTCGGTCAAATCATAGTTAGGTAGGACATGACTAACCCTATTCTAATATAGTCGCAAGTGCCAACTCTATATCCATTGAATCAAAGACACTATCTTCTTGTACAATCTGAAAAAGGAATTACCTTGGTTTCTGTCTGCTAGACAAATATGATGCATCCACATATGTTACTATCCTACTTTCGGTTAATTGACTGGGAACTTTTCTCTTCTGAAACTCAGGGCAAACCTTTGCCTTGTTTTCATTAATTAAGAAGGGGTTAAAGTTATGTATAAAGCCCATGAAGGCGATAGAAAGAACAAAACAACTACTCTCGAGAAATCACACTAGTTGAAACATTTTTTGGGTGAAATAATTGCATTTCCCATATAGAGAATTACATTGTCTAACGACCAGGCAAAATTTCTATCATAAGTGTAAGTAGCTTACAAGAATTTTACTACGACGTGTGACAGTAATTGAGGGAGTCCTGGATTAGGGAGTCTCCGGACAGCCGGGCTGTTGGACTATGAAGATACAAGATTGAAGACTTCGCCCCGTGTTTGGATGGGACTCTACTTGGCGTGGAAGGCAAGCTAGGCAATACGGATATGTAAATCTCCTCCCTTGTAACCGACGTTGTGTAACCCTAGCCCCCTCCGGTGTCTATATAAACCGGAGGGTTTAGTTCGTAGGACAACATACAATCATACCATAGGCTAGCTTCTATGGTTTAGCCTCTACGATCTCGTGGTAGATCAACTCTTGTAATACTCATATCATCAAGAACAATCAAGCAGGACGTAGGGTATTACCTCCATCAAGAGGGCCCGAACCTGGGTAAAACATCATGTCCCCTGCTTCATGTTACCATCCTCCTTAGATGCACAGTTCGGGCCCCCCTACCCGAGATCTGTCGGTTTTTACACCGACATTGGTGCTTTCATTGAGAGTTCCACTGTGTCGTCACCATAAGGCTTGATGGCTCCTTCGATCATCGGTAGCGATGCGGTCTAGGGCGAGGTTTTCCTTCCCGGGCAGATCTTCGTATTCGGTGGCTTCGCACTGCCGGCCAATTCGCTTGGCCATCTGGAGCAGATCGAGAGCTACGCCCCTGGCCATCAGGTCAGATTCGGAAACTTAAACTACACAGCCGATATCCGCGGAGACTTGATCTTCGACGGATTCAAACCCATGTCAGGTGTACCGCACAGTCACGACGAGCATGATATAACTCTGCCGTCAGACAGTATTCGGGAGACCGCATCTGCAACTATTCCGACCGTCAATCCGGAGCAAATCGCGCCATCCGAGAACGGAGGGATAAACCCCGCCACGGAGGCCGCGCTCTCAGCGGCAATAGAGCCAGACGTTGACTTCACCCTTTATGAGAGCCGTGTTGCCGAACCACTGGATTCACCCCCGGCCACGGGCTCCTAGCCCCTAATATCTGTGCTAGTCGAACCCGACTGGGCACCGATCATGTAGTTCACCTCCGCGGAGATCTTTCAACTCTCGCCTTTCGGCGATGTGCTAAATTCATTAAGGTCTCTCTCCCTGTCAGGAGAACCTTGGCCGAACTATGTTCGGCTAGAATGGGATGCGGACGACAAAGAAATTCGCTACCCACCCACCACCCACTTGGTAGCCACTGTCGACAACTTAACCGACATGCTTAACTTTGACTCCGGAGATATCGACGGCATGAACGAAGATGCAGGAGACGAGCAGGAACCAGCGCCCACAGAGCGCCGGACAACCACTTCATCACATAACATATACATGGTGGATACACCCAAAGAGGGCAATGGCGAGGAGACAGCGGAGGATGCCCCCTCCAAGCAACCCAAGCGCCGACGTCAGCGGTGCCGCTCTAAGTCCCGCCATAGCAAAAACAGCGATAATAGCGCAAGAGGAAATAACAGTCCAGTCGACTCTAGAAGAAACGACGACTGCACCGCCCCGGTGGCAGAGCACGATCAAGATGCAAACGGTGAACATAGTGCGGATCCGACGTCCGAACACGGCGACGCCAAGGATAAACCTCATCAAACCCCATCTGGGGAAGAAAACAGTCCGGACGAAGATGCACACATCATCCCGGACACGCACTTGGAGCAAGAGAACCTCCGCAGAAGGCTTATTGCCACAGCGAGGAGCCTGATGAAGCAGAGGCAAAGGCTTAAGGCCGCACAAGATATGCTCAATAACAGGTGGAACAAAGTGCTCGACAATGAAACAAAGTATGGTGGAAGTTACCACACAAATAGCTATCCAAAGCGCAAGCTACTACCTGAATTCGACGATGAGGCCTTAGAGCCCACACAGCTGAAAAGTGATACAGCCAACCGGCCGGATCCACCACCTTGTAACCGCGATAGAGCGGCTAACAAAGTCACACATAAGTCAACACACGATCTACATGTGAACTTGCGCCAAAAATCCAGCGCGACCAGATCCATCTATGGATCTAGGAAGCGCGCTTCGGCACAAAATCAAAACTGAATACTACAACCGTCCGAACACCACGGCATATCCCAATACAGGGGTGCCGCACACCCCCTATGTTTTATAGATGAGGTGCTGGATCACAAATTCCCAGAAGGATTCAAACCAGTGAACATAGAGGCGTACGACGGGACCACAGACCCTGGAGTCTGGATCGAGGACTTTATCCTCCATATTCATATGGCTCGCGGAGACGATCTCCATGCCATTAAATACTTGCCCCTCAAGCTTAAAGGGCCAGCTCGGCACTGGCTGAAAAGCCTCCCCGAAAACTCAATTGGAAGTTGGGAGGAGCTCGAGGACCCTTTTCGGGCTAATTTTCAAGGGACTTATGTCCGACCTACGGATGCAGACGATTTAAGTCATATAATCCAACAGTCCGGAGAGTCCGCGCGAAAGCTTTGGAATAGTTTCCTCACCAAGAAGAACCAAATCGTCGACTGTCCGGACGCCGAAGCCTTAGCAGCTTTTAAACACAGTGTCCGAGATGAATGGCTCGCCAGACACCTCAGCCAAGAAAAACCGAGAACAATGGCAACCCTAACAAGCCTCATGACCCGCTTTTGCATGGGCGAAGACAGCTGGTTGGCCCGTAGCAGCACCAGCGACCCAAGCACATTAGAAGTCAGGGATGGCAATGGAAAACCACGACGCAACAAAAACAAGCATCGAAATAAAGAAGGTAGCCCAGATAATACGACAGTAAACGCCGGATTCAGGGGCTCTCGACCAAGCCAGCAGAAAAAGCCTTTCAAAGGCAGCAGAGAAGGACCATCTGGCCTAAACAAGATTCTTGACAAGCTTTGTCAGATTCACGGCACCCCCGACAAACCTGCAAATCACACCCATAGAGAATGTTGGGTCTTCAAGCAGGCCGGTAAGCTAAACGCCGAACACAAAGGGGAAGAGACACCAAGCGAAGACGAGGATGAACCTCGCCAGCAAAGCACTGGAGGCTAGAAAAAGTTCCCACCAGAGGTTAAAACGGTAAACGTGATCCATGTGACGAAGAGGAGAAGCAAGCATGCACTCCGAGACACACGCGCCATAGAGCCCGTCACCCCTAGGTTCAACCCCTGGTTGGCCTGCCCGATCACTTTTGATCGTAGGGACCACGCGACAAGTATCTGGCACAAAGGACTGGCGGCCTTGGTGTTAGACCCAATAATAAATGGGTACCATTTCACACGAGTCCTCATGGACGGCGGCAGTGATCTAAATCTGATATATCAGGACACATTCCGCAAAATGGGGATAGACCCGACACAAGTAAGCCAGAGTAATACTACCTTCAAGGGAGTAATACCATGCCAAGAGGCCCGCTATACGGGCTCTCTACTGCTAGAGGTTGTATTCGGTTCTCCCGATAACTTCCGAAGCGAAAGGTTAACTTTCCATGTCGCTCCATTCTGAAGTGGTTATCAAGCACTACTCGGAAGAACGGCTTTCACTCGTTTTAATGCAATACTGCATTATGCTTTTCTCAAGCTTAAGATTCCCGGTCCACGTGGCATCATCACAGTTAGCGGAAATACCGAACATTTTTTACACGCGGAAGAGGATGCGGCGGCTTTAACAGCCGCGAACTAGACGGCCTCACCAACCAGAAAAAATGACAGGTCGTCAAGACCACGGACACGGTTAGACGAGTCCGACGCTCCATCACATATACATGAGGTTGGTTTGATGATCAAACCCTCATAGACAATACCAGGGGCTTCCCGCGTGTAATCAGGGCCAGCCCGGTTCAACTTGACTTCTCTTGAATTTTGATAGTTCATTGATAATAACCAATTCCTTTTTTTGGCACGTCAACTTTCACCTAAGTTCTTTCCTTTTACAGATGACAATCGTGCTACACCCGTCCAGGACATGGCACAATGGAGACACAGGCGCAGACGTGCAGCAGGGACCCGCCCAAAGGTTTCTTTTCAGATTAAGACCCTGCGTCAACCTTTTTTACTGTCTCTTGTTGCTTACATCCTCCGGATACTCCACACAACCGAGAAGGATGCTGACGTTATTAGCATGTGGCCACGTCAGGATATTGCACGTACCTGGACACATAAGGTTTATTATTAAGGGCATTGCTTAGCCAGGTATATGCTATAAAGACCGAACACCTTAGGGAGTGTTCGGCGTCGCGAGTTTGGCCCTATATGCATCAGCTCCGAATCATGTCTTTCGTCAAATGTTGGGTTTGCCCGACTCCCACGTTTTGGTACCTTACGTTCCGTTATATCGGCTAAGGTAGTACTGGGAGAACTACTGCGATTGTGCCCTGGTTCATCCGGATGAGCGCCTCAGTAGACAAAGCCGAAAACTGACTGTCATGATATAGCGAGAGATTGGTCAACCACTCGATGACTCAGCGAAATCTTCGGGATTCCACCACATTAACGAAGGACCGTTTCCTGGTCATGTACATACGCGTCCCGTATTCGGACGAGCGCAGAAGTACCAGGGGCTATAGAGTAGCCCCACCGTCAAACTCCTATGGCTAAGTGAAAGTGTTAAAGCAATATAGTCTGATTGCCTTGTTCGCCGCGCTACCACCTCCTTAATGGACCAAGATGTTGGATCAAGTGTGGATTCACGTTTTCTGCGAACACCCCCGCATTATATGCATGGGGGCGGAAGCCGACGACTGCAAACTTTCAGGTTATATACCTATATACATAAACGGCCGCACAGGAGGCATCATAATACTTTTGGGCAAAAGTATTAATACAGCCTTGATAACTCAATAAAACATTGTTTTTACAATGGAAGTACATGTCACTAGAACATAATATTCTTCGAGCACTGAGCCTCTATCGAACGAGCGCCTTCAAGAATTTCTTCAAAGTAGTGCTCGGCAGACACTCGGCCTACGGCCAAACCCTGTGTTGCAACAGTGGTGACCTCCATCTCCGCCCAGTATGTCTTGACACGGGCAAAGGCCATCGCGCACCCTCTATGCATGCTGATCTCTTCATAGCATCGATGCGCGGCACGACACCAAGGAATTGTTGCACTAAACTAAAATAGCTATTCGGCCTTGGCACTCCCGGCCACAGATGATCCACAACGGACTTCATGGCAAGTTCGGACAACCTATGGAGCTCGGCCCACTCGGCCATTCGCTCATTCAATAGCAGCAGACGGACTGGAGCATGAAACTATGACTAGAATAGCTTTTCCACTTCGTGATCTTTCTGATCCTTGAAGTACTCGGCCGCATCAGCGGCACTTATAGCCAAATCCACGTAGGCGTCTGCAGAACTCCATAATGGGTCAAGAGGAGCATACTTCGGATCTCTGAATTTAGTTCGCAACAAGAAGGGCTTCCCAGACATGATATCTGCAGATTGATGCAGCTCCTCCTTCGTCGCTCTAATTTTGGAACGGGCTTGCTTGGCAGCTACCAGGGCCTTCTCCAGGTCCGTCGCCCTCGCTCGGCTTTCTTCTTCAAGAAGCTGGTAACAATCAGCGGCATCTTTTAACTCTACAGCCATTTTGGCCATCCTTTCCTTGCTCTCGCAATGCGCGGCCTGTTCGGCCCTCAACTCTTCGGTCACCTTTAGAGCGGCTGCATTGCTACTCCTTGCTTGTTCCTTGGCTCGGGCAAGCTCCGCCCGAAGGGTCTCCACGGTGGCAGCTCCATCTGCAGTCACAACATATTAAAGATACTGGCATCATGCTCCTATTATTATGTGATGATCACCAGAGAAATTACTTACCCTGTGCCTCGTCAAGCCACTGGTTGACAAGCACATATCGGCATCGGCCACATCAATTTGCCGCTTTAGCTCGGCAAATCCATTAGTTCGGCTAGCCGCCGAAGCCTCAACTGCCTGCACATAAAGGCAGTCAGGTTATTACCTGGGAATACGATCATCGGGTTGCTACCATTCTCGACGCCAACCAGAGTCTCAGGGGCTACTATCTGCATAGGGCACACCTAACGTGTGTGGTACTATAAAAAACATACACTATTTCACGTACCTCAAAGCCTTTCAGCAGACTCATAAAGGCTTCATGTAATCCGCTTTCAGCGGATGAAATCCTTTCAATTACCATACCCATCAGCGTACGATGCGCTTCTAAGACGGCTGCTTGCCCCAGAAGATCCTTCAGTGCGTCCGACCGCACACTGTACGGTTCCGGACTCTTGCTGCCGCTCTCCTCAGGAGCCGGATACTGGGGATTCCGGGTAGCCAAAGGGTTATCCTCTGGCCTCAGTGGATCTGGAGATACCCTCCGCGACGACACTTCAGGGTCGCCCACCTCATGAGGCGGGGTGTCAGGGGGAGGCGTTTCGCTCTCCATCATCTTCGGAAGAAGATCCCCCGAAGACGAACTTTGTCGAGAAGGGCTACAATCCGGACTACAATTTATAAGCATCGGTTATTGTCGTCAGAAGTAAGGTAGGATATTTTCACTATTAAGTACTTTTTGATTACTTACAGCTCGTTAGAAGGCTGATCTCCGCGCGGACATTGTGCGGCAAGAATACCCTCCGAGGCAGGACCCTCTGGCGAAGATTTCTTCTCCCGTTTGGAAACCTTAGTTTTCGGATCTTCAGAGGTAGTCTTCTTCCTTCCCCGGGGAGAGAGAATGTCAGATTCTTCCTCATGGTCATCCTCCCTCGTGGAGGCGCTCATTCCCCCGGTTGGAGTAAGTAGCGGGTGAGGCCTGCTTTCGCCCTCTTTATTCCCCCCCTTCATCTTCCTTTGAGGGCACTAGATAAGGCGCCGGCTCGAGCATCTTGTCTAGTACCGGATTGTCCAAGCCCTCAGGAAGGGGGTCGAACACCTGATCATATTTGCCTTTGCTATCCAGTCCTGGTCAAAGATCGACTCTTTAGAATGATGCTATGATAAACAGAAGGACAACGGGTTCGGCCATGGGATCACTTACTTGGGTAGTAGGGCGGTTGCAGCTCAAACCCACATCCTCGGTGGTGTCCGGACACTTTATTTGGGGTCCGAAGAATGATTTGTACATCTCTTCGAGCGTCATGCCGAGGAAATGCTGAATAGCTCGCGGTCCTTCTAGGTTGAATTCCCACATACGGAGGGGCCAACGTTTGCAAGGCTGGACTCGACGAACTAGCATAACTTGCATCACCATAACCAGCCTGAAATCTCTCTCAAAGAGATCTCGGATACGGCTCTGCAATTTGGCACGTCCTTTGCTGGACCCCAGCTCAGCCCCCTGCTGATCCAGGACATCAGTTGCGATGGGGGTCCCGAGCGAAAGGCGGGGGCGGCTACCCACTTGGCACTTTGAGGAGCTATGATGTAAAACCACTCCCGCTGCCACAGTCTGGACACCTCTAGGAAGGAACCCTATGGCCATGGAGCATCAGCGATTTTGCTTATTAAGGCACCTCCGCACTCTGCGTGCCGACCCTCGATCATCTTTGGCTTCACATCGAAGGTCTTGAGCCACAGGCCGAAGTGAGGGGTAAGGCGGTGGAAGGCCTCACATACGACAATAAATGACGAGATGTGAAGAAGGGAATCCGAGGCCAGGTCATGGAAATCCAGCCCATAATAGAATATAAGACCCCTAACAAAGGGATCCAGAGCGAGGCCTAGTCCTTGGAGGAAGTGGGAGATGAACACGGCACTCTCGGTGGGTTTGGGAGTAGGGATGACCTGCCCTCGGGCAGGCAGCCTATGCGAAATTTCGGCAGTCAGATATCTGGCCTCTCTCAGCTTCTTGATGTCCTCCTCTGTGATAGAGGAAGGCATCCACCGACCTTGAAGGTTGGATCCGGGCATAGTTGAAGGTCCGAAGCGCCTGACCTGAGCTTTGGGTGTTAGAACTCGAGGCGGGGGAAGGATTCGATTGAGCACGAGAGGGAAAGAAGGACAGGCCTCGCCCTCTTTATAAAAGAGGTGAATATCAAGCATCCTCCTTGTGGCCGTTTGGGACTTACCTAAGATCTAGGAGTCATACCAATAGGCACGATTGGATTACCCACGTCCGTATTGATGAGAATCCCGTAATAAGGGGGACACGATCTCTGCTTTGACGAGACGTGTCAGAAAAACCGCGTCACGATATGCGCAACGCTGGTTGAGAAAAACGGTTCATATAAGGACCGGGTCGTGACGTGATGTTGTGCTACCAAAACGTGTCAACAGATTAGATTTATGGAAATATTATTCTCTCTACGGTGGGGTGTGGAACTTGTTTTGCAGAGCCGGACACTATCCTTGAGTTCAAAATTTTCTATGGAGTATTCGGAGGAGGAACCCGCCTTGCAATGCTGAAGACAATACTGCGCGCCGGACTCGTCGTCATTGAAGCCTGGTTCAGGGGCTACTGAGGGAGTCCTGGATTAGGGGGTCTCCGGAAAGCCGTACTATATCCTTTGGCCGGACTATTGGACTATGAAGATACAAGATTGAAGACTTCGTCCCGTGTCCGGATGGGACTCTACTTGGCGTGGAAGGCAAGCTAGGCAATACGGATATGTAAATCTCCTCCCTTGTAACCGACCTTGTGTAACCCTATCCCCCTCCGGTGTCTATATAAACCGGAGGGTTTAGTCCGTAGGATAACATACAATCATACCATAGGCTAGCTTCTAGGGTTTAGCCTCTATGATCTCGTGGTAGATCAACTCTTGTAATACTCATATCATCAAGAACAATCAAGAAGGACGTAGGGTATTACCTCCATCAATAGTTCCCAAACCTGGGTAAAACATCATGTCCCCTGCTTCCTATTACCATCCGCCTTAGACACACAGTTCGGGACCCCCTACCCGAGATCCGCCGGTTTTGACACCGACAGTAATACAAGAATTTCTCTGTTCCACGGTTAATTGAATCTAGCCTTGATTGGTTTGACACAGCAGTGGCAAACTTGCATCATTAGCTTATTGAAGGCATTGTCTCATTTATAATATGCTGGCCTTTGATAGTTGATCTTGGCAACCTGAAAGTGCGTTAAGTCGACTAGAGGTGGGGTGAATATGCGATTTTTATGAATTCTTCACTTCGGAATTACAGGGTAAGGAAATTCCTAAGCAAAGAACTACTTGCAGCAGAATAAGTACCCAGATATAGACATAACATAACATAAGCATGGACATCATGACGAAATGAAAACAAACACAGAGTACAGAAAGCGTAGGCACAATATAAAGCAGGATGAAGACAACCAGACTGAAGAAATTGAACTGAGGAAATTGAGAAAGTCTTCAGTCAAAGTCTTCAAATAGATATGAACAAGCACACAACACAATAATGAGGAAATGGAAGGGTTGAGGAAATAGAACCAGTTAGCTCGGTGAAGACAATGATTTGGTAGACCAGTTCCAACTACTGTGACAGTTGTACGTCTGGTTGGAGCGGCTAGCTATTTAAGCCCGAGGACACACAGTCCTCACCGTATTCTCCTCTAGCTAAGGTCACACAGACCTTGCCCAATCACTCGTGGTAAGTATTAAGGTGACTTCCAAACCTTCACAAACTCGGTCACCCGACGATCCATAATTTCCTCTTGGATGCTCTAGGCCATGACGCCTAACCGTCTGGAGGATTGCACAGTCCTCAAAGGTAACAAGCGTCGGTTCCACACAGGAACAATCTCTTCAGTGATTCTCAATCACTTTGGGTTTGTAGGTGTTTGGTTTGGGGTTTTGGGTTTTTCCTCACTAGATGATTTTCGCTCAAAGTCCTCGAAGGATGGGATGCTCTCAATGACAAGTGTCAGTTTCTCACGGAGCAGACAACCAGCTAGTGGTTGTAGGGGGTGGCTATTTATAGCCTAGGGAGTAGCCCGACATGATAAGACATAAATGCCCTTCAATGATATGACCGTTAGGTGGGTAGATATTTTGGGACAGCTGGCACGTAGCACAACAACGGTCGGAAATTTGAGGTTCAAATTCCTCAGGGCTATCATGTTCCTCACTTGTAGGCAATCCGCATTGGCGAATTCCTAACTCCTCAGTCAGAACAAACTCCTCAGACACCAGAAGAACTTCGTCTCTGTCACTGAAGAAATTGACTGAACAATATGAGATTTCCAATGGCTTCACTCGAAGGGGTTGGTAGGTGTAGGATTTTGAGATGAGCATCACTTGGAAACTTTTCCTTAGTTTTACCTCGACCCCCTTTAACAATATGGTGTTTCCTATGACTCAAGAAAGAGAATATGAAACTAAGAAAACAAAAGTCTTCACGCTTCATGTTCCACGGATGAATATCAAGTCTTCACGGTCACACCAATTTCTCCACTTTCAAAGTCTTCAGAAATCCACAGTCTTTAGTTGAAGACATTCATTTTTAGGGGTCGACTTTCTCTATAAATATCAAACTCCTCATAGACTTATAGACCTGTGTACACTCACAAACACATTAGTCCGTTAACCTATAAGTCTTCAATACACCAAAATCACTAAGGGGCACTAGATGCACTTACAATCTCCCCCTTTTTGGTTATAGATGATAATATAAGTTAATTTTTCAATGGGGATAAACATATGAAGTGTAATTACTAATACCGAGGAATTTGATTGCAAGATATAGAAGAACTCCCCCTGAAGATGTGCATAGTGAGGAATTTGCTCTTGAGGCAATGCACATTTGAAGAGTAGAATCATAGAGATCTCCCCCTATATCTTGTAATTCATACATGCATTTAACATATGATATGGAGAATTTGAAATGGATGATGAAATATGGTGACTGATGTAATTCAGCATGCGTGCATTATCATAACTGAGGAAATGGCATGCAGAAAAACACAGCGAAAGTATCAGACCACCATCGGGTTTAAGATTACAACTCGATCCAACAAAGTCTTCAAAAAGAATGAGAGTTGTAACTTAGCAAAAAAACGCCCATATATATAGACCCGCTTGAAGACTAACTCAAATCCCCCCTTTGTCATCGAATGACCAAAAGGGACGAAAAGTGAGGATTAACGCCCCTGAAGAACATCATCATGAAGTCGATGGAGGAGCGCCAACTTTGTTGGGGTCGTCCGTTGAAGTAGGTACTGCCGCAGTGTCGTTCAAATCTTCATGCTCATCAGTCTCGCGCAATGAAGAATACGATGTGGCCACCAAGGGAGGAACTTTGACTTTCTTGAATTTCTTCGACGGTGGCTGAGACTAGTCAAAGTCCTGCTTGAAGCCCATCTGTTTCAGATCTTCTTCATCGTAGAGATGAGATATAACAACCCAGGTGCGATCAAATACTTCATGCAGATAGAAATGGTTCTTCTTCACTAAATTTTGAGTGATGGTCATGTTCTGAAGAATTGAACCAAACTATCTTTTTACCCACTTATGGTTGCGATCGACCTTCTGGTGAAGACTGAGGAGAATCTCATGATCAGTCATCACCCTTGGAGTTGTGCCTTGAGGATTTTGCTTTGAGGCATTGGAGGCAGAGTCATGAGTGGCAGAGTCATCATTGGTGGAGTAAGATGCAGCTTTGCGGAACTGACCATCCAATGGACGAACGCCTTCATCAATAACAGCAGGTGCCTTGCCCTTCTCATCAGCTGAGGAAAATGTCCGCTTGAGGACTTCTATTTGGGGCAAGTAGCTGAGATGATTTTGAAAGTCATCCTTGAAATTGATTGAAGACCTTATTCTGAGCAATCTCATAAACCAAGGAGCATAAGGCTTCAACTCAAAAGGCGATAATGCAACATTTGCCAGAGTCCTCATGAAGAAATCATGGTAGTTGATTGGAACGCCATGAATGATGTTGAAAAGTAGATTCTTCATGATGCCAACGACCTCTTCTTCATTCGAGTCGTGGCCTTTGATATGACTCAACGTCTTGGTCAGAATGCGATAGACAGTCCGTGGCACATACATCAATTCCTTCACAAGGAAATTGGTCCTTGGGGGCTTGACCAGGCTTCAGAGATTTCATCAGTACTTGCATGTAATGGTCAGATAGCTCAGGTTTATGATATATACAACATGCAGCTTCAAGGGGAGGACTGACAGGCAGGGCATGAAGCAATTCAAAGGACGGTGCTTTGAAGTGAGTGTTTTCTGTCTTCTAGTCCAACACCCAAGAATTCACATCTTCAGCATTTCTTGTGATGTGCACCGTTGCGTAGAACTAAAGAATTAGCTCTTCATTCTAGTCTGTGATGTCTGTGCAGAGGTTTAGTAGCCCAGCTTCATGAAGCACATTGAGGACTGGTGTGAAGTAAGGCAGTGATTCCATGTCTACATGAGGAATATGCTCATGATCAAATACATTGTCCTTATCAAAAAGCAGTGGAGAATAGAAGTTGGCTTGGCTTGCGGTCCAGAAACGCTTCCTTCGCAGACGAGCAGAATCATACGGATTGTAATCTGTGAAGAATACATGCTCATGGAAGAAATCATGAGCCTTGAAGTTCTGCTTCTTGGAGTAGGGATTCTTCGACTTGGGCTGATGAGTGTCAGTCAAAGTCATCACAACCTCATGAATCACATTCTCAGGAACCACATGCTGAGGAATTTCAGTTTCTGCTTTAGTAGCAGCCTGGGTCTTCAATTCTTCATCGACTTTAACATCAGCACTAGTGGCTGGAATTTCTTCATGAATGGAAGGAGTGGAGTGATGTTCTTTAGAACCCATTTGAATTTCAGTGTGCACCGGGGACTGAGGAATTTGTTGCAGTGGTGTGAAGAGTGGTGAGTTGGGGTGCTGACTACCCCAATAATCATCATTCAGCACTGGAGTAGAGCATCCAATGTCCAAGTCTTCATCTTCTTCATTCAATTCTTCAACGCCTGCCTCTTCAGCTGTGAACTGAGGCATAGGCGATGAGACAACCGGGGTTGAAGGGATATTATCCGCTTCAATTTCTTCATCCAACTGCTCTAATGAAGCAACAGAAGGAACGTCTTCATCAGATCCTCTTGGGATCACATAATCTTCACCAAAGGGAACGAGTTCCTTTGATGGCATACTGGAGACAGGAACATCATCAATAGGATTCTCAAAAGAGCTGATCAATGTCTTCATCTTCTTCGGGGCTTAAGAATCTGATGAAGCTGATGCTTTCCTTTTCTTCACTGCTACTCGCTCCGCCGCCTTGGTTTTCTTCGCTTCTGATGCATAAGGAAGAACCGGATTTGGTGTTGGTGCAGGAGGAGCAGAGGAAATTTGTTCATTAACCTCAGGCACAACTGATGCAGTTGGCCTGGTTGGTTCGGTTTCTTTAGGCTCAGTGGTTGATGTCTCAGCTGGCCTGGATTGTTCCTTAGGCACAACTCTAGTGGTTGCCCTGGCAATTTCATCAGTGGCTGGAATAGAGTCATCAGCCTTAGTACTAGCAGTTTCATTAGCAGCATGATTTTCATCAGCGGTGCTGGCATGTTCTTCAGTGGGCTAAGCAGATGCTTCACCCTGAAGAGATTTCATCATTTGAAGTGAATTTTTCAGTTAACTTCACAAATCTGACTTTGGCTCCAAGCCACTCAGCATAGTAGCGATCAAATTCATCACTGAGATTCTTGATCTCTGATTGCAGAGCTACGAGTTTATCAGGTGAAAGCGTCAACACATTTTGCTTCAAAAAGCGCTCTTTCTTATACTGTGCTTTCTTTACCCTCCTCCCCTGTTCATATTTCCATTTTTCCTCACCAATGAAGGCAGTCAACATATGACTTTGACCAGGAGTGAGGTTCATCTCAGGCAAAGGTGTGTCGGGGTCCTTATGAAATAAGTCGATGAAGTCGAGGATCAACTTTAGATCCAGCATCAATGGCGCATTACTGCCTTTGGCTCTAGCGGCCCTTTGATGTCTGTCTCTGATGATTTCGGCGAGTTCCTCATCATCAGCTTCATCATCACTAGACGGTACTTGAAAGGTAACCTGCTTCTTGTGAGGACTTGGTCTAGTGCCTTGTCCAGTAGTGGCCTTGATCTTTAGCAAGGTGGGCCTGTTGAGGAATGCGGAGGAGCTGAAGAACTTGCAGAGGCTCCTAAGGCAATTGATTTGCCTATGGTCCTTTGACACGAGACAAGATGCACATGGCTGAGGACTTTGCCGGAGGAGCTGAGGACTGTGGAGGAGCAGGAGCAGAATGAGGAATTTTCTGTGAGGGCTTTGCAGAACTGGGTCGTGAGGGCATTGCTGAGGTGCTTGGCCGTGAGGGCATTGAAGGAGAAACACTTGGCATGTGTGTGGGCTTCTTGGGCATAGCGTTCTTAGGCTTGCTAGCAGAGGCCTCAGTAGTGGCAACAGCTGAATCTTCATAGAATTTCTTCACTGCCTCTTTTGCCATCTTGGCCAGTTTATCTTGACGCTTGGCCCATTCAGTGGGAAATTCCTCACCACGTCTGATGCTTGAGGGATCAGCTTCTTGGCCAGGTACCAGTGGAGGTCTTGGGCATGGAGGGTGTACAACGAATTTCTTCGTGTACTTTGGAGTGACATAGCGATACTCCCTCCATTCTCTAGCCCATCTCCTCTCTATCTTCTGAATGCGCACTTTGTGCTCATTCTTTGTTTCATGAGGAGGAGTGTAGTACCCTGCATAGATGTCACCAGGAATCTCAAACGCAGTGTTGACTTCAAGTTTCTTCCCTCCCTTATGAGGTTTCTTGTTGTCAACCATTTTCTTTAGCTGAGGAATCTGAACAACAGAATTCTCTAAAGAGGTATGCAACTTTTCTTCGTGGAATGTTGCAAATGAGGTAAGTTTATGAGAACCTAGTGATTCAGTAGCAGTCATGTGTACCTGTGAACAGAGTATAGGTGCGAAGAATTTGGAGAGATCATATGCATTCTCAGAAGTTTTTGCAAAATGAACAAGTTTGAGGAATTTGACCAGATGTGTCTTGAGGAATTTCACTAAGCATTCTTTGTCTTAGGTTCCAGAGTTGTATATATTGAAAATCCACACATGAGGAATCTTGAAGAAAAATGTTGCTTAGAGAAACAAATCAAGAGTAGATGTTTGTGTGAGGTGTTCAGAGTGTGAAGATTGAAGAATAGACAGCTTTTGAAGATTTTGTAGAAATCACTGGAAGCAATAAGGGCAGTAAAATTGACTTTTAATTACCATTGACGAAGCACACGATGAACTGAGAATAGTATATTCGAAGCTTGTCGGTTCAGATCTTCCATGCCCTAACTTGGCTGAGGAAGACAACTATGGCGGCGGCAGAGTGAAGAAATCCGCGGCTGGCGCGAGTACGACGGCGACGAGGTCGAGGTAGCGAAGCCCTTACTCACCATTGACGATGGAAGTAGCGGCGGCACTAGGTTTTGAGAGCTCGAGCAAGGGAGTGAGGTCGAGTGGAGTAAAAACAGTCTGAGGAGGGTGAGGGGTATATATAGCCGAGGTTAAAAACCGTTCGCCCGAAGAAAATGGATGAACGTGCCCCTGACCCTTCTCATTCTTGTGACATGTGTCACCCATGTATAGAGAGGTGGAGATCGTGTGAGATCGTGGGTAAATAGAATAAACATATCGTGGAATGTGGAGCAATATGAGCGGTAAAGGCAAAAATTCAGATTAGAATATCTTAAGGTTTCGTTCGCAAATTCTTCAGCTGACAAGGACATAGTGAAGATTTTGAACGTGTTTCAAACAGAACGCACATGAAGAATTTGTGAACAGACTGGGTTGAGTTTAGCATAGAGAGGGAAGGGTCCGATCACATTCACTTAGCAGAAAAAGCAACTTGAGGATATAGCAATAAGTGAATGTTGTAGAGGACATAAACTCATATATGTATATATAACCAATGAAGAAAAACGAAGGAAATAGTGAAGATAATGCAAAGTTGAAGAAATTGAACAACTGAGGAATTTCAAACTGAAGAAATACTCAAATTGAATATTTTCAACTTTTTTTGGTGGCGTGACCCACCGTACGTATAAGAATGCTAATTTCAGATGCCGTGTACAATTGTCGTAGGGCTCTGAGAATCAAATTCTTCGTTAATTTCTTCACACTTAGAGGGTTAGTCTTCATTGATTAAACAAAATTTTTACTTCGTGTGTTGCACATCTAAGTCATCAATTTTGCATAAGTGTTAGGGTGTGTGTCCTTTTCAAAGGACATTCGAATATTCTAAGATATTTAGCTCACACCGCAACTTGCTAAATCTCTTCTCATCCAAGGGCTTTGTGATGGTATCGGCTAGCTGTTCTTCAGTCTTCACATCCTCGATGGAGATGTCGCCCTTCAACACATGATCACGAAGAAAATGATGACGAGTCTGAATGTGCTTAGTCTTCGAGTGCTAAACTGGGTTATGAGCAATCTTGATGGCACTCCCATTGTCACAGTACAGTGGCACATTCTTCACATTGATGACGTAGTCCTTGAGGGTTTGCTTCATTCATAGCAATTGAGCACATCACGAACCAGCAGCAATGTACTCAGCTTTAGTAGTAGAAAGTGATATGTAGTTATGTTTCTTATAGGACCAACAGACCAAGGATCGTCCGAGGAAATGTCATGTGGATGATGTTAACTTGCGGTCCACACGATCACCAGCATAGTCAGAGTCAGAATATCCAATGAGATCAAAAGTCGAGCCCTTGGGATACCATAATCCAAGTGTTGGAGTGTGAGCTAGATATCAAAGAATATGCTTCACATCCTTATGGTGTGATTCCTTCGGTGTAGCTTGAAAGCGGGCACACATGCAAACACTAAGCATAATATCTGTCCTAGATGCACATAAATACAATAAAGAGCCAATCATGAAGCGGTATACATTTTGATCGAAGTCAATACCATTTTCATTAGTGCAAAGATGGCCATTTGTGGGCATAGGGATTTTAACGCCTTTGCAATCTTGCATGCCGAATTTCCTCAATACATCCTTGAGGTATTTCTCCTGCGATATGAAGATGACGTTGTGTTGTTGACATATCTGAAGACCTAAGAAGAATTTCAATTCTCCCATCATATACATTTGATATTCTTCACTCATCATATATAGGCAAATTCATCACTGTGACATTGGTCAGTACAGCCAAAGATGATATCATGAACATATATTTGGCACACGAATAATTTATCATCATAAGTTTTGGTGAAAAGAGTGGGATCAAGTGAACCAGGTTTGAAGCCTTTCTTCATGAGGAATTCCTTCAAAGTATCATACCACGCCCGAGGGGCATGCTTGAGGCCATAGATGGCCTTATTGAGTCTGAAGACTTTGTCAGGATGCTTTGGTTCTTCAAAACCTGGGGGTTGAGCAACATATACTTCGTCCTCAAGCTTACCATTGAGGAATGCACTTTCACATCCATTCGATATAAGATGATATCATAATGGTTAGCATAAGTAAGTAATATGCGAATAGCCTCAAGTCTAGCAACATGTGCAAAAGATTCATCGAAATCAATTCCTTCAACCTGTGTGTAGCCTTGAGCTACCAGTCATGCCTTATTCCTCGCCACAAGGCCATTTTCATCTTGCTTGTTGCGGTAGATCCACTTTGTGCCGATGATATGTGCTTGCATGGATCTGGTCGCTTAACAAGCTCCCAGACATTGTTGAGTTCGAACTGATGTAATTCTTCTTGCATAGCTTGAATCCACTCAGGCTCCAGAAATGCTTCATCTACCTTAGTGGGCTCTGTGATAGAGATGAAAGCAAAATGCCCACAAAAGTTAGAAAAATGTGAAGCTTTTGAGCCTGTGAGTGGACCTGGTGCTTTGATGTCGTTGATGATTCTCTCAATCTGCACTTCATTTGCAACGCGAGGATGAGCTGGTTGGCGAGGAGGAATTGGATCAGCATTTTCTTCAAATCCATTTTCCTCAGGTGCACCAGCATGATGTTCTTCACGGTCTGGAATGACTTCTTCAGCAGATTCTTCGGTAGGAATGACATCCTCAGTACCCTTGAACTTAATGGATTCCTCAGGTGGTATTTCATCTAGCACAAGAGGTAGGTGCTCTCTTTGCGAGCCATTAGTTTCATGGAACCACACATCTACAGTTTCAACAACCTTGTGGTGATAGGTGTTGAAGACTCTGTAGGTGTGCGAGTCCTTACCATAACCAACCATAAAACCTTCATGTGCTTTCGGTGCAAATTTTGAGTTGTGATGAGGATCTCTAATCCAACATTTAGCATCGAAGACTTTGAAATAACTCACATTGGGTTTCTTATCAGTGAGGAGTTCGTATGAGGTCTTTCTGAAGAATTTGTGAAGATATACCCTGTTGATGATGTGGCACGCAATATCAATTGCCTTAGGCCAGAAGCGAGGAGGCATCTTGTACTCATCAAGCATAGTGCGGGCCATCTCAACAAGAGTCCTGTTCTTTCTCTCCACGATGCCATTCTGCTGAGGAGTATAAGGAGAAGATAACTCATGAGTAATACCAAGTTCATCAAGATAGTCATCAAGACAGGTATTCTTGAACTCAGTTCCATTGTTACTTATGATGTGCTTGATCTTCACACCAAAGTTGGTTGAAGCCCTCGAGGAAAATCATTTGAAGACTTCATGCACTTCCGTTTTGTAAGTGATGATATGCACCCACGTATAACGAGAATACTCATCAACAATGACAAAGCCATATAGAGATGCAGCATTGGTAAATGCCGCATAATGAGTAGGGCCAAATAGATCCATGTGAAGCAATTCGAATGGACGAGTGGTAGTCATGATGGTCTTTGAGGGATGCTTGGCCTTGGTCATCTTTCCAGCTTCACAAGCTCCACACAAATGATCCTTGAGGAATTTGACACCCTTGATGCCAATGACATGCTACTTCTTCGCGAGCATGTGCAAGTTCCTCATGCCAACATGACCAAAATGTCGATGCCATAGCCAGCCTTCTAAAGCTTTTGCAAGTAGACATATAGCAGGTTGTGGTCCTACAGAGAAGTCAACAATATACAAATCTCATGTCCTAAAGCCTTCAAAGACTTTGGAATTGTCAGCTTCCACGATACTTGCCAAAGACAACAACCATATCAAGATCACAAAGCATTGAGACAGACATGAGGTTGAACCCTAAGGACTCGACAAGCATGACTTTGTCCATGTGTCGATCCTTTGAGATCGCAACCTTACCTAGACCCAATACCTTTCTTTTGCCTTTGTCAACGTAGGTGATATGCTTCAGATGCGATGGAGATAAGGGAGCGTCCATCAATAGATTCTTGTCACCAGTCATGTGATTTGTACATCCACTATCGAGGACCCACTCAGTGGCTTTGGGTTTATCATCCTGCAGATGAATTAGTGCAGCTTATGAACTCATATACTTCATCAGTGAAGAATATGATATCAAATTCATCATATCAATTTCATCAAGCAATAGAACAGATATAGAAATATGAGGACGTGAGAAATGAAAATTCATTTCTTCATGATTAGCTTGCGTCCTTTCAAGCATATTCAGGTCTCCAGCAAATTCTTCAGACGTTTAAGTTCGTCTGGAGACCTAACCATGCATAAGAGTTTAGTTCTTTTTCTTCACCACCCACATCTGAAGGGGTGGCAAAGAGTTCATCATTCTTCGAGCTCCATAAGAGAAAGGTAGCATAGAAGTCAGTCCACTTCGTTTCACATAAGAGGAGTTAGGATAAGCATATGAATAAGCAGAGAAATTGTTCGAGGACTTATGAACATAATGGTTTGAAGAATAATGCACATATTCATAGCCCTTAGTTCTTCCCTGCGAAACAGAAGCGTTAGCACGATGATGTTCATATAGGACTTTGATCCATATGAGGAATTTGATCTGGGATTCCTATTCTTCACAGGTGGTGTCATAATGACATTCACCTGAAGACTTTCAAGGCACCTTTTGGGAACCCAGATTTTCTTCATAGGAGCACCGTTCCTGCAGTTAGTGCCAACATATCTAGCAAATACTTCACCATTCTGATTTTTGAACAACTTATAGTTGGAGTCAAATGACTCATCAGAAGAATATGAAGATTCACATGCAAAGCCAGATTCAGTAGATGGATCTACTGAAGGTCCCTTTGCAGCAACCCATGAGGTTTTGGGATACTGCTCAGGCTTCCAGTAGGTCCCATCAGCATTGAGTTTCCTCTCAAAGGCAATAGCCTCTTTCCTAGGGTTCCTGTTGAGGATCTGCTTCTTAGGCACATCACAAAGTGCTTGATGCCCTTTAAGGCTTTTGTACATGCCTGTCACATACAATTCCTTCATCCCTGCATGGTCAGTGATACTCGCAGCATCCTCAGATGAGGAATTAGTGATAGCAAAGACAGTTGAAGAATTTGCAGCAATAAAAGCATTTGAACTTACAGGTGAAGAGTTAGAAGATTCACATTCAATGCATTTCAAACATGGAGAAATAAATTCTTCCTGAGCAATGCTGATTTGTTGAGCAAGTAATGAATCACACTCCTTTTGAAGATCTTCATAACTCACTCTTAACTGCTCAAGGTCTTGCTTTCTTTGAAGAAATTCATAAGAAAGCTTCTCATGATCAAATAAGAGAGTGTTATGATGACTCTAAAGATCATCAAACTCAGTCTGAAGTCTCTGAAGACATTCAGCCAAATCTTTGGAACGATCCATTTCTTCACCCAACATATCATCGCTCTCATCTAGCATGTTTTGAACTTTTTCCAAAGCTCTTTGTTGTTTAGTGGCAAGGGAAGCAAGTTTGGTATAACTGGGTCCAAATTCATCACCAAATTCATCATCACTAGACTCAGATCAGTAGCATTCGGTTACCTTGGAACCTTTTGCCATAAGGCATGGTGCATAGGATGATGATTCTGGATTGAAAGTCATAGCCTTGCGCGATTCCATGAAATCCTCAAACCAGGGATCATGGTGAGATCGATGACCTTCATAGACCTCAGAGAGTCGGTCCCAGATGAGCTGCGCATGGCAGAGATACACAATGTTCCTGAACTGATTTTGGGACAAGCCGGAGCAGATGATCTCCTTTGCTATGAGGTTAAGTAGAGTGTACTTGCGAATATCATCAGCCTCCACCATCTTGCATAGGTAAGTAAGACCAATCTTAGTGACGGTCCAGAGCTCGTTGTTCAACGCCATGAGGCGCTTCTTCAACATGGCCTTCCACTTGGGATAATCATGACCGTCAAAGATGGGGCATGTCACTGTCTTCATTCCTGTGGTCGACATAACTAAAACTCCAGGCGGTTAAACCAAAATCACACAGAATAAGGGAGTACCTTGCTCTGATACCCATTGAAAGTGCGTCAAGTCGACTAGAGGGGGGTGAATAGGCGATTTTTATGAATTCTTCACTGAGGAATTACAGGGTGAGGAAATTCCTAAGCGAAGAACTATTTGCAGCAGAATAAGTACTCAGATGCAGACATAACATAACATAAGCATGGACATCATGACGAAATGAAAACAAACAGAGAGTACAGAAAGCGTAGGCATAGGATAAAGCAGGATGAAGACAAACAGACTGAAGAAATTGAACTGAGGAAATTGAGAAAGTCTTCACTCAAAGTCTTCAAACAGATATGAACAAGCACACAACACAGTAATGAGGAAATGGAAGGGTTGAGGAAATAGAACCAGTTAGCTCGATGAAGACAATGATTTGGTAGACCAGTTCCAACTGATGTGATAGTTGTACGTCTGGTTGGAGCGGCTAGGTATTTAAACCCGAGGACACACAGTCCCGGACACAAAGTCCTCACTGTATTCTCCTTGAGCTAAGGTCACACAGACCTCGTCCAATCACTCGTGGTAAGTCTTCAGGTGACTTCCAAACCTTCACAAACTCGGTCACCCAGTGATCCAAAATTTCCTCTTGGATGCTCTAGACCATGACGCCTAAACGTCTAGAGGATGCACAGTCCTCAAAGGTAACAAGCGTCGGTTCCACACAGGAACAATCTCTTCAGTGATGCTCAATCACTTTGGCTTCTACATCAACACCATAGCCTCTCCAATGATGTGTGAGTAGTTTACCACAGACCTTCGGATCCATAGTTATTAGCTAGATGGCTTCTTCTTTCTCTTTGGTTCTCAATACAAAGTTCTCCTCGATGTTCTTGGAGATCTATTCGATGTAATACTCTTTTGCGGTGTGTTTGCCGAGATCCGATGAATTTTGGATTTATGATCTAGTTTATCTATGAATAATATTTGGTTCTTCTCTGAATTCTTATATGCATGATTTGATATCTTTGCAAGTCTCTTCGAATTATCGGTTTAGTTTGGCCTACTAGATTGATCTTTCTTGCAATGGGAGAAGTGCTTAGCTTTGGGTTCAATCTTGCGGTGTCCTTTCCCAGTGACAGTAGGGGAAGCAAGGCACGTATTGTATTGTTGCCATCGAGGATAAAAAGATAGGGTTTATATCATATTGCTTGAGTTTATCCCTCTACATCATGTCATCTTGCTTAATGCATTACTCTGTTCATATGAACGTAATATTCTATAAATTGCTCAGTAGTAATTTGTTCACCCACCATAATATATGCTATCTTGAGAGAAGCCACTAGTGAAACCTATGGCCCCGGGGTCTCTTTCTTATTATATTGCATCTCTTTTATTTACATCGCATCTCGTTTACTATTTTGCAATCTTTATTTTCCAATCTATACAACAAAAATACCAAAAATATTTATCTTATTATCTTTATTAGATCTCACTTTTGCGAGTGACCGTGAAGGGATTGACAACCCCTTTATCGCATTGGTTGCAAGGTTCTTGACTGTTTGTGCAGGTACTAGGTGACTTGCATGTTATCTCCTACTGGATTGATACCATGGTTCTAAAAAACTAAGGTAAATACTTACGCTACTTTGCTGCATCACCCTTTTCTCTTCAAGCGAAAACCAACGCATGCTCAAGAGGTAGCAAGAAGGATTTCTAGTGCCGTTGCCGGGGAGATCTACGCTCAAGTCAAGACATACCAAGTACATATCACAAACTCTTCTCCCTCGCATTACAGTATTTTCCGTTCGCCTCTCGTTTTCCTCTCCCCCACTTCTAAAACGATTTTCAAAAACCTTTGCCTTTTCTTCGCCCCTTTTCCGTTCGCCTCTTTTCGCTTGCCCTTTGTGTGTTTTGTGTTAGATCGTTTGTTTCGCCGTAATGGCTAGGCCACCTATCATTGTTTATACTCCCAATAATGAAGTTCTCAATTTTAAACAAAGGGAGGGAGAAAATTTAAAAGATGCTTGGTATAGAATTTGCAATGCTCAAAATAGATCTACTAAAAAGCAATCCACTTTCGTTCTTCTTCGCAATTTTTACGTAGGAATTACTCCTTGGAATAGATATGTTCTTGACACCATTACGAGAGGAAATTTCTTGGGGAGCCATACTTTTGATTCTTATAATGCTGTGATAGATTTGTTTGGCCCACCACCTCTTTTGGTCAATGGAACTATTTTAACTTTGGAACATGTGATGCAAAGGCTTGATATCATTGAAAATAAAATTGCCACTATAGAGTTAATCGAAAATTTGGATAAAAAGATCCACAACCACATTACCCAATATGGATCTAACGTAGGAGTTACTCTGGAAAATATTAGGGAAAAGGAACCCATAGTTATTGAGAAGATAGACCAAGATTCCACTAGAATTGATAAACTTGAAGATATTATTACCAACTTGGGATCTGCTTTTCCTTCCACAAAAAATACCTCAAATCCTCCTCCTACCATAGTTGCCAAGTTTATCTATGTTCCTAAAAATAAGGGTGAATCTTCTAGTAAAGAAAATAAAGACCTTAAATCAATAAGTGTTCACCCTAATTTTTTCGATATCATTAAGGAACCTTTTGCTACAAATTAATTTCTTGATTTCTTGCCTAGGAGTTTGATCATTAATAAAACCAAAGAACCTCCTAAGGGTCATATGTGTTCAATTGAAGAATTGCTTACAGAAGATGATAATACCTAGATCTATTCTTGCTTTATGCCTAGCTAGGGGCGTTAAAATGATAGCTCTTGTTGGGAGGCAACCCAATTTTATTTTTGTTTTTTTGCTTTTTGTTCCTATTTAGTAATAAATAATTCATCTATCCTCTGTTATGATTGTGTTTTTTATGTTTTAATTAGTGTTTGTGCCAAGTAAAGCCTTTAGGATCTTCTTGGGTGATTGTTGTTTGATCTTGCTGATAAAAACAGAAAGTATATGCTCACGTAAATAATTATCATTTTTTACCAGAGAGGGATAAAATACCAAATCCAACTGCAGTAGATCAATATACTTTTTATCCTGGTCGTCCTATTTTTTCAGAATTTTTGGAGTGACCGAAGTATTCGAAACATCCAGATTGCTACAGACTATTCTGTTTTGACAGATTCTGTTTTTTGTGTGTTGTTTGCTTATTTTGATGAATCTATGAGTAGTATCGGGGGGCATGAACCATAGAGAAGTTGGAATACAGTAGGTTTAACACCAATATAAATAAAGAATGAGTTACAGTACCTTAAAGTGGTGGTTTATTTCTTATACTAATGATGCTCATGAGATTTTCTGTTGAATTTTGTGTTGTGAAGTTTTCAAGTTTTTGGGTAAAGATTTGATGGATTTTGGAATAAGGACTGGCAAAAGCCTAAGCTTGGGGATGCCCAAGGCACCCCAAGGTAAAATTCAAGGACAACCAAAAGCCTAAGCTTGGGGATGCCCCGGAAGGCATCCCCTCTTTTGTCTTCGTCTATCGGTAACTTTACTTGAGGCTATATTTTTATTCACCACATGATATGTGTTTCGGTTGGAGCGCCTTGTATGACTTGAGTCTTCTATTTTTAGTTTACCACAATCATCCTTGCTATACACACCTTTTGGGAGAGACATACATGAATCGGAATTTATTAGAATACTCTATGTGCTTCACTTATATCTTTTGAGCTAGATAATTTTGCTCTAGTGCTTCACTTATATCTTTTTAGAGCACGGTGGTGGTTTTATTTTATAGAAATTATTGATCTCTCATGCTTCACTTATATTATTTTGAGAGTCTTTTAGAACAGCATGGTAATTTTCTTTGGTTATAAAATTAGTCCTAATATGATGGGCATCCAAGATGGGTATAATAAAAACTTTCATATAGAGTGCATTTAATACTATGAGAAGTTTGATACTTGATGATTGTTTTGAGATATGAAGATGGTGATATTAGAGTCGTGCTAGTTGAGTAATTGTGAAATTGAGAAATACTTGCGTTGAGGTTTGCAAGTCCCGTAGCATGCACGTATGGTAACCGTTGTGTGACAAATTTGAAGCATGAGGTGTTTCTTTGATTGCCTTCCTTATGAATGGCGGTCGGGGACGAGCGATGGTCTTTTCCTACCAATCTATCCCCCTAGGAGCATGCATGTAGTGCTTGGTTTTGATGACTTGTAGATTTTTGCAATAAGTATGTGAGTTCTTTATGACTAATGTTGAGTCCATGGATTGTACGCACTCTCACCCTTCCACCATTGCTAGCCTCTCTTGTACCGCACAACTTTTCGCCGGTAGCATAAACCCACCATATACCTTCCTCAAAACAGCCACCATAACTACCTATTATGGCATTTCCATAGCCATTCCGAGATATATTGCCATGCAACTTTCCAACGTTCCGTTTATTATGACACCCTTTCATCATAGTCATATTGCTTTGCATGATCATGTAGTCGACATCATATTTGTGGCATGGCCACCATTCATAATTTTTCATACATGTCACTCTTGATTCATTGCACATCCCGGTACAACACCGGAGGCATTCACATAGAGTCATATTTTGTTCTAAGTATCGATTTGTAATTCTTGAGTTGTGAGTAAATAAAAGTGTGATGATCTTCATTATTAGAGCATTGTCCCATGTGAGGAAAGGATGATGGAGACTATGATTCCCCCACAAGTCGGGATGAGACTCCAGACGAAAAAAAAGAGGCCATAAAAAAGGGAGAAGGCCCAAAAAAAATGACGAGAGAAAAAGAGAGAAGGGACAATGCTACTACCCTTTTTCCAAACTTGTGCTTCAGAGTAGCACCATGATCTTCATGATAGAGAGTTTCTTATGTTGTCACTTTCATATACTAGTGGGAATTTTTCATTATAGAACTTTGCTTGTATATTCCAATGATGTGCTACCTCTAATTTCCCTAGGTCTTCGTGAGCAAGCAAGTTGGATGCACACCCACTTAGTTTCTTTTGTTGAGCTTTCATACACTTATAGCTCTAGTGTATCCGTTGCATGGCAATCCCTACTTACTCACATTGATATCTATTGATGGGCATCTCCAAATCCCATTGATACCCCTAGTTAATGTGAGACTATCTTCCTCTTTTGTCTTCTCCACAACCAGCATTCTATTCCACCTATAGTGCTATGTCCATGGCTCACGCTCATATATTGCGTGAAAGTTGAAAAAGTTTGAGAATACTAAAGTATGAAACAATTGCTTGGCTTGTCATCATTGTTGTGCATGATTGGAGCATTTTGTGTGACGAAGATGGAGCATGGCCAAACTATATGATTTTGTAGGGATGAGCTTTCTTTGGCTATGTTGTTTTGAGAAGACATAATTGCTTGTTTAGTATGCTTGAAGTAATATTATTTTTACGTCAATATTAAACATTTGTCTTGAATCTTTTGGATCTGAACATTCATGCCACAATAAAGAAAATTACATTGAAAAATATGTTAGGTAGCATTCCACATCAAAAATTCTATTTTTATCATTTACCTACTCGAGGACGAGCAGGAATTAAGCTTGGGGATGCTTGATACGCTCCAACGTATCTATAATTTTTGATTGTTCCATGCTATTATATTATCTGTTTTGGATGTTTAATGGGCTTTAATATGCTCTTTATATTATTTTTGGGACTAACCTATTAACCGAAGGCCCAGTGCCAGTTTCTGTTTTTTTTGCCTATTTCAGTGTTTCGTAGAAAAGGAATATCAAACGGAATCTGAACGGAACGAAACCTTCGTGAGGATCTTTCTTGGAACAAACGCAATCCAAAAGACTTGGAGTTGAAGTCTAGAACTCCGCAAGGCGGCCACGTGGCAGGAGGGCGCGCCAGGGGAGGTAGGCGCGCCCCCACCCTCGTGGGCCCCACGGAGCTCCACCGGCGTACTTCTTTCGCCTATATATACTCTTATACCCTAAAACATCAGGGGGAGCCACGAAACCACTTTCCACCGCCGCAACCTTCTGTACCTGTGATATCCCATGTTGGGGCCTTTTCCGGCGATCTACCGGAGAGGGAATCGATCACGAAGGGCTTCTACATCAACACCATAGCCCCTCCAATGATGTGTGAGTAGTTTACCCTAGACCTTCGGGTCCATAGTTATTAACTAGATGGCTTCTTCTCTCTCTTTGGTTCTTAATACAAAGTTCTCCTCGATGTTCTTGGAGATCTGTTTGATGTAATACTCTTTTGCGGTGTGTTTGCCGAGATCCGATGAATTGTGGATTTATGATCAAGTTTATCTATGAATAATATTTGGTTCTTCTCTGAATTCTTATATGCATGATTTGATATCTTTGCAAGTCTCTTCGAATTATCGGTTTAGTTAGGTCTACTAGATTGATATTTATTGCAATGGGAGAAGTGCTTAGCTTTGGGTTCAATCTTGCGGTGTCCTTTCCCAGTGACAGTAGGGGCAGCAAGGCACGTATTGTATTGTTGCCATCGAGGATAAAAAGATGGGGTTTATATCATATTGCTTGAGTTTATCCCTCTATATCATGCCATCTTGCTTAATGCATTACTCTGTTCTTATGAACTCAATACTCTAGATGCATGCTGGATAGCGGTCGATGTGTGTAGTAATAATAGTAGATGTAAAATCGACTCGGTCTACTTGACACAGACGTGATGCCTATATTCATGATCATTGCCTAGATATTCTCATAACTATGCGCTCTTCTATCAATTGCTCGGCGGTAATTTGTTCACCCACCATAATATATGCTATCTTGAGAGAAGCCACTAGTGAAACCTATGGCCCGCGGGTCTCTTTCTTATTATATTGCATCTCTTTTATTTACATCACATCTCGTTTACTATTTTGCAATCTTTACTTTCCAATCTATACAACGAAAATACCAAAGATATTTATCTTATTATCTTTATTAGATCTCACTTTTGCGAGTGACCGTGAAGGGATTGATAACCCCTTTATCACGTTGGTTGCAAGGTTCTTGATTGTTTGTGTAGGTACTAGGTGACTTGCATGTTATCTCCTACTGGATTGATACCTTGGTTCCCCAAAACCGAGGGAAATACTTACGCTACTTTGCCGCATCACCCTTTCCTCTTCAAGGGAAAACCAACGGATGCTCAAGAGGTAGCAGTGTTTGGTTTGGGGTTTTGGGTTTTTCCTCACTAGATGATTTTCGCTCAAAGTCCTCGGAGGATGGGATGCTCTCAATGACAAGTGTCAATTTCTTGCGGAGCAGCCAACCAGCTAGTGGTTGTAGGGGGTGGCTATTTATAGCCTAGGGAGCATCCCGACATGATAAGACATAAATGCCCTTCAATGATATGACCGTTAGGTGGGTAGATATTTTGGGACAGCTGGCACGTAGCACATCAATGGTCGGAAATTTGAGTTCAAATTCCTCAGGGCTATCATGTTCCTCACTTGTAGGCAATCCGCATTAGAGAATTTGTAACTCCTAAGTCAGAAAAATTCCTCAGAGACCAGAAGAACTTCGTCTCTGTCACTGAAGAAATTGGCTGAACTTTATGAGATTTCCAATGGCTTCACTCGAAGGGGTTGGTAGGTGTAGGATTTTGAGATGAGTATCACTTGGAAACTTTTCCTTAGTTTTACCTCGACCCCGTTTAAGTGTACGATGTTTCCTATGACTCAAGAAAGAGAATATGAAACTACGGAAACAAAAGTCCTCACGCTTCATGTTCCTCGCATGAATATCAAGTCTTCACGGTCACACCAATTTATTCACTTTCAAAGTCTTCAGAAATCCAAAGTCTTCAGTTGAAGACATTCATTTTTAGGGGTCGACTTTCTCTGTAAATATCAAACTCATCATAGACTTATAGACCTGTGTACAATCACAAACGCATTAGTCCCTTAACCTATAAATCTTGAATACACCAAAATCACTAAGGGGCACTAGATGCACTTACACAACCAGGATGAAAATCCCTCTCTCTCTCTCAAAGTAGGATTTCACCCCACTTTATAAATAAAGTCAACATCATGTCTATATAAAAAATTTAGGTGCAACAAAATAACATTGTATGTTGGGTCACATGCACAAACATGCCCAAGAAATCATAAGAGAAACAAGGAAAGGACCACCAAGTGGTCACAGAGTTAAGGGGACCGCTGCGATGATAGTCGACGAGTGGTAGTATGCAACACATCCATCGTAAGTCCCAGACGCTTGCATTCGCAATGCCTAGACAGGTGACAGTGCTGTATAAACGAGGAATTCGAAGTATGTGTCAGAGGCTTGTCCTGGGAAGACTGATACGTACATTTTGCATCATGCTTCTATATCAATATTTATGCATTATGGGCTGTTATTACACATTATGTCACAATACTTATGCCTCTTCTCTCTTATTTTACAAGGTTTAGATGAAGAGGGAGAATACCGGCAGCTGGAATCCCAGGCTGGAAAAGAAGCAAATATTAGAGACTTATTCTGCGTAACTCCAAAAGTCCTGAAACTTCACGGAGGCACGTTTTGGAATATATAAAAAAATACTAGCGAAAGAATTAACCAGAGGGGGCCCACACCCTGGCCATGAGGGTGGGGGTCGCGCTCTACCCCCCTGGGCGCGCCCCCTGGCAGGCCTCCGGTGCCCATATTCTGCTATATGAAGTCTTTCGTCCGAGAAAAAAATCATAAGCAAGCTTACGGGACGAAACTCCGCCGCCACGATGCGGAACCTTGGCGGAACCAATCTAGGGCTCCGGCGGAGCTGTTTTGCCAGGGAAACATCCCTCCGGGAGGGGGAAATCATCACCATCATCATCACCGGTGATCCTCTCATCGGGAGGGGTCAATCTCCATCAACATCTTCACCAACACCATCTCATCTCAAGCCCTAGTTCATCTCTTGTATCCGATATTTATCTCTAAGCCTCAGATTGGTACCTGTGGGTTGCTAGTAGTGTTGATTACTCCTTGTAGTTGATGCTAGTTGGTTTATTTGGTGGAAGATTATATGTTCAGATCCTTTATGCATATTAATACCCCTCTGATTACGAACATGAATATGATGTGTGAGTGGTTACGTTTGTTCCTAAGGACATGGGAGAAGTCTTGCTATAAGTAGTCATGTGAATTTGGTATTCATTCGATATTTTGATGAGATGTATGTTGTCTTTCCTCTAGTGGTGTTATGTGAACGTCGACTACATGACACTTCACCATTATTTGGGCCTAGGGGAAGGCATTGGGAAGTAATAAGTAGATGATGGGTTGCTAGAGTGACAGAAGCTTAAACCCTAGTTTATGCGTTGCTTCGTAAGGGGCTGATTTGGATCCATATGTTTCATGCTATGGTTAGGTTTACCTTAATACTTCTTTTGTAGTTGCGGATGCTTGCAATAGGGGTTAATCATAAGTGGGATGCTTGTCCAAGGAAGGGCAGTACCCAAGCACCGGTCCACCCACATATCAAATTATCAAAGTAACGAATGCGAATCATATGAGCGTGATGAAAACTAGGTTGACAATAATTCCCATGTGTCCTCGGGAGCGTTTTCCTTTATATAAGAGTTTGTCCAGGATTGTCCTTTGCTACAAAAAGGATTGGGCCACCTTGCTGCACCTTATTTAGTTTTATTACTTGTTACTCGTTACGAATTACCTTATCACAAAACTATCTATTACCGATAATTTCAGTGCTTGCAGAGAATACCTTGCTGAAAACCGCTTATCATTTCCTTCTGCTCCTCATCGGGTTCGACGCTCTTACTTATCGAAAGGACTACAATAGATCCCCTATACTTGTGAGTCATCAAGACCTTCTCAATCACCATCTTATTACGTCGTCCATAAGGTCCCAGCTAACGCTGCAAACAAAAGCTAGAGTAGCCACCACTTCCTACCGGTCTGATTGGCTCTAGTTTAGAGAAACCCAGCCAGGTCCATGGCCTCCCCGTTAGGCCCAAAGCATCACAAACAAAACCCCAGAGAGCTCTTGCTGTCATGCACAAGAAAAGGATGTGGGTGCCCATCTCTGGAACACCACAAAGGGGACAAATCCCATTCCCTTGGCCATGCCTCTTGATAACCTCCGTCCCATAAGGGGGTGATCTCTCAATAATTGTGACATAAATATTTCTCAGTGGGATGGGTGCCTTCCATATAGCAGAGTTCCAGGCAATAGTCTGCCCATGGCATAGAGCATGGTATGCCGACCGACAGAGAACACACCCGAAGGTGCAAGATGCCTGGAAACGGTGTCCGGAATATCAGCAAGCACCGACGAAAGGGCAGCCCACAAGTTAGCCCACTCTACGATCTCCACTTGACCAAATGACCGTCGGAACAAGATGTCCGTCTAGACATGATGGCCAACTATGGGGAGGAGCACCATCGGGTTTGCACAAATGGAAAACAACCTTGGAAATTCCGTACACAAATCCTTGAAGAGGTGTTGTTGCGAAAGAAGTCAACTTAGTCATAGGTGTTTATTTAATATCTTGTAATGGTTCAACCGTGGTTGCGATTGCATTGTACTCCATTTAATAATTAACAAACATAATTGTGTGCATCACGATGATGCAGAGGCCATGTATTCATCCACATCTATATTTTTTTGCAAAGAAATTAGGCATCCTAGCGGCTACCTAGCTTTTCATTGCCAATGAGGGTATGGCTACTTTATGCCTTGTAGATAAGGGTCAAGTTGAACTGTGTACTAGACTCGAGCGACATGGGGGAACCCCATATCCCCGCCACCAAGGGTTGCTGCCGGGAAAAGCACGGGCAGGGCCGGCGACGGCGGGGCCTCCTCCCCAAAGCTCCCCGTCCCATGGCCACAGTGCGGTGCTCAGGTGGCAACGCTTGGCGTCCTGGTGCTGCGAGGGCACGGTGGCTATGGGGGTGATGTGAGCTCCGTCGGCGGTGTTGTCTGCGGCTGCGATGGCCGGAAGTCTAGTTTCCGTCATGATCCCCTCCTTGTCTAGATCTGGCCTATCGGGACCCAAGCGTGGTGACCCCCCAGCTAATGGGCGTAGTGGTGGTGCTGGCGGTGGCGTTGGGGGCTCGGTGTGGTGGTGGATGATGATGGAGCATAACGGCTGACGTGGAGATGCATCGGTCTTGGTGGGGACAGCCCCGGTGTGGGGAGGCAGGCTGGTGGCAGCGGTGCGTACTGGAAGCGGCGGCGTGAACCACCATCCAGGTTGGTGGCGGAGCTGTGATGGCTCAGCTAGGATGGAGTTCCTGGTGAGCAGCGAGCGTCCGGGCCATGTCTGAGCTGTGTGGCCAGCGGCGGCGGTCTTCCGATGGTGCATGTGTGGGAGTTGCCCACGGCTAGGTGGTTGATCATCAGAAGGCTATCACTTTGGAGCAGATGCTAGCTTTCGGTGGCGGTTCTGGCCCTTGCTGGAGGAGTTGGGTGGTTGTGGTTCCTCGACCGGGTTGTAGGTGTTTGGTTGGCGGCGTTTATCCTTGTTGTGTGGTCTTTCGGTTGGCCTTGGCTATACAGCTACAATCGCAAGGCATTGCGGTGGCGGCAGTGTAAAGCATCTTGGACGGTGCTACTCAATTCCATCGAGGTGTGGAGATGTGAGATGATTAGATGAAAAAAATCATGCATGGCTCTTGTCGGGCCGGCGGCGTTGGCGCCTATGGGTCTCATCCCCCTTCTTGGAGGCATCGTCGAGGTGAATTCGACATTTCCCTCGCTCGTGTGGAGTTGGTTGTTTTCTCTGGACGAAAGCCTTGATTCATTCGGATCGGCATGATGGCGGCGTACTCGACGTTGCTCCTCTCTTGAGGGCATCGTGTTTGGAGACACGACTTCATTCCTCGTTGCTCTTCTCCGGTGTTGGCAGTGGTCCTATTCTGATTCCCGATGGCGCTATGCACGACGGTCGTCGGTGCATCCAAGACGGCATCTTTCTCGGATCGGAGCAAGTCCTTCCATTTACCTGCCACGTCCTCTTTGGCATTCAGGGTGGATGGTGCGTCGACAAGCGAAGTTCAGTGGCATGAGTTGGTCTTCGGAGGTGCCGATGTGGGTCGAGACGTTGTATTGTTTATCGGTTAGGGCAAGCGCTTGTGCTTTGTAGTGTTGTATGGTCGTTGGTGGTTGTCCCTGGACATGCCTGTATGTGGTGTTCATGCTATGCTCGTTGTTCGCAGCGAGTGGTAGTCTTCTTGTACTTACAATTATGTCTTCTATAAAGCTATGGTATGCCTAGGCGTACTCTAAAAAACCCGTGTACTAGACTTTTGGTGGAGCTTCACCTCCCATTCTCAACAAAGATAAACAAATTGATGAATGGGCTCCTCAAAAACCTAATAAGTGACCGTCAACAATGTAAATGAACCGAGCGTAAAAGAAGATTAACTAAACCAGACAACTCAGTCAAATCATTGTGCTAGCTAGCTCATCAAAATGTGGATGAGCCTTCGCCAGTCATTGGAGTGGTGTGGCTGGTGTGCGCCTTGCAGGAAGCCGGGGTTATTATTGCATGCATGTGCAGCATGCATGCTGCTACTAGGAATCACATTAGTTGAATTGAAAATGACCGTGCGGTACTCCAAAATCAAAAGGAGATGGCTAGCTACTGCCATGCATGTGTGCATATTCACATTTGGGTAGACCAGCATATAAATTGAGCGCCCCACTGCATTGCCAAAGAGGGTATGTTGGAATTTTCTAGTGGGCTTTTGGCCCAAAGCCTAACTAAAATTCTGAAATTCTCTTGGCCCATTCATGCACACATGTGAGCAGAGTGAGTGAGGCTAAAGTTTAGTCCCACCTCATAAGTTGAGAGAGAGTTGCACCTCTTTATAAGGTGAGCTCTTCTACCGCTTGTATGAGCATGAGAAGAGGAGACCTACATGCGTGCTCCTCCTCCTCGCTCGCCTTGCCACGCCATGCCACGCCTCGCCTCGCCTCGTCACGACGCGCCACGGGTTGCTGGATTGAGCCAAGCCGAGGACAGAGCTATGCATGTTGTCTATATAGTCAGGCAGACGTCTACCCTAGCCGCCGCTGCTTCATATGGTTTCTCACCACCGTTTTAGATCATTGCGCCACCAAACAAGTCTTCTCCATCCCTCCTTTCGGCGTGCACCGGGAGAAGGGACAGACGGCCTCCGAAACCCCGCCTCTCGTGATCCTGTATGGGAGAGGGGCAATCAGGTTTTTGGGGAGCGCACTCGCGCGACGACTTCGCGAACGACGACTTCTTCCCCGACCTCGGCAACCTCATCCTCGACGACATGGGCGGCAACGTCAACGCCGGCGGTGCTGCTCCCGCTGCACCGTATGTGATCCTATCCTTCCTGTTCGAGATCGTGCTAGAATTCATGTTTCTAGTATGTGCCCTAGATGTGATTTGTTCATCTGCTATGCTAGTTCGCATGATTAGTTTAATCTCTGCTACTGTAGTCATGATTTATCTTTTGTTTATTCAGATTAAATCTTGTAGTAATTTGCTCATATTTCCAACAATCCAAAAACCTGATTATAGGAAATTTACTCCGAATGGTTTTGTTGCGCATCTGAAACCGCCTACCTTTAAGGGGGCGCAATATAAGAGGTGGCGCACGAGAGCAGTCTACTGGTTTCAGACCATGGGCTGCTATGACGCCACCAAGGGCAAGCCTGAGGGCGATCTTAATCCAGCACAACTGGAAGTTTTTGAGAAGATCGATACTCTCTTTAAAGGCGCTTTTCTGAGTGTTCTGGATGATTCCATTGTGGATTCGTATATGTTGTTTGAAAACAGCAAGGACATGTGGGCTGTGCTCGAGGCCAAGTTTGGTGCCTCGTGAAGGAAATATGCCCTAGAGGCAATAATAAAGTTGTTATTTATATTTTCTTATATCATGATAAATGTTTATTATTCATGCTAGAATTGTATTAACCGGAAATTTAGTACATGTGTGAATACATAGACAAACAGAGTGTCACTAGTTTGCCTCTACCTGACTAGCTCGTTGAATCAATGATGGTTATGTTTCCTAACCATATACATGAGTTGTCATTTGATTAACGGGATCAGATCATTAGAGAATGATGTGATTGACTTGACCCATCTGTTAGCTTAGCACGATGATCGTTTAGTTTCTTGATATTGCTTTCTTCATGACTTATACATGTTCCTATGACTATGAGATTATGCAACTCCCGAATACCGAAGGAACACTTTGTGTGCTAGCAAACATCACAGCGTAACTGGGTGATTATAAAGGTTCTCTACAGGTGTCTCCGATGGTGCTTGTTGAGTTGGCATAGATCAAGATTAGGATTTGTCACTCCGATTGTCGGAGTGGTATCTCTGGGCCCTCTCGGTAATACACATCACTATAAGCCTTGCAAGCAATGCAACTAATGAGTTAGTTGTGGGATGATGTATTACGGAACGAGTAAACAGACTTGCCGGTAACGAGATTGAACTAGGTATTGAGATACCGACGATCGAATCTTGGTCAAGTAACATACCGATGACAAATGGAATAATGTATGTTGTTACGCGGTTTGACCGATAAAGATCTTAGTAGAATATGTAGGAGCCAATATGAGCATCCAGGTTCCGCTATTGGTTATTGACCGGAGACGTGTCTCGGTCATGTCTACATATTTCTCGAACTCGTAGAGTCCGCACGCTTAACGTTCGGTGATGATCGGTATTATGAGTTTATGTGATTTGAAGTACCGAAGGTTGTTCGGAGTCCCGTATGAGGTCGGGGACATGACGAGGAGTCTCGAAATGGTCGAGACGTAAATATTGATATATTGGAAGGCTATATTCGAACATCGGAAAGGTTCCGAGTGATTCGAGTATTTTTCGGAGTACCGAAGAGTTACGGGAATTCGCCGGAGGGGTCAATGGGCCTTCATGGGACTTAGTGGAAAGAGAGGGAAGCAAGGAAGTGTGGGGTGCGCCCCCCCTAGGCCCAAACCGAATTGGTTTAGGGATTTGGGGGCCAGCCCCTCTTCCCTTCTCCCCTACTCCTCTTTCCTTCCCCTCCTAGTTGGACTAGGAAAGGGGGAACCTACTCCTAGTAGGAGTTGGATTCCACCCTTGGGCGCATCCTATGACGCCGCCGCCCCCCTCCCCTTGCTCCTTTATATACGGGGGCAGAGGGCACCCTAGGACACACAAGTTAATTGTTCCAAGCCGTGTGCGGTGCCCCCCTCCACCATAATCCACCTTGATCATATCATAGCGGTGCTTAGGTGAAGCCCTACATCGGTAGCAACATCATCACCGTCATCATGCCGTCGTGCTGATAGAACTCTCCCGTGAAGCTCTTCTGGATCGGAGTTCATGGGACGTCATCGAGCTGAACATGTGCTGAACTCGGAGGTGCCGGACGTTCGGTACTTGGATCGATCGGATCGTGAAGACGTACGACTACATCAACCGCGTTCTCATAACGCTTCTGCTTACGGTCTACGAGGGTATGTGGACGACACTCTCCCCTCTCGTTTCTATGCATCACCATGATCTTGCGTGTGCGTAGGAAATTTTTGAAATTACTACATTCCTCAACAGTGGCATCCGATCCAGGTTTATGCGTAGATGTTATATGCACGAGTAGAACACAAAGGAGTTGTGGGCGTGGGTATATACATATTGCTTGCCGTCACTAGTTGATTCTTGATTCAGTGGTATTGTTGGATGAAGCGGCCCAGACCGACATTACGCGTATGCTTACGCGAGACTGGTTCTACCGACGTGTTTCACATACATGTGGCTGGTGGGTGTCAGTTTCTCCAACTTTAGTTGAATCGGATTCAATGAACAGGGTTCTTTCTGAATATCAAAAAGCAATCACTATACTGCGTTGTGGTTTTTGATGCATAGGTAAGAACGGTTCTTGCTCAGCCCGTAGCAGCCACGTAAAACTTGCAACAACAAAGTAGAGGATGTCTAACTTGTTTTTGTAGGGCATGTTGTGATGTGATATGGTCAGGACGTGATGATATATAAGTTGTTGTATGAGATGATCATGTTTTGTTGAAGTTATCGGCAACTAGCAGAAGCCTTATGGTTGTCTCTTTATTGCATAAGATGCAAGCGCCAAATAATTGCTTTACTTTATCGCTATGTGATAGCAATAGTTGCAAGAGCAATAGTTGGTGAGACGACCATGTGCAGACACGTTGATAGAGATCAAGATGATGGAGATCATAGTGTCATGTCGGTGACGATAGAGATCATGACGGTACTTTGGAGATGAAGATCAAAGGTGCAAGATGATCATGGCCATATCATGTCATATATTTTTGATTGCATTTGATGTTTATCCTTTATGCATCTTATTTTTCTTAGTTCGACGGTAGCATTATAAGATGATCTCTCACTAATTTTCAAGGTATAAGTGTTCTCCCTGAGTATGCACCATTGCGAAAGTTCTTCGTGCTGAGACACCACGTGATGATCGGGTGTGATAGGCTCTATGTTCACATACAACGGGTGCAAGCCAGTTTTGCACACGCAGAATACTCGGGTTAAACTTGACGAGCCTAGCATATGCAGATATGGCCTCGAAACACTAGAGACCGAAAGGTCGAGCATGAATCATATAGAAGATAAGATCAACATAGTGATGTTCACCATTGAAAACTACTCCATCTCACGTGATGATCGTACATGGTTTAGTTGATATGGATCACGTGATCACTTAGATGATTAGAGGGATGTCTATCTAAGTGTGAGTTCTTAAATAATATGATTAATTGAACATTAATTTATCATGAACTTAGTCCTGGAAGTATTTGCATAACTATGTTGTAGATCAATAGCTCGTGATGTAGCTCCCCATTTTTTATGATATGTTCCTAGAGAAAACTATGTTGAAAGATGTTAGTAGCAATGATGCGGACTAGCTCCGTGATTTGAGGATTATCCTCATTGCTGCACAGAAGAATTATGTCCTTGATGCACCGCTAGGTGACGGACCTATTGCAGGAGCAGATGCACACGTTATGAATGTTTGACAAAAAGGTCGGTATGATGACTACTTAATAGTTTAGTGCACCATGCTTTACGGCTTAGAACCGGGACTTCAAAAACGTTTTGAACGCCACAGAGCATATAAGATGTTCCAAGAGCTGAAATTGGTATTTCAGACTCATGCCCGAGTCGAGAGGTATGAGACCTTTGACAAGTACTTTGCCTACAAGATGGAGGAGAATAGCTCAACTAGTGAGCATGTGCTCAGATTGTCTGGGTACTACAATCACTTGAATCAAGTGGGAGTTAATCTTCCAGATAAGATAGTGATTGACAGAGTTCTCTAGTCACTATCACCAAGTTACTAGAACTTCGTGATGAACTATAATATGCAAGGGATAACGGAAACGATTCCCAAGCTCTTCGTGATGCTAAAATCGACGAAGGTAGAAATCAAGAAACGCATCAAGTGTTGATGGTTGACAAGACCACTAGCTTCAAGAAAATGGAAAAGGGAAGAAGGGGAACTTCAAGAAGAATGGCAAGCAAGTTTCCACTCCCATGAAGAAGCCTAAAGCTAGACCCAAGCCTGAAGCTGAGTGCTTCTACTGCAAAGGAAATGGTCGCTAGAAGTGGAACTACCCTAGATACTTGGCGGATAAGAAGGATGGCAAAGTGAACAAAGATATATTTGATATACATGTTATTGATGTGTACTTTACTAGTGTTCATAGCAACCCCTCGGTATTTTGATACTAGTTCAGTTATTAAAGAGTGATAACTCGAAACGGGAGTTGTGGAATGAACAGAGACTAGTTAAGGGTGAAGTGACGATGTGTGTTGGAAGTGGTTCCAAGATTGATATGATCATCATCGCACACTCCCTATACTTTCAGGATTAGTGTTAAACCTAAATAAATGTTATTTGGTATTTGCATTGAGCATGAATATGATTTGATCATGTTTATTGCAATACGTTCATTCATTTAAGTCAAAGAATAATTGTTATTCTATGTACATGAATAAAATCTTCTATGGTCATACACTCAAAATGCATGGTTTATTGAATCTCGATCGTAGTGATACACATATTCATAATATTGAAGCCAAAAGATGCAAAGTTAATAATGAGAGTGCAACTTATTTGTGGCACTGCCGTTTAGGTCATATTGGTGTAAAGCGCATGAAGAAAATCCATGCTGATGGGCTTTTGGAATCACTTGATTATGAATCAGTTGATGCTTGCGAACCATGCCTCATGGGCAAGATGACTAAGACTCCGTTCTCCGGAACAATGAAGCGAGCAACATACTTGTTGGAAATAATACATACTGATGTATGCAGTCCGATGAGTGTTGAGGCTCGCGGTGATACGTCTCCAACGTATCTATAATTTTTGATTGCTCCATGCTATATTATCTACTGTTTTGGATGTTTATAGGCTTATTATACACATTTATATCATTTTTGGGACTAACCTATTAACCCAGAGCCCAGTGCCAGTTTCTGTTTTTACCTTGTTTTAGGGTTTCGAAGAAAAGGAAAACCAAACGGAGTCCAATTGACCTGAAACTTCACGGAACCCATTTTTGGAAGGAAAGAAGCCCAGAAGACTTGAAGTGCATGTAAGGGAAGCTTCAAGGAGGCCACGAGGTAGGGGGCGCGCCCACCCCCTGGGCGCGCCCTCCACCCTCGTGGGCCCCTCATGGCCCCCCTGACATACTTCTTCCGCCTATATATCTCCATATACCCTAAAAACATAGAACAATAGATCGGGAGTTCCGCCACCAGAAGCCTCCGTAGCCACCGAAAACCAATCTAGACCCGTTCTAGCACCCTGCGGTAGGGGGCAATCCCTCTCTGGTGGCCATCTTCATCATCCCAGTGCTCTCCATGACGAGGAGGGAGTAGTTCTCCCTTTGGGCTGAGGGTATGTACCAGTAGCTATGTGTTTGATCTCTCTCTCTCTCTCGTGTTCTTGAGGTGATACGATCTTGATGTATCGTGAGCTTTGCTATTATATTTGGATCCTATGATGTTTCTTCCCCCCTCTACTCTCTTGTAATGGATTGAGTTTCCCCTTTGAAGTTATCTTATCGGATTGAGTCTTTAAAGATTTGAGAACACTTGATGTATGTCTTGCCGTGCGTATCTATGGTGACAATGGGATACCACGTGATTCACTTGATGTATGTTTTGGTGATCAACTTGTGGGTTCCGCCCATGAACCTATGCATAGGGGTTGGCACACGTTTTCATCGTGATTCTCTGGTAGAACTTTGGGGCACTCTTTGAGGTCCTTTGTGTTGGTTGAATAGATGAATCTGAGATTGTGTGATGCATATCATATAAGCATACCCACGGATACTTGAGGTGACATTGGAGTATCTAAGTGGCATTAGGGTTTTGGTTGATTTGTGTCTTAAGGTGTTATTCTAGTACGAACTCTAGGGCTGTTTGTGACACTTATAGGAATAGCCCAACGGATTGATTGGAAAGAATAACTTTGAGGTGGTTTCATACCCTACCATAATCTCTTCGTTCATTCTCCGCTATTAGTGACGTTGGAGTGACTATTTGTTGCATGTTGAGGGATAGTTATGTGATCCAATTATGTTAGTATTGTTGAGGGAACTTGCACTAGCGAAAGTATGAACCCTAGGCCTTGTTTCAACACATTGCAATACTGTTTACGCTCACTTTTATCATTAGTTACCTTGCCGTTTTTATAATTTCATATTACAAATACCTTTATCTACTATCCATATACCACTTGTATCACCCTCTCTTCGCCGAACTAGTGCACCTATACAATTTACCATTGTATTAGGTGTGTTGGGGACACAAGAGACTCTTTGTTATTTGGTTGCAGGGTTCCTTGAGAGAGACCATCTTCATCCTACGCCTCCTACAGATTGACAAACCTTAGGTCATCCACTTGAGGGAAATTTGCTACTACCCTACAAACCTCTGCACTTGGAGGCCCAACAACGTCTACAAGAAGAAGGTTGTGTAGTAGACATCACGCGGCAGGTATCGTTGTTTTCTGACCTTCGCAGATGATTTGAGCAGATATGGGTATATCTACTTGATGAAACATAAATCTAAAACATTTGAAAAGTTCAAATAATTTCAGAGTGAAGTTGAAAATCATCGTAACAAGAAAATAAAGTTTCTATGATCTGATCGTGGAGAAGAATATTTGAGTTACGAGTTTGGTCTTCATTTGAAACAATGCGGAATAGTTTCGCAACTCACGCCACCTGGAACACCACATCGTAATGGTGTGTCTGAACGTCATAATCATAATTTATTGGATATGGTGCGATCTACGATGTCCCTTACCGATTTACCACTATCGTTTTGGGGTTATGCATTAGAGACAACTGCATTCATGTTAAATAGGGCACCATCGAAATCCGTTGAGACGACACCGTATGAACTATGGTTTGGCAAGAAACCTAAGTTGTCGTTTCTTAACATTTGGGGTTGCGATGCTTATGAGAAAAAGTTTCAAACCGATAAGCTCGAACCCAAATCGGATAAATGTGTCTTCATAGGATACCCAAAGGAGACAGTTGGGCACACCCTCTATCACAGATCCGAAAGGCACTATCTTTGTTGCTAAGAGTGGATCCTTTCTAGAGAATAAGTTTCTCTCAAAAGAAGTGAGTGGGAGGAATGTAGAACTTGATGAGGTTGTACCTTCTCCCGAATTGGAAAGTAGTTCATCACAGAAATCAGTTCCAGTGATTCCTACACCAATTAGTGAGGAAGCTAATGATGATGATCATGAAACTTTAGATCAAATTACTACCGAACCTCGTAGGTCAACCAGAGTAGGGTATGCACCAGAGTGGTACGGTAATCCTGTTCTGGAAGTCATGTTACTAGACCATGACGAACCTACGAACTATGAGGAAGCGATGATGAGCCTAGATTCCAAAAAATGGCTTGACGCCATGAAATCTGAGATGGGATCCATGTATGAGAACAAAGTATGGACTTTGATTACCTTGCCCGATGATCGGTATGTCATTGAGAATAAATGGATCTTCAAGAGGAAGACGAACCCTGATAGTAGTGTTACTATCTACAAAGCTAGAATTGTCGCAAAATGTTTTCGACAAGATCAAGGTGTTGACTACGATGAGATTTTCTCACTCGTATCGATGCTTAAAAGTCTGTCTGAATCATGTTAGCAGTTGTCGCATTTTATGAAATCTGGCAAATGGATGTCAAAACTGCATTCCTTAATGGATTTCTTAAAGAAGAGTTGTATATGATGCAACAAGAAGGTTTTGTCAATCCTAAAGGTGCTAACAAAGTGAGCAAGCTCTAGTGATCCATCTATGGACTGGTGCAAGCATCTCGGAGTTGGAATATACGCTTTGATAAAGTGATCAAAGCATATGGTTTTATACAAACTTACGGTGAAGCCTGTATTTACAAGAAAGTAAGTGGGAGCACTACAACATTTCTGATAAGTATATGTGAATGACATATTGTTGATCGGAAATAATGTAGAATTTTCTGGAAAGCATAAAGGAGTGTTTGAAAAGAGTTTTTCAAAGAAAGACCTCGATGAAGCTGCTTACACATTGAGCATCAAGATCTATAGAGATAGATCAAGACGCTTGATAAGTTTTTTCAATGAGTACATACCTTGACAAGATTTTGAAGTAGTTCAAAATGGAACAGTCAAAGAAGGAGTTCTTGCCTATGTTGCAAGGTGTGAATTTGCGTAAGGACTCAAAACCCGACCACAGCAGAAAATAGAAAGAGAATGGAAAGTCATTCCCTGTGCCTCAGTCATAGGTTCTATAAAGTATCCCATCGGTGTCAAAACAGGCGGATCTCGGGTAGGGGGTCCCGAACTGTGCGTTTAAGGCGGATGGTAACAGGAGGCAGGGGACACGATGTTTATCCAGGTTCGGTCCCTCTCGATGGAGGTAATACCCTACGTCCTGCTTGATTGATCTTGATGATATGAGTATTACAAGAGTTGATCTACCGCGAGATCGTAAAGGCTAAACCCTAAAAGCTAGCCTATGGTCTGAATGTTGTTGTCCTACGGACTAAACCCCCGGTTTATATAGACACCGGAGGGGGCTAGGGTTACACAGAGTCGATTACAAGGGAGGAGATCTACATACCCGTATTGCCAAGCTTGCCTTCCATGAAGGAGAGTCCCATCCGGACACGGGACGAAGTCTTCAATCTTGTATCTTCATAGTCCAATAGTCCGGCCAAAGGATATAGTCCGGCTGTCTGGAGACCCCCTAATCCAGGACTCCCTCAGTAGCCCCTGAACCAGGCTTCAATGACGATGAGTCCGGCGCACAGATTTGTCTTCGGCATTGCATGGCGGGTTCTTCCTTCGAATATTCCATAGAAGATTTTGAACACAAGGATAGTGTCCATCTCTGCAAAACAAGTTCCACATACCTCCATAGAGAGAATAATATTTCCACAAATCTATTCTGCTGACACATTTGACAACATGACATCATACCACGGCCCGGTCATTATTCGAACCATTTTTCTCAACCAGCTACTACACATATCGCGAGGTGGCTTCCTTGGCACATCTTGTCGAAGCAGAGATCGCGTCCCCTTATCATGGGATTCTCATCAATACGGATGCGGGTAACCCAACCGCGCCATTAATTACGGTGCTTGGGGAATGAGAGGTTTTACCAGGTGAGTGGGGAGGCGCATCGCCTCTTCCGCCCTTATAAAGGGACAAGGATTCATTCTTTTCACCCACGCCTTCTTCCTGATTCATTCCCTTCTGCTCAGGCTCCAGCGCCCAAGCGTTCACCTTCTCTGCCCACAAAAAGGTCTTCCAAAGATGTCCGGATCCGGAGAAGGAGGCAAATGGATGGCCTCTACCGTCCGAGAGAAGGATATCAAAAAGCTTCGGGAGACCGGGTATCTGGCCAAGTGCTACCTCTTGAGCACTGCGTTGGTTTTCCCCGAAGAGGAAGGGATGATGCAGCAAAGTAGCGTAAGTATTTCCCTTAGTTTTTGAGAACCAAGGTATCAATCCAGTAGGAGGCTACGCGCGAGTCCCTCGTACCTACACAAAACAAATAAATCCTCGCAACTAACGCAAATAGGGGTTGGCAATCCCTATAAGGCCACTTACGAGAGTGAGATCTGATAGATATGATAAAATAATATTTTTGGTATTTTTATGATGAAGATGCAAAGTAAAATAAAGGCAAAGTAAAAAGCAAAGGAAATAACTAAGTAGTAGGAGATCAATATGATAAAGATAGACCCGGGGGCCATAGGTTTCACTAGTGGCTTCTCTTGAGAGCATAAGTATTCTATGATGGGTGAACAAATTACTGTTGAGCAATTGACAGAATTGAGCATAGTTATGAGAATATCTAGGTATCATCATGTATATAGGCATCATGTCCGAGACAAGTAGACCGACTCCTGCCTGCATCTACTACTATTACTCCACTCATCGACCACTATCCAGCATGCATTTAGAGTATTAAGTTAAAAACAGAGTAACACCTTAAGCAAGATGACATGATGTAGAGGGATAGACTCATGCAACATGAAGAAAACCCCATCTTGTTATCCTCGATGGAAACAATACAATACGTGCCTTGCTGCCCCTACTGTCACTGGGAAAGGACACTGAAAGATTGAACCCAAAGCTAAGCACTTCTCCCATTGCAAGAAAGATCAATCTAGTAGGCCAAACCAAACTGATAATTCGAAGAGACTTTCAAAGATAACCAATCATACATAAAAGAATTCAGAGAAGATTCAAATATTGTTCATAGATAGACTTGATCATAAACCCACAATTCATCGGTCTCAACAAACACACTGCAAAAAGAAGATTACATCGAATAGTTATCCACAAGAGAGGGGAGAACATTTTATTGGGATCCAGAAAGAGAGAAGAAGCCATCTAGCTACTAACTATGGACCCGTAGGTCTGAGGTAAACTACTCACACTTCATCGGAGAGGCTGTGGTGTTGATGTAGAAGCCCACCGTGATCGATGCCCCCTCCGGCGGAGCTCTGGTATAGGCCCCAAGATGGGATCTCGTGGATACAGAAAGTTACGGCGGTGGAATTAGGGTTTTGGCTCCGTATCTGATCGTTTGGGGTACGTAGGTATATATAGGAGGAAGGAGTATGTCGGTGGAGCAACAGGGGGCCCACAAGGGTGGAGGGCGCACCTGGGGTAGGCAGGTGCGCCCCCTACCTCGTGGCCTCCTCTTTTCTTTCTTGACGTCAGGTCCAAGTCTCCCGGGTCTTCTTCGTTGAGAAAATCATGTCCCTGAAGGTTTCATTCTGTTTGGACTCCGTTTGATATTCCTTTTCTTCGAAACCCTAAAACAGGCAAAAAACAGCAATTCTGGGCTGGGCCTCCGGTTAATAGGTTAGTCCCAAAGATAATATGAAAGTGGATAATAAAGCCCAATAATGTCCAAAATAGTAGATAATATAGCATGGAGCAATCAAAAATTATAGATATGTTGGAGACGTATCACCAAGAAAATTAGCCACCGTCTCCCGACGGCGGGACAAATCGTCCCCACTCCGGAACACCACGAGAGGGTTGTATTCCTCCCTCACTTTGTCCGCGGGCTAGGGTTTCCCCTCCACCTGTTTGTTCGTGGCATCATGTATTATTATGGGATCGATCTTCACGATCTGTCCCCTAATTCTTTCCTCAACATCTCGACATTTATTGTCGTGTGCGAGGCTTTTCTCCGCATTGCGCCGCACTTCGGTTTATGGCTGCAGGTTTTTAATGTGAAGCCCAAGGTGGTGGGCAGCGAGCATGCCGAGTGTGGGGGCGCTATGGTGAGCAAGATGCCCAATATCATATGGCCAACATGAACCTTTAATGATTCTGTCAAGGAGTGGCAACAGCAGTGGTTTTATATCACTGAGCCGTGCGGCAAGGAATGGGCCGCCTCTCCCGAGTTTCGATCCGACGCCCCTCTGCGGCTTACATCCTGGGTTAAGAAAGTCCTGGACTGGTCCTCGTCCGACGAACTGTCGGTGCTCCAGACGTGCGTTAAAGATATGGGAGATAAGAACATTGAACTTGTCAACATAGTCCAGGTGATGTTAGTCCGCCGGATACTGCCTTGTCAACACCAGACTTGCAATCTATGGGAATTCGATCCGGCCAGGCACCAAACCTTGCGAGGGTTCTTCGGCTCCTCACACAAGGACATTTGGAAGGTGCTTTTCAAGTCCAGCAAATCATGGCCGGACTCCGCCGAAGACCGCGGGTACCAACTGTCCCACCCTACAAGTTTGGTGAGTTTATCAAACTTTTCTATCTGCATGACCCAAAGGAAGCGCTTAATGCGTGTTTATTCAACTCTCCCAGGGCTGGGCGGAGAAGGCGGAGCGGATCCATTGTCCGGCCCCGCTGCCCGAAGACCCGACCATCCCACTTCTGACGAAGATGCTAGTCCCGACGCCTTACAAGGTGCCAAAGAAGACGGCCGAGAAGGAGGCCAAAAAGACCCGGGGCGGCCTTCGTCGCCGCGGCACTTCAGACACAATAACCGAAGGCTCTAATGCCCATTCCGCCTCTGAAGAGGAGGAAGATTACTCCCCTGCGGGGGGAAGAAGGAAAAGGACGGCCTCCGCACCCTTGGAGGCCGAACTGCCCAAAAGGGGAAAGGCTCCTCTTCTGGAGGAGTCCACTGCCGCCGCCGACAGCGGCCTGGCATGGGATCCTGGGGCCCAGCCCCTGGTGAACTCGTAAGTGTATAAAATCTGAGTACGTTTAAGCGTCCGAACTCACCATGTCTTAGTATTTTAACCTAAGCCATATTTTTTTGTAGTCCGGTGAGGTCTCGTACCAAACAATCCTCATCAGAGGACCTGCTGAGCTCAAATGCTATGGAGAGCGGGATGCCCTCAAATGCTCCTTCCTCCAAACAGGTGCATAACACCGAGGCTTCGTCCCATAAGGACCTTGGCCAAGGAGGAAAGGAAGAAACCGTGAAGGCGGCGCCTGGGGGTCAAACTGCAGGGGCCGGACACGTGGGGGAAAAGATTCCCATGGGGTCTGACGGCGGGGGCGATCCTGAGTTCGGCTCCCTTCCGGATGCGATTCCAGAGGCCTATATGGCTCCAGAATCAACAAGGTAGCCTCCGTCGTCTGGAGGGGGCGTGCCTGTTCCGCCGGCGACCTTTGTCCATCCAGAAGTGTCGGATGCTTTGTTGGTGGCGTTGCAAGACGCCTCCATCGTTGATGAACACCGTGCCCTTATGGGTGCGGTGATTGAGAAGATTCAGTCAACTGAGAGTGGACTGAATGAAGCCCGTATCAGCCTTATAAGAGGCTTTGAGGTATGTTTTATGAGTTGTCGAAGAGTGTCATAGTATAGATAGTAGCCCCTGATACACTGTTCGGTGAAAGAAAGAACCGGACAGGGGATCGAATTGATGATCGCAGGAAGACTCATTGAATGACATTGATTTCTCTTCTGTTTCGAGCAGGTACCTGTAGCGGCTGCTGCCTCTCGTACTACGGAGATCTCCGGACTGAATCAAAGTCTGGAGTGGGCCATAGAAGAACTTGGCCAATTGAAAATGCAGTTGAGGGATAAAAAAGGTATGCACAAGCGTTTGCGCGCATTTATTGTAAAATAGATGCTCAGTATGAAATAAGCCGCATAATTTTGTGCTAGGGGTTATGACCGAAGTCGAGGCCCTCAAAAGGGCCGTTACTGAGGCCGAGAAAAAGGCGGACACAGAGCGGACTCTTCATGAGAAACACGAGGCCAGAGTTATTGAAGCTGAGCAGGAGCTGCAAGAGGCCATAAGTAAATGCGAGACCTTGGAGCAGAGTTTAACGGAGAAAGAGTCCGAACTCACCAAGGCGCGTCAAGCCACGAGCAATGCCTGGGGAAAACCCAAAGAGCCCTGCAGGGGATCCAAGAGGCGAGAAAGATCGCGGCAGGTAATGCTTTTCCCATGTAAAGCAAGTATTGGAAGGGAAAACTATGTTTCTGATTTTGAATCCGGATTTCTCACGTGTATTTGCCGAGCTACCTTGCAGCATATCAGATGCCGCCCAATTCTACCGAGCCGAAGAAAGGAACACCGCGGATAAGCTCTTCTGGTCGCAGTATTTGGCGCCAAATTATCCGGTGCCTTTTGCCGAGCAACTAAAACAGCTGATCGAACTGCATAAGGCGGCGGAACTAGCCATGAAAGATATGGTTATCCGGCTATGGCCTGCCGAGCCGATTCCAAGTAGCTACTTCGGGCTCGTGAGGCGGCTTGTAAGCGCTTGCCCTAGACTTGACGTCATTAAGCGGTCGGTCTGTATAGAAGGAGCGCGAATGGCCTTCGCCCGCGCAAAGGTGCACTAGGGGAAGATGGATGCTGAAAAGCTGGTGACCGGAGGACCGCCAGAGGGGAAGGAGCACCGCAAGCCCGAATTATATTATAAGAGTGTCCTGAAAGGATCCTACCTTGCAGCGGAGCTATGCACCAAGGACGTTATATTTCCATGAATGCCAATCATGTTGTCCTTTGTAATGTTTGAACAAGGTCGTTTATATGTCGCCTGTTATGTAAAAGTTTACCCTCCTGTGCGGCCGTTGTTATGTCAAACCTGAGAGTTGGCCAGTCGTCGGCTTCTGCCCCCACATGAGAAGTATGGGGGTGTTTGGGATAAACCTGAGCACTCTTTATCCCAGTTTTGGGTCCTTCGAAGGAGGTGCTCAGCACAACGAACCAGGCAATCAGACTATAGGACTTTATCACTCTCACCTAGCCATAGGAGCTTTAGTATGGTCGGCGCTGATACGTCTCCAACGTATCTATAATTTTTGATTGCTCCATGATATATTATCCACTGTTTTGGACATTATTGGGCTTTATTATCCACTTTTATATTATTTTTGGGACTAACCTACTAACCGGAGGCCCAGCCCAGAATTGTTGTTTTTTTGCCTATTTTAGGGTTTCGAAGAAAAGGGATATCAAACGGAGTCCAAACGGAATGAAACCTTCGGGAACGTGATTTTCTTACCGAACATGATCTAGAGGACTTGGACCCTACGTCAAGACACAAAAGAGCAGGCCATGAGGTAGGGGCGCGCCTCCCCCCAGGCGCGCCCTCCACCCTCGTGGGCCCCCTGTTGCTCCACCGACGTACTCCTTCCTCCTATATATACCTACATACCCCCAAACGATCAGATGTGGAGCCAAAACCCTAATTCCACCGCCGCAACATTCTGTATCCACGAGATCCTATCTTGGGGCCTGTTTCGAAGCTCCGCCAGAGGGGGCATCGATCACGGAGGGCTTCTACATCATCACCATAGCCCCTCCGATGAAGTGTGAGTAGTTTACCTCAGACCTACGGGTCCATAGTTATTAGCTAGATGGCTTCTTCTCTCTTTTTGGATATCAATACAATGTTCTCCCCCTCTGTTGTGGAGAACTATTCGATGTAATCTTATTTTTGCGGTGTGTTTGTTGAGACCAATGAATTGTGGGTTTATGATCAAGTCTATCTATGAACAATATTTGAATCTTCTCTGAATTCTTTTATGTATGATTGGTTATCTTTGCAAGTCTCTTCGAATTATCAGTTTGGTTTGGCCTACTAGATTGATCTTTCTTGCAATGGGAGAAGTGCTTAGCTTTGGGTTCAATCTTGCATTGCGGTGTCCTTTCCCAGTGACAGTAGGGGCAGCAAGGCACATATTGTATTGTTGCCATCGAGGATAACAAGATGGGGTTTTATCATATTGCATGAGTTTATCCCTCTACATCATGTCATCTTGCTTAGGGCGTTACTCTGTTTTCATTAACTTAATACTCTAGATGCATGCTGGATAGCGGTCGATGAGTGGAGTAATAGTAGTTGATGCAGGCAGGAGTCGGTCTACTTGTCTCGGACGTGATGCCTATATACATGATCATACCTAGATATTCTCATAACTATGCTCAATTCTGTCAATTGCTCAACAGTAATTCGTTCACCCACCATAGAATACCTATGCTCTTGAGAGAAGCCACTAGTGAAACCTATGGCCCCCGGGTCTATCTTCATCATATTAATCTTCCAATACTTAGTTATTTCCTTTGCTTTTATTTTACTTTGCATCTTTATCATAAAAATACCAAAAAATATTGTCTTTTCATATCTATCAGATCTCACTCTCGTAAGTGGCCGTGTAGGCATTGACAACCCCTTATCGCGTTGGTTGCGAGGATTTATTTGTTTTGCGCAGGTATGAGGGACTCGCGCGTAGCCTCCTACTGGATTGATACCTTGGTTCTCAAAAACTGAGGGAAATACTTATGCTACTTTGCTGCATCATCCCTTCCTCTTCGGGGAAAACCAACGCAGTGCTCAAGAGGTAGCAAGAAGGATTTCTGGCACCGTTGCCGGGGAGTCTACGCAAAAGTCAACATACCAAGTACCCATCACAATCCCTGTCTCCCGCATTTCATTATGTGCCATTTGCCTCTCGTTTTCCTCTCCCCCACTTCACCCTTGCCGTTTTATTCGCCCTCTCTCTTTCTCTCTCTATCCTCCCTCTCTTTCTTTATTTGCCTCTTTTTCCCTTTGCACTTTCTGCCGTTATGTCTGAAATAGGGGAAATTATTTTCGATATGGACAATAATGATGTCATGAAAAAGTCTGATGCTCCTGCTAAAGAACCCCCCATCTTACATACCAAAAAATTTCGTGTTGGTAGTGGTAATGTTATTGGAAAAGGAGTTATTCAAGATTTCTTTACTTGAGCCGGTGCTTTAGCTTCTATGGGTAGTTCTATCCTTCATAGAACTAGTAGTCTTGCGTACGCTATTGCCATGCTTGTAGTTGAACTTGAAAGACAATTCATGCACTTGCATCCTTTCATACAAAGGATTTTCCTAGAATTTTCTAATATTGAGCATTCTTCTGTTAAGCGTGCCGCTACTATATTTTTGGCTCATGAGTTTAGATTCATAATAAGAGAAGCCAAAGAAATCTTTGCGCATTATAGGGTAGACGCTTTCCGTCCTCCCATAGAGGCTATCCTTTTTGATCAAGAAGAAATAATGTGCTTTCAATCTCTAAACTATATTGCTTTTAATGAAAATCTTAGAAAAAGGTTCCTACCAATGTTTTAGTTGATAGAATTTCTGAGCTTAATGATGATTTGGCAATTCGAAATAATGAACTAGGATATTCTCTTGAATATAGGCTCACAAAGTTCTGCCAAAAGAATGCTTATAATGATGAATTGGATGTGCAATACAAAGGACCAAAGGAGGAACCTATACCTCCCAAGGTCGATCTTGGGGACTTTTGCCCCATTAAATTTAGCCCTTTTGATTACTTTTGCTTGCCTCAAAGAAAACTTGTTGCCGAACGTAGAGAATATGAAATGAGTTTTAATGATCTATCTTACTATTATGGCGATACCTAGATCTATCCTTGCTTTTTATGCCTAGCTAGGGGCGTTAAACGATAGCGCTTGTTGGGAGGCAACCCAATTTTATTTGTATTCCTTGATTTTTGCTCCTATTTAGTAATAAATAATTTATCTAGCCTCTGTTTATGTTGTGTTTTTTGTGTTTAATTAGTGTTTGTGCCAAGTAGAACCATTGGTAAGACTTGGCGAAAGTCTTGATATCTTGCTGTAAAAAAGAGAAACTTTAGCGCTCACGAGAACTGCTGCCATTTTTATTTTCAAAGTGCTATTTAGTTAATTCTTTTTGCGTATGATTAATAGATAAATTCCTCACGTCCAGAAATTTATTTTAGAATTTTTGGGGTTCCAGATCTTGCTCTAGCTACAGATTACTACAGACTGTTCTGTTTTTGACAGATTCTGTTTTTCGTGTGTTGTTTGCTTATTTTGATGAATCTATGGCTAGTAAAATAGTTTATAAACCATAGAGAAGTTGGAATACAGTAGGTTTAACACAAATATAAATAAATAATGAGTTCATTACAGTACCTTGAAGTGGTATTTTGTTTTCTTTCGCTAACGGAGCTCATGAGATTTTCTACTTTGAGTTTTGTGTTGTGAAGTTTTCAAGTTTTGGGTAAAGATTTGATGGATTATCGAACAAGGAGTTGCAAGAGCCTAAGCTTGGGGATGCCCATGGAACCCCCAAGATAATCTAAGGACACCTAAAAGCCAAAGTTTGGGGATGCGCCGGAAGGCATCCCCTCTTTTCGTCTACTTTTATCGGTAACTTTACTTGGAGCTATAGTTTTATTCACCACATGATATGTGTTTTTCTTGGAGCGTCTTGTATTATTTGAGTCTTTATTTGTTAGTTTACCAAAATCATCCTTGCTGTACACACATTTTTAGAGAGCCATACATGATTTGGAATTTGTTAGAATACTCTATGTGCTTCGGTTATATCATTTGAGTTATATAGTTTTGCTCTAGTACTTCACTTATATATTTTAGAGCACGGTGGTGAATTTGTTTTATAGAAACTATTGATCTCTCATGCTTCACTTAGATTATTTTGAGAGTATTAAATAGCATGGTAATTTTCTTAAAATAATCCTAATATGCTTGGTATTCAAGAATAGTAAAAACTTTCTTATGAGTGTGTTGAATACTATGAGAAGTTTGATGCTTGATAATTGTTTTGAGATATGAAGATGGTGATATTAAAGTTGTGCTAGTTGAGTAGATGTGAATTTGAGAAATACTTGTGTTAAGGTTTGTGATTACCGTACCATGCATGTATGGTGAACCGTAATGTGATGAAGTCGGAGAATGATTTATTTTTTGATTGTCTTCCTTATGAGTGGCGATCGGGGACGAGCGATGGTCTTTTCCTACCAATCTATCCCCCTAGGAGCATGCGTGTAATACTTTGCTTTGATAACTTGTAAATTTTTGCAATAAGTATATGAGTTGTTTATGACTAATGTTGAGTCCATGGATCATACGCACTCTCACCCTTCCACCATTGCTAGCCTCTCTAATACCGTGCACCTTTCGCCGGTATCATACACCCACCATATATCTTCCTCAAAACAGCCACCATACCTACCTATTATGGCATTTCCATAGCCATTCCGAGATATATTGCCATGCAACTTTCCACCGTTCCGTTTATTATGACACACTCCATCATTGTCATATTGCTTACCATGATCATGTAGTTGACATCGTATTTGTGGCAAAGCCACCGTTCATAATTCTTTCATACATGTCACTCATGAGTCATTGCATATCCCGGTACACCGCCGGAGGCATTCATATAGGGTCATATTTTGTTCTAAGTATCGAGTTGTAATTGTTGAGTTGTTAGAAAATAAAAGTGTGATGATCATCATTATTAGAACATTGTCCCAGTGAGGAAAGGATGATGGAGACTATGATTCCCCCACAAGTCGGGATGAGACTCCGGACGAAAAATTAAAAAAAGAAGAGAAAGAAAAGAGGCCATAAAAAGATAAAAGGCCCAAATAAAAAAATGAGAGAAAAAGAGAGAAGGGACAATGTTACTATCCACTTACCACACTTGTGCTTCAAAGTAGCACCATGATATTCATGATAGAGAATCTCTCATTTCGTCACTTTCATATACTAGTGGGAAATTTTCATTATAGAACTTGGCTTGTATATTCCAATGATGGGCTTCCTCAAAATGCCCTAGGTCTTCGTGAGCAAGCAAGTTGGATGCACACCCACTTAGTTTCTTTTGTTGAGCTTTCATATACTTATAGCTCTAGTGCATCCGTTGCATGGCAATCCGTACTCACTCACATTGATATCTATTGATGGGCATCTCCATAGCCCGTTGATACGCCTAGTTGATGTGAGACTATCTTCTCCACAACCACCACTCTATTCCACCTATAGTGCTATATCCATGGCTCACGCTCATGTATTGCGTGAAGATTGAAAAAGTTTGAGAATGTCAAAAGTATGAAACAATTGCTTGGCTTGTCATCGGGGTTGTGCATGATTTAAATACTTTGTGTGATGAAGATAGAGCATAGCCAGACAATATGATTTTGTAGGGATAACTTTCTTTGGCCATGCTATTTTCAGAAGACATGATTGCTTTATTAGTATGCTTGAAGTATTATTATTCTTTATGTCAATACGAACTTTTATCTTGAATCTTTCGGATCTGAATATTCATACCACAATTAAGAAGAATTACATTAAAATTATGCCAAGTAGCACTCCGCATCAAAAATTCTGTTTTTATCATTTACCTACTCGAGGATGAGCAGGAATTAAGCTTGGGGATGCTTGATACGTCTCCAACGTATCTATAATTTTTGATTTCTCCATGCTATATTATCTACTGTTTTGGACATTATTGGGCTTTATTTTCCACTTTCATATAATTTTTGGGACTAACCTATTAACCGGAGGCCCAACCCAGAATTGTTGTTTTTTTTTTGCCTATTTTAGGGTTTCGAAGAAAAGGAATATCAAACGGAGTCCAAACGGAATGAAACCTTCGGGAACATGATTTTCTCACCAAACATGATCCAGAGGACATGGACCCTACGTCAAGACACAAAAGAGGAGGCCACGAGGTAGGGGGCGCGCCTACCCCCAAGGCGCGCCCTCCACCCTCGTGGGCCCCCTGTTGATCCACCGACGTACTCCTTCCTCCTATATATACCTACGTACCCCCAAACAATCAGATACGGAGCCAAAACCCTAATTTCACCACCGCAACTTTCTGTATGCACGAGATCCCATCTTGGGGCCTTTTCCAAAGCTCCGCCGGAGGGGGCATCGATCACGGAGGGCTTCTACATCATCACCATAGCCCCTCCGATGAAGTGTGAGTAGTTTACCTCAGACCTACGGGTCCATAGTTATTAGCTAGATGGCTTCTTCTCTCTTTTTGGATCTCAATACAATGTTCTCCCCCTCTCTTGTGGAGTACTATTCGATGTAATCTTCTTTTTGCGGTGTGTTTGTTGAGGCCGATGAATTGTGGGTTTATGATCAAGTCTATCTATGAACAATATTTGAATCTTCTCTGAATTCTTTTATGTATGATTGGTTATATTTGCAAGTCTCTTCGAATTATCAGTTTGATTTGGCCTACTATATTGATCTTTCTTGCAATGGGAGAAATGCTTAGCTTTGGGTTCAATCTTGCGGTGTCCTTTCCCAGTGACAGTAGGGGCAGCAAGGCATGTATTGTATTGTTGCCATCGAGGATAACAAAATGGGGTTTTCATCATATTGCATGAGTTTATCCCTCTACATCATGTCATCTTGTTTAAGGCGTTACTCCGTTTTCATTAACTTAATACTCTAGATGCATGCTGGATAGCGGTCGATGAGTGGAGTAATAGTAGTAGATGCAGGCAGGAGTCGGTCTACTTGTCTCGGACGTGATGCCTATATACATGATCATACCTAGATATTCTCATAACTATGCTCAATTCTGTCAATTACTCAACAGTAATTCATTCACCCACCATAGAATACCTATGCTCTTGAGAGAAGCCACTAGTGAAACCTATGGCCCCCGGGTCTATCTTCATCATATTAATCTTCCAATACTTAAGTATTTCCTTTGCTTTTATTTTACTTTGCATCTTTATCATAAAAATACCAAAAATATTATCTTATCATATCTATCAGATCTCACTCTCGTAAGTGGCCGTGTAGGGATTGACAACCCCTTATCGCGTTGGTTGCGAGGATTTATTTGTTTTGTGCAGGTACGAGGGACTCGCGCGTAGCCTCCTACTGGATTGATGCCTTGGTTCTCAAAAACTGAGGGAAATACTTATGCTACTTTGCTGCATCATCCCTTCCTCTTCGGGGAAAACCAACGCAGTGCTTAAGAGGTAGCAGGCGCAGCCCCTTGTGTTCGGAAGACCGTACTAGGGGCTCTATAAGCGCCTGATCGGAGAAAAACCGATCCATCGCACACTGCATTGGTTATGGCATTATGCATGAGAAATCTTTAAAGATTTGGTAACCGCTCGAACAGCTGACCAGCTCTCGCCGTATCATGACAGTCAGTTTTCGGCTTTCTCTACTGAGGTGCTCATCCGGAAGAACCGGGACACAATCGCAGTAGTTCTCCCAATGCTACCTTAGCCGATATAGCGGAACGTAAGGTACCAAAACATGGGAGCCGGGCAAACCCAACTATTAACCCAAGACATGATTCGGAGCTGATGCATATAATGCTATAGGTTCGGGGTGCCGAACTTCCATGAAGGTGTTCAGACTTTTATTGCCGTGTTACGGGAAAAACGAAGCCCCTAGCATATTTAAGGCATATCGCTGTGTACGGATGCCACTTGACAAAATGATTTCGATAAGAAATAATCGGCAGGTAAAAGTCACATAAATCCACATGTTGTATTTGAATGATACGTCTATGCGTATGGGTACAAGTAATGTTAATAAAAAAAGAGGTTGTGATAGTAGAGCCTGTTGTGACCAGGGGGAAGTGGTTGAGTGCGGATCCATAATATAGCCGGACGATTACTGCGGGGAATGTCTAAGGATTCCCTAACGCGTTCAAGCTGCCTCCATGTAGTTCGTCCTGGTCGGTGCAAAGGTGAACCTGCGAAGGAAATATAAGAAATGTTTACTTGCCGGAGGGCGGTTGAACCGCTGAGTTCGGCCTGTCATGGCCTTCGCCAGAGTGTTTAGTTGAACTCTGGGCGAGCCGGAGTATCCTTCCACGAAGTAGTTTGGAGCCCCTTGACGGTGTCCTGGAGCCTGGATGTCGACTCGAGGTTCGGCTGCAAGGTGATGCTCGTTGTTTCTGCTGCTAAGGCAGTGGTGTATTTGTTGGTGCCGAAGGAAGGTTCGGCCTTGCCATGAACCGTGATGACGCCGCGTGGACCGGGCATCTTGAGCTTACGGTAGGCATAATGTGGCACCGCATTGAATCGAGCGAACGCGGTTCACCCGAGCAGTGATCGATAGTCACTGTGGAAAGGGGCGATTTCGAAGATTAACTATTCGCTACGGTAATTTTCTGGTGATCCGAAGATTACCTCAAGGGAAATGGAGCCTGTACAGCTAACCTCCATACCTGGTATGATGCCTCTAAAAGTGGCTTAAGTGGGTTTGGTCGCTGAATGATCGATGCCCATCTTGCGCACTGTGTCCTGGTAAAGCAGATTTAAACTGCTACCTCCGTCCATAAGGACTCGAGTGAGGTGGAAGCCGTCTACTATTGGGTCGAGGATTAGTGCGGCCGGATTGCCTTGATTGGCGTTAACCAGACGATCCATGCGGTTAAAGGTGACCGGCCCTAGTTTGAATTGTGGGACGACCAGACCATCCCTAAGGGTGCATATCTTTTCCGAGTTGGCAATTTGTGTGCTATTTACCACATTCACCGATTGAATATGGGGGGTGAACTTTTGCCCTCCTGTGTTTGATGATCTGGGCTCTTCGTCGCTATCGTCGCTTTGAGACCCCTCTTCATCTTTGGCACCTGCCTTGCCGGCTTGTTTGAAGACCCAGCATTCTCTGTTGGTATGGGTGGCTGGCGTTTCTGTGGTGCCATGAATTAGGCATTGGCGATCGAGTATGCGGTCCACAATGGATGGACCCGGATTTTTATTTTTGGGTGGCCCTTTCCGCTGACCGGACTTTGAGCCCCTGAACCCGGCATTAACTGCCGTATTTTCGGCGTTTTCACCATATTTGCGGCGCTTGTGTTTGTTGCATCGTGGTTTGCCATTGCTACCCCTAGCTTCTGATATGCCAGGTTTGCTTGTTGTATTGGTACTACGAGCCAACCAGCTATCTTCGCTCGCACAAAAGCGGGTCATAAGTGTCGTGAGGGCTGCCATGGATTTTGGGTTCTCTTGGCCAAGGTGCTGGGCGAGCCATTCATCACGGATATTATGCTTAAATGCCGCTAAGGCCTCTGCATCCGGACAATCGACAATTTGGTTCTTCTTGGTTAGGAACCGGGTCCAGAATTTTCTGGCCGATTCCCCTGCCTGCTGAGTTATATGACTTAAATCGTCAGCGTCCGGCGGTCGCACATAAGTGCCCTGGAAATTGTCCAAGAATGCCTCTGCTAGGTTCTCCCAACTTCCGATGGAGTTTGCCGGCAAGCTATTGAGCCAATGCCGAGCCGGCCCTTTGAGTTTTAGCGGGAGATATTTGATGGCATGTAGGTTATCCCCACGGGCCATGTGAATGCGGAGGAAGAAGTCTTCTATCCATACCGCAGGGTCTGTGGTACCATCATATGATTCAATGTTTATGGGTTTAAACCCTTCTAGGAATTCGTGATCCATTACTTCATCAGTGAAGCATAAGGGGTGTGCGGCGCCTCTGTGTCGGTCTATACGACGCGATTTATATGAGTCTTGTCTGCCATGTTTGGCTTGGCCGGATTTGCTTTGAGTGTATCCGGCGTGACAATCATCGTCGCATGGTGGTGCGCGCCCCCGTGATCCGTAAATCGATCTTGCATGTTTTGCCTTGTTTTCCAATACGTCTTGCAGGTCCCGCGTGTTGCCCCGGGCCTTGGTATTTTTGTTCGATTGGCGGTGAGGTGCGGGCTGGACTTCAGGCTGAAATGCCTCTCTGTCTCGGCCACAAGGTAGCCCGTCAGCCGCATCATACGCTGGTGATGTAGGTTTCAATGCCTCCTTTTCGAGGTGAGGTAGCAACCTGCGCTTTGGATAACTCTTGGTTGGGCGCTCGAGTTCGTATTCCTCGGCTACCAGGACATCGGTCCATCTGTCTGCTAGCAAATCTTGATCAGCTCGAAGCTGTTGTTGCTTTTTCTTCAGGCTATTTGCTGTGGCCATAAGCCGGCGCTTGAAGTGCTCCTACTCAATGGGATCGTCAGGCACGATAAATTCTTCGTTGCCGAGGCTCACCTCGTCTTCGGAGAGAGGCATGCAATTGTCCTCCTCCGATTCTCCATCTGCTGCCTGCTCTGGAGGGCTAGCTTGTTCACCCTCCCGCTCTAAATCGTGCTGGAGGGGATTGTTGTCGTCTTCGGCACTATCCGGAGTGTTATTGTCTCTTGTGCCGGTATCACTACTTTTGCTATGGCGGGACTTAGAGCGGCGCCGCTGACATCGGCGCTTGGGTTGTTTCTTGGAGGGGTCATCCTCCGCTGTCTCGTCGCCATTGCCTTCTTTGCGGATGTTCACCATGTATATATCATATGAAGAGGTGGCGGTCCAGCGCCCTGTGGGCGGTGGTTCCTGTTCGTCTCCTGCATTGTCTTCCATACCGTTGATGTCTTCGGAGTCGAAGTCGAGCATGTCGGTTAAATTGTCGACAGTGGCTACTAATTGGGTGGTGGGTGGGGAGCGAATTTCTTCGTCGTTTGCATCCCATTCTAGCCGGACATAATTCGGTCAAGGATCTCCTGACAAGGAGAGAGACCTTAATGAATTTAGCACGTCGCCGAAAGGTGAGTGCTGATAGATATCCGCGTAGGTGAACTCCATGATCGGCGCCCAATCGGATTCGATAGGCATGGACGCAGGCGGCTCAGAGTCCATGGCCAGAGACGAATCCAGTGGTTCGGGAATACGACTCTCGTAAGAGGTGAAGTCAGTATCTGGCTCCATCGCCACTGAGAGTGCGGCCTCCATGGCGGGGTCTATCCCCCCATCCTCGGATGGCGCAATTTGCTCCAGATTGAAGGCCGGAGTGGTCGCAGGTGTGATCTCCCGAAAACTGTCCGACGACAGAGTTACGTCATGCTCGTCGTGATTGTGTGGCGCACCTGACAAGGGCTCGAATCCGTCGAAGATCAAGTCTCTGCGGATGTCGACAGTGTAGTTTAAGTTTCCGAACCTGACCTGATGGTCAGGGGCGTAGCTCTCGATCTGCTCCATATGGCCAAGCGAGTTGGCCCGCAGTGCGAAGCCGCCGAATACAAAGATCTGCCCGGGGAGGAAAACCTCACCCTGGACTGCATCATTACCGATGATCGAAGGAGCCATCAAGCCTTATGGTGACGGCACAGTGAAACTCTCAATGAAAGCACCAATGTCGGTGTCAAAACCGACGGATCTCGGGTAGGGGGTCCCGAACTGTGCGTCTAAGGCAGATGGTAATAGGAGGCAGGGGACATGATGTTTACCCAGGTTCGGGCCCTCTCGATGGAGGTAATACCCTATGTCCTGCTTGATTGATCTTGATGATATGAGTATTACAAGAGTTGATCTACCACGAGATCGTAGAGGCTAAACCCTAAAAGCTAGCCTATGGTCTGATTGTTGTTGTCCTACGGACTAAACCCCCCAGTTTATATAGACACTGGAGGGGGCTAGGATTACACAGAGTCGGTTACAAGGGAGGAGATCCACATATCCGTATTGCCAAGCTTGCCTTCCACGCCAAGGAGAGTCCCATCCGGACACGGGACGAAGTCTTCAATCTTGTATCTTCATAGTCCAACAGTCCGGCCAAAGGATATAGTCCGGCTGTCCGGAGACCCCTTAATCCAGGACTCCCTCATATGCTATGCTGTTTACCAGTCCTATTGTATACCTTAGCATGATTCTGGCAAGGGAGTACAATAGGGATCTAGGAGTAGATCACTGGACAGTTGTCAAAATTATCCTTAGAGGACAAAGGAAATATTTCTCGGTTATGGAGGTGACAAAGAGTTGGTCGTAAATAGTTACATCGATGCAAGCTTTTGACACCAATCTAGATGACTCTAAGTCTCGATCTAGATACATATTGAAAGTGGGAGCAATTAGCTAGAGTAGCTCCGTGCAGAGCATTGTAGACATAGAAATTTGCGAAATACATACGAATCTGAATGTTGCAGACCCATAGACTAAATTTCTCTGACAAGCAAAACATGATCAGTCTTTGGGTGTTAATCACATAGCGATGTGAACTAGATTATTGACTCTAGTAAACCCTTTGGGTGTTAGTCACATGGAGATGTGAACTAATTACATAAAGATGTGAACTATTGGTGTTAAATCACATGATGGTGTGAACTAGATTATTGACTCTAGTGCAAGTGGGAGACTGAAGGAAATATGCCCTAGAGTGTAACACCCCAGATGTAATTTACCTTATCTGTACTCCAACTCTTGCCGTTTCCGGCACTAAGTTATTTTATTTCATTGTTGTCGGGTTTTTGGTCTCCGTGCGTTTTTGTCTTTATCATGCATCTTATATCATGTCATCATGTGCATTGCATTTGCATACGTGCTCGTCTCATGCATCCGAGCATTTTCCCCGTTGTCCGTTTTGCATTTCGGCGCTCCTATGTCCTCCGGTGCCCCTTTCTACCTCTTCGTGTGTGGGTGTTAAACATTTTCGGATTGGACCGAGACTTGCCATGCGGACTTGGTTTACTACCAGTAGACCGCCTGTCAAGTTTTGTACCATTTGGACTTCGTTTGACACTCCAACGGTTAACCGAGGGACCGAAAAGGCCTCGTGTGTGTTGCATCCCAACACCCCTCCAAAGTGGCCCAAAACCCACCTAAACCTCTTCTATCGTCTAGAGTGTTCGATCACGATCGTGTGGACGAGAACCGCACCTCATTTGGAGCTTCCTAGCTCCTCCTACCTCTATATATAGACCCCCTCCTGAAATTCCCGGATCTCCTTTTTCCCAAACCCTAAAATTTCCTCTCGCCGCTGCCGGACAACGTCCGGTCCGGCCGGACACCACCGCCGCCGCCAACCACGACCCGCCACTTGTCGCCCGCCTCCTCTCACTCTGCCGCGGCCCGCGAGGCTCGCCGTGGGGCCTCCCCAGCCCAAGGCGCGCGCCGGCGCCTCCTCTCACCCGAGCTGCCCCGCTCCTCCACCGGGCACCGCCACAGTTTCCCGCGCCGGCCATCGCCGCCAACTCGCCGCGCGCCCGGAGCTCCGGCGCCACCCCTCTCCCGCGTCGCCCCGCATCGGCGCCGCCCCGCTCCACCGACCTCGGCCGACCTCCGCCGCGGTGCCGCCTCTCCGTCCTCCTCCCGGCCGGCCAAGTCCGGCGACTGCAACTCCGGCGCCGGCAAACCACGATCATCGTGCTGCTACAGTGGATCCAGATCTGGATCTGGGAGATCGGTTGACTTTTTCCTCCCCGAACCCTAGAATTTTTTGCTATATTTGATATGCCATAACTCTGCATCGATAGCTCCGATTCGTGCGTGTAGCATATCAAAATGTTCGTCTCGACGAGTACATCATTTCCTCTCATTGCATCATTTTCATTTGAGCTCATCTTGATGCTCGAAATGCTATTGGAAGAGGGCTATGTGAGGAATATGTCAGATCTGTTTCAGCAAATGGCCTTTTGTCTTTTTTGCCATGATTAATGTGTGCATGCTATGATCCTGGGCTCTACATGTGTTTTGATGAATGCCATGTTATCTTTACAGAGGTGCTTACCATGTATTTTTGTGATCTTTGTGGTGACTAGGACAAGCATGCAAAGTAGCCTACTCGTTGATGCTGATTTCAGGGACTTAGAATTTCACCAAGTCCTTGTCCTGATTTTGTTTTTATGCCATAAGTTCATGTTGTTTCCTAGTGATCCGTGCCTCTTTTGAGGATGATCAGTAAGGATGTTTTGTTAATATTGTGGTGATCTATCCATCCATGTCTTTGTTTGAATTTATGGAGCACCCTAACTTGAGTCAATCGAGCTCTACTTTTGCTATAAAATGATCCTGACAGATTGTTGACGTGTTTAGCGATTTTGCCGAGGATGTTGCTATTGATCCGTGCATGCTATGTTATTATTCTTGCCATGTCTAGCTTCTATGCCATGTCTTCTTGATGGGTGTATTCTTAGTTTGTCATGCCATGCTCTGTAGTGAGTGCATCGAGCTCATAAACATGCCTACTCGTTAACTGTTTTGCATGCTCTAGTTTTTCACTAAGTCTGAATCTGTTTATGTTTTGGCTATGTTCACATGCTTGCAATTGTATTTTTTGATCCCTTTTGGCTCAAGGTCACTAAGGGACTTTTGTTATATGCTTAGAGTAGCTTCATGTCATGCCTTGATTTGCCATGATGTGTTCCTGTAGCATGTAGTTTTCATGCTCTAAAGATTGCTTCCTGATGATAAATTCCTGATTTGTTGTTATTTCACTAAGTCTGAAACCTGTTATCATTTGCACTTTTGCCATGCTTGTTTGAACCTGTTAATGCATGAATTAGGCGTAGCTCATTGTTCATCTTTTGTCAAGCATCATGAGTGGATCCCTGCCATGTATTTTGTTGCCATGTTTGAGTGTTGTAGCATATTTATCTTGTTGCATTTAGTTGATCACTTGCTGATTATCGCAGACCGGTGCCATAATTGTTTTGCTTGCCTTTTCCAAACCGTGCATCCAATTCCGGTGATCTTTATATCGATTTCAACCGAAATCACCTCACCTTTCCAGTGGCACTCTTGGATTTCCAAGTTGAGGCCAGGTTCAATCATTCCTTTGCAAATCATGCAATCGCATACCGCATCCCGCATATCATACCATGTCTGCATCATGTTGTTTAAGCATTGCATGTGGTTGATTGTATTCCTTTTGCTTGTTGTTCTTGTTTGGGTAGAGCCGGGAGACGAGTTCGTGAACGAGGAGCCCGTTGAGTTCGCTTATGAGGATCAAGGCAACTTTGAGTACTTTGCAGGCAAGATGACCATACCCTCGAAATCACTTCTATCTTTGCTTGCTAGATGCTCGCTCTTTTGCTTTGCCTATGCTATGATACCTACCACTTGCTTATCATGTCTCCCAAATTGTCATGTCAAACCTCTAACCCACCATGTCCTAGCAAACCGTTGTTTGGCTATGTTACCGCTTTGCTCAGCCCCTCTTATAGCGTTGCTAGTTGGAGGTGAAGATTGGAGATCGTTCCTTGTTGGAACATGTTTTTTGTTGGGATATCACAATATTATCTTGTTTATTTTGATGCACCTATATACTTGTTAAAGGGTGGAAGTCTTGGCCTTATGCCTAGTGTTTTGTTCCACTCTTGCCGCCCTAGTTTCCGTCATATCGATGTTATGTTCCCGGATTTTGCGTTCCTTACATGGTTGGGTTATAATGGGAACCCCTTGACAGTTCGCCTTGAATAAAACTCTTCCAGCAATGCCCAACATTGGTTTTACCATTCGCCACCTAGCCTTTTTCCCTTGGGTTTCCTGGACTCAAGGGTCATCTTTATTTTAACCCCCCCTCCCCCCCTGGGCCAGTGCTTCTCTAAGTGTTGGTCCAACTAAGCGATGTCCGGGGCTACCAGGGGCAACTCTGGGCTGGCCTACCCGGCGTCTTGCTCATCTGGTGTGCCCTGAGAACGAGATATGTGCAGATCCTATCGGGATTTGTCGGCACATCTGGGTGGTGTTGCTGGTTTAGTTTTACCATTGTCGAGGATGTCTTGTAACCGGGATGCCGAGTCTGATTGGATTGTCTTGTGAGAAGGAATATCCTACGTTGTCCGTGAGAGCTTGTGATGGGCTAAGTTGGGACTCCCCTGCAGGGATTTGAACTTTCGAAAGTCGTGCCCGCGGTTATGGGCAGATGGGAATTTGTTAATGTCCGGTTGTAGATAACATGAAACTTAACTTAATTAAAATGCACCAACTGCGTGTGTAGCCGTGATGGTCTCTTCTCGGCGGAATCCGGGAAGTGAACACGGTGTTGGAGTAATGTTTGACGTAGGTTGTTCTAGGATCACTTCTTGATCATAGTTGTTCGACCGTGCTTTTGCCTTCTCTTCTCGCTCTCTTTTGCGAATATGTTAGCCACCATATATGCTAGTCGCTTGCTGCAGCTCCACATGATACCTTTACCTTACCTATAAGCTTAAATAGTCTTGATCGCGAGGGTGTGAGATTGCTGAGTCCCCGTGACTCACAGATTCCTTCCAAAACTAGATGCAGGGACCGATGATACCGTTCCAGATGATGTGCTTGAGCTCAAGTGGGAGTTCGAAGAAGACTCTCGTCATTACTATGTGTCTTTCCCAGATGATCAGTAGTGGTGCCCAGTCGGGGCAATCGGGGTCTTTGTCGCATTTGGGAGTTGATCTTTATTTTGGTTCCGTAGTCGGACCCTGAGTGTATTGGATGATTGTAATGACTTATTTATGTATCTGTGCAACGTGGCGAGTGTAAGCCAACTACGTACCTTTCCCCTTTATTTATGTACATGGGTTGTTTGCGAAGATTACCTCACTTGTGACATTGCTTTCAATGCGGTTATGCCTCTAAGTCGTGCTTCGACACATGGGAGATATAGCCGCATCGAGGGCGTTACATAGAGGCAATAATAAAGTTGTTATTTATATTTCCTTATTTCATGATAAATGTTTATTATTCATGCTATTAACCAGAAATTTAGTACATGTGTGAATACATAGACAAACAGAGTGTCACTAGTTTGCCTCTACTTGACTAGCTCATTGAATCAATGATGGTTATGTTTCCTAACCATAGACATGAGTTGTCAATTGATTAACGGGATCACATCATTAGAGAATGATGTGATTGACTTGACCCATCCGTTAACTTAGCACAATGATCGTTTAGTTTGTTGCTATTGCTTTCTTCATGACTTATACATGTTCCTATGACTATGAGATTATGCAACTCCCGAATACCAGAGGAACACTTTGTGTGCTACCAAATATCACAATGTAAATGGATGATTGTCGGGTGGTAGGTGCGACATATGCCAATGGGTGGCTTATCATTGTGGGAGCTAGTAAGACGTCCCCGGTGCCTGGAAGCGGGATGAGGCGAAGACATGCACGCCGGCGAATCTTACCCAGCTTCAGGTCTCTTCGAGGAGATAACACCCCTACTGCTGCTCTGCGGGGTCTCCGCATGATCACTAGATGAACGAGTGGCTACAAGATGCTCCTTGAGCTGTTTGGCGAGAAGAAGAAGAAGAAGGGCACGGCTAGCTCTCCTCTCCTCTCTATGTGGTGTCTAAAACTAGCTCAGATCAACCCTTTGCATGGGTGCCCCGGGGGGTTTATATAGGCCCACCCCCCGAGGGTACAATGGTAATCCGGCTGGGTGTGGGCCCTAGCCGTCTGTGTCTACGCTCGTCGGCTTCTGCGCCGGCTGCTGGGGCCCGCCGGCTAGTGGGTCCCGCCGGCTGCCGGCTCCTTGGTCGACAGGCAGGCCCCACTGTCAAGGGCCTTGTCGGTGGCTGGTCACTGTTGCCTCAAACCTGGTGACGAGGGCTTCGCCGAGGTAAGCGTGGCTACAGTGCCGCCGCCCGGCGGGTGATTGCTGTAGCCACGCCTCGTCTTGTCCTCTTAATGGGGTGTCTCCTTCGAGGGAGGAAGCAAGCCGGCTATGGGGAGTCGGCCCCGTCTTGGGCCGACTGGGGGAGGCCTGGCCGCCTTCGGGTGTCTCTCTGCCTAAAGGGGCCCACCGCCCGTGGGCCGCGCTGACAGCCCGTCGTGGGTGGCATCAGGGTCAACATGGCAACAGTGCCGCGCCGGACGGGTCATGGCCACCCCGTACGGCGCACTGTGCTAGGCGTGCTCCGGGATTCGGGGGTGGCAGGCTTTACTGTAGCCACGCCCCGTCACATCGCCATTATGTGGATGCAGACTTCGAGGGTACGATCTTGACCGCTTTGTGGGAGTCGGCTTCTTGCGGCCGGCTTCTTGGAGCCGGCCCTCCCGCGGCTTTCTTCATGAGGGCTAAAGCCGGGCCGCCTTCCGATAGTCGGCCTGGGAGACAGCCGGCAAGGGGAAGGCAGCCCCACGTCTTGGATTCTTGAGGGCCGGATCGGCTCGTAATTTTTTCAGAAGGGCCAGAGGGAACCGGCTAGGCTATCCGTGGTCATTTACTCTGACAGTAGTCCCCAAAGCTGATCGAGCTTCGAGGCTGACAAAGGGACGAGAAGCTTGGTCAGCTTCCTATCCTGAGGAGCCGGCTTTGCTTATGCGCGCCGTCTTCGGAAAGCTCCGTTTCTTGTAGGCGGGAACGTGGGTCGGCCTGCGGGCTGACCGCGCGCCATCCCGCGGGCCACATGGCAAGGAAAACCTGCCAATGCACGCGCGCGATGGTACGCCGCCGCCGGCCCGGGCCCGCCACTCCTAGGCCTCGGCCTGAGCGTGGATCTTCTGCGGCCCACAACGGACCGCTCGCCTTCCCACGGCGGTTTTATTACGCCATCAGGGCGCAATAATCGCGGGACGTGGGGGAGTGGGCGCAGTTGATCCCACGCTCCCCTACACCACGCCTCCTCGGCTCCACCGCATGGGTCTATAAGTAGGGGGGGAGAGGGAGCGGCAGAGGCTCGCACGCTCTTCCTCGCTCCGCCCCTTCTCACCTTCCTTCTTCTTCCCTTCGCCGCCACAGCGACCCATTGCCGTGCCGCTCCGCCGTTGGACCTCTTGGTTCCTTTGGTCCCGCCGTAGCGGGGTCGTGCACGTCTCCGCCATCACATCGCCTTGTTCCTTGCCGCATCGCTCCCATGGCGTTGTCGAGCTCGTGGGATGGCTCCAACGTCCACGAGGACCACGTTGAGTTCCTCCGCCGGACGCGGCGTTTGTCGGGCGAGAACTACGTGCGGGTTCGTCGTGCGCCGGCGAGGGAGATTTCGCCGGCACCGGAGGAGGGCGAGCGGGTAATCTTCCGCTCGCACTGCCTGCGCGGCTTCGGCCTCCCAGCGAGCGGATTCCTTCGCGCTTTTCTTGAATTTTACCACCTCCAGCCGCATCACCTCACGCCCAACACGGTGATGCTGCTGTCGGCTTTTGTCACCCTGTGCGAGGGCTTTCTTGGGGTTCTCCCCACTCTCGAGCTCTGGGGAGAATTCTTCCAGAGCAAGCTTGGCACCGTTGTCGCGGGCATGCCCGCCCCCTGCGGAGCCTTCATTGCCATGAGGCGGACGGGCGAGAACAATCCGTTCCCGCCCATCCCGCTGATCCAGTTGGTGAAGCTCTAGCAGAAGTCCTATTTTTACGTGAAGAACATCGCCCAGCAAGGCGACTTCGTCAACCTCCGGCTTACGTAGCCGGCCCACCGGCTGGGAGGCAACCCTCGTGGAGCTACCGGGCCGGGTCGTTGTCTCAGGCCGGGAACGCAGCCGTCTCCCGGCTCCGGGTGATGATCCAGTCGGAGGGCCTGACCGGAGCCGACCTAGTGGCCGCCTTCGTGGAGCGCCGAGTACTTCCGCTCCAAGGCCGGCCTCACATGATTTGCCAAATGAGCGGACGCTTCGACCCGTGCCGGCTGAGCACCAGGGAGATGCCTCATGCCGAGGTGTCTTACATGGTGAACTACATCTCCAACTGCAAGCTCGCCGAGGATTAGCGATACGGCAAGGGGCCGTATTCTCGCGCCAACCCTCCGCCTGCCGTAAGTTTTTCTTCTTTTCTTCCTTTTTGTAGCCGGCCTCGTGATGGCCGACTACTGATCAATTGGTTTGTCCTTAGCAGAACCCGCTTCTTCCGCCGACGGCCGGGGCCGCAGGGGTAGAGCGCCAGCTCCTCCCCGACCGCACGGTGGACGACGTTGATGATCTTGATCTGGGAGCGGCCGCCATGGAAGATGCCGTTGTGGGGGAAGGCGATGAGGCAGGCGGCGCGGGGCAAGGGGCCGGCCTCGAGGACTGGGCGGACGATGACGAGGTCGAAGTCGTTCCGCACCGCCAGCCGGCGCTTGATCATCAAGGCGCGGGCCCGTCTGCCACGTCGGCTGCCCGTGGCAGCGCGCAGAAACGCCGGGCCGCGTCGACCTACTTCGGTAGCCGGCCGAGGAAATCCAAGGGTTCCACAGTGGTGACCAAGCGGGATGAGGCGGCCGCGTAGGCGGCCCGCTTCCGCAAGGCGGTGAAACAGCCGCAGGCGATCTCGGCGTAAGCGTTAAACGTCTTGTATTTTTTGTTGTCCTCTTCGATTGAGATTCTTCTAAACCTCTCTTTGCTCGCCAGGCAGGGCACCGATTTCCCTCGAGGGAGGTCCTGGCGGCTCCACAGTCGGGCCGACTGGAGGGTCCTCAGGCTCCCGCCGCGTGGATCCCCGCGACGACCTCATGGAGGCCACGGAGAGGAATGCACGGGAGGCGCGGGAGGAGCGGGAGGCGGCGGAGCGAAGGACTACCTAGGCGGCGAAGGAGCAGGCCGACACGGCGGCCAAGGCCCGGGCGGAGGCGGCAGCCGCGGAGACGGAGGCGGAGGCCTCGCACAACCATCCTCCGCAGCTCGTCGTTCCCCTCCGCGCCGTGGCCCCCGACATCCCCGTGCCCCCGTCGGAGGAAGTCGACCAAGACCCGCCGATGATGGAGAGGAGGGAGGACCACGTGGTCTTCATGGAGGAGGCGCCGCAGATGGCGCCGACTGGAGCGGGCCAAAGCGGCCAACCAGCCGCGGCGCCAGAGCAGCCGGTCAGGGGCGAGCCAGAGGCAGGGGCCGGCCTTGAGGTGTAGCCGGCATTTCGCCAGTGCGCAGGGGGAGCTACCTCCGTGCCGGAGCCGCACAGAGCTGCGGGCGCCAGCCAGACGGCGGAGGCCCTGGAGGCCGCCAGCGCCAGCACGTCCGAGTGGACGCCCAGCGGGGGGACGGCTGAGCTGAACACGGTGGCCCAGGAGGTCCGGAACCGGCTTCAAGCCCAGGCCGCTTCACTGCAGCGATATACCCAAGAGTTCCTCACGACGCGGGCCGTCATCCGGGTGAGCCTTCTGGCCTTGGTTGTTTTGCTTTTTTGATTTCTTCCGTGGGGGCGCGTCAGCGCACCCACTGGGTGTAGTCCCCGAGTTCCGAGTCGGCTGTTGAGCAGGCGGCTTGGAACTTACTAGGTCCTGACAGCTATCTTATCCTTGCATCCTATCTGATCTTCCAGGAATACCATAACCTCCGCGCTGCTGCCTTCAACTCCCAGGCTCAGGAGCTGGGCCAAAAAACCGAGGACCTGACCAACAGCTGGAGTGCGTGCTTTGTCTCGTTTATCTCCTGTGGGGGCGCGTCAGCGCACCCACTGGGTGTAGTCCCCGAGATTCGGGCCGACTGCTGAGCAGCCGGGTCGGATCTTCCCTGACGACTTCTTCCTTATTGATTTTTACTTTGTCTTCATGCTTGCAGGAGCCAATGCCGACTTGAGGGGGCAGCTCAGCGGGGCCCAGGCCTCCCTTCGCGCCAAGGATGCCGAGTACAATGCCTTGGTCCTGGAGCGTGACCGCCTGGCCAAGAAGTTGGCCGACCAAGAGGAGAGCCACAAGGCGGCCCTGAAGAAGGCGCAGGACAGCGAGGACGCCCTCAAAGCTGAGTTCGAGACCGAAGCGGCGGGCTGGGCTGAGGTAAAACAAGCGCTGAGCGAGGGCTTCAGCCGGGTTGAGGATCTGATCGATGGTAAGCCGCCTTCCTCACTCCTTGCTTGCTCCTTGCCCCCTGATTTGTGTTCTGACTTGTGCTGCTTTTTGTTCTTTGTGCAAACTACTTCCCCGGCTACTCCGTCTTTGCCACCCAGACCATCGAGGCCCACCGCGAGGCCGCCGGCAGGCGGGGGCTGAAATCGCGCTGGACGCGAGCCGGACGCTTGAGGAGCAACTCTCGGCGGTCCAAGCCCGGCTGCAGCCGGCTCACCGCATGCTCTGCCGCCTCCAGCGCGCCGGGGCACAGGTGTTGGCCGCCCTCTGGCCAGGCGAAGCGATTCCCCGCACCCCGAGTTGGACTGCCGACTGGCTGGAGGTTGCGGTTGGCTGCTTCGAGGCCTGGAAGGCATCGGCGGCCCGGCTTGGAGCTGGGCGGGCGCTGGAGTTCGTCCGAGCCTGGTATCCCGGGCTGAACCTAGACCAGTTGCGCACCTGGCGGCTGGAGGCTGACGAGGAGATGGAGGAGGTGCGGCCGGCTATCGCTCAGCGTGCCTCGACGATCGCCGAGTGCACTGACATCAGCGTATTTGCTCCTGAGATAAATGACGACGGCGTTGCCCAACTGGAGAAATGGTTCGGGCTGGACCCGGCAGCGGGTGAGGACTCGGCGGAGGAGATCGCTTCCAGCGATGAAGGTGAAGATGACGAAGGAGAGGAAGGCGAAGACGTCGAGCCGGTCGGTGAAGCGGCCAGCCAGCCCCAGCCTGACCATGCCTCCAGCAACGAGGCGTGTGCTAGCGCGCCCTCTGCAGGAGGTGGTGATCATGCCGAGGTTCGCCAGCCAGCCACTCCTCCAGCCAGCACTATCGTCTCTACCGACCTGCCCGACTCGCCAGTCGCTCCCTTGGCTTAATCTGCCGTCCTTGCTTTTCCTGCTTGTTACTCTTTGAACAATTTTTATTAAACTTGCGCAGTTCCACCCACTGGGGGTGTATTCAAACTATGTTGAAATGCTGGCCTTTCGAAGGCCTTTTGTGTAAATATGATCGTGTGTGTGTTTGGCTTCCATTCGCGTATGCTTTTTATCTTTAGGATGTTTCCTTTGCCGCCTTCCCCTTGCTGCTACCTTCCCAACCGGCAGCTGCTCTGCAGCTTGTGGCTAGGGAAGAACTTGGCTATATTTTGGGGGGGGGGAAGGCAAGTACTCGAGCTTTCTTAGATTGAAGCGAGGTGAATGGAAGCCGGCCGGCCGGCTACTCTGGTAGTCGGTCGGTGGTGGGAGAAAAACCGGCTTTTATTATATTAGTCCGTTAGTCCCTACCAGTTTTTCGTGTGGGCGTCCTTTCCTGCCTTTAACTCTTGCCAGCCGGACAGCCGGTTCTTCGAACTGCGACTTTTGGCAAGAGAAGGCTTGGGTGCCGGCACACTACTTGTCTGACCACGGGTAGGACTTCTAATATAACTCAAGACGGCCAGTCCCCGGGCCAACTAGTCGAACCCGGTGCCGGACGAAAAAAAGTGAATGTAATGACATGATCATAAGCATGATACTCTTCATTTATAGATAAAAGATGGCAGTCCCCGAGCTCTCCTCGGGGGGCCTATTGTCTCGTACTTAGTACAAAAGTTAGCGTGATATATACTGCATTTCAACTGTAAAATCTTCGGAGGAGGTTGGCATTCCATGATCGTTCCGACTCCTTGCCGGAGTCGTCTCTCTTTCATACCTTCGGCTTCTGTGCGTCGATCAGGTAGTAGGAGTCATTTCCCAGCGCTCTGCTGATGACAAAGGGGTCTTCCCAAGGGGCCGAGAGCTTGTGCTGGCCAGCTGTTCGCTGGATCAGCCGGAGCACGAGGTCGCCTTCTTGGAAAGATCTTGGTCTGACCTTCCGGCTATGGTAGCGGTGCAAGCCCTGCTGGTAGATGGCGGACCGGCTGAGGGCTAACAGTCGGCCTTCTTCCAGCAGGTCGACACCGTCTTCTCGTGCTTCCTTGGCCTCCGCCTCTGTGTACATGGTTACCCGAGGCGAGTCGAACTTGATGTCAGTTGGGATGACCGCCTCGGCACCATACACGAGGAAGAAAGGAGTGAAGCCGATTGACTTGTTTGGGGTAGTGCGCAGACTCCAGAGGACGGCCGGCAGCTCATCGAGCCAACAGCCGGCCGAACGTTCCAGTGGTACGACCAGTCGGGGCTTGATGCCGGAAAGGATGAGGCCGTTGGCTCGCTCGACTTGGTCGTTTGACTGCGGGTGGGCAACGGACGCTAAGTCCAACCGGATGCCCTGCGTCGCACAAAAACGTGCCAATGCTCCCTTGGCGAAATTCGTGCCGTTGTCGGTGATGATGCTGTGTGGCACGCCGTAGCAAGTTGTTATATCTGCGATGAATGTCACGGCAGTCGGCCCATTCAGCTTCTTGATCGGCTTTGCCTCAATCCATTTGGTGAATTTGTCCACGGCGACAAGCAGATGTGTCATGCCGCCGCGCGCCGTCTTGAATGGGCCCACCATGTCCAGTCCCCAAACGGCGAAGGGCCAAGTGAGGGGAATGGTCTTGAGTGTCGAAGCCGGCATGTGTTGCTTGGAGCTGAAGACTTGGCACCCTTTACAATGTTTAACTAACTCCTTGGCGTCATCCAAAGCAGTCGGCCAAAAGTACCCATGGCGGAAAGCTTTGGCGACGAGTGATCTTGAGGCCGCATGGTGGCCGCATTCTCCTTGGTGGATGTCTCTGAGGATTGCAATGCCCTTCTTTTGCTCGACGCATCGCTGGAAGACTCCAGTGACACTGCGCCTGATGAGCTCTCTGTTGACGATTGTGTATGCTTCGGCTCGACGTTGGACTTGTCTTGCCTCTATTTCGTCAGCCGGCAGATCTTGGTTTATTAGGAAGTTGAGGATGGACTGAGCCCATGATGGAGCTGCGACTTCTTCTATTGCCAACACGGCTACTGCGACCAGGGCGGGCGGGCTGGGTGGTGAAATCCTGGAGTCGGCCGCCGCTTGTTGTGTTGGTGCAGTCCCCGGACCGACTACCGCAGTCCCCGAGCCGGGTGTGGCAGTCCCCAGGTCGGGCGTAACTATGGAAGTCCCCAAGCCGCCTACTGACATCCCCGGGCCGACTATCGAAGTCCCCGGGTCACCTGCTTGGTTCTTCGAGCCGGACCCGGCCGCGTCGGGGTCAGGCGGCACGAAGATGGAATCGGACTTTGGAGATGGCTTGATAGACGGCTTGAGGAGGCGTTGCAGAGAGACACCGGTTGGTATTGCTTGCCGAGTGGAGCCTATTCAAGCCAGGGTATCAGCTGGCTCGTTGTCGGCTCGCGGTACATGGAGGAACACGCATCCTTCAAAGTACCCGCTAATCTGCTGAACGAGGAAGCGGTAGCTTGCCATATTTGCGTCCTTGGCGTCCCAGTCGCCGGATGATTGCTGGACTACCAAGTCCGAGTCGCCGTAACATAGGATCCGGCGTATGCCGAGCTCTTTGGCAAGCCGGAGCCCATGTATGAGCGCCTCGTACTCGGCCACGTTGTTGGAGGCGGCAAAGTGAATTTGCAGCATGTATATGAGCTTGTCGCCTTTGGGAGAGGTGAGGATGACGCCGGCTCCCAAGCCGGTGCGCATCCTGGACCCGTCGAAGTGCATGCGCCAATGAGTGGAGTCGGGAGCTGGCGGTAGGTACTGGGTCTCGGCCCAGTCGACGAGGAAGTCGGCCAATGCTTGGGACTTGATGGCGGTGCGAGGCTGGTAGAAGATCGTGTAGGGGGCCAGCTCGATGGCCTATTTCGCCACCCGGACGGATGCATCCCGGCTGCCTATGATCTCGGCAAGCGGGGCGGTGCATACGACCGTGATGGGGTGCTCTTGGAAGTAGGGCTTCAGCTTCTTGGCGGCGAAGTACACGCCATAGCACATCTTCTGGTAGTGCGGGTAGTTTTGCTTCAAGGTAGACAGCACCTCGCTCAAATAGTACACCAGCCTCTGGACCGGCTGGGCTCGGCCCTCTTCTGGGCGCTGGACTATGATGACGGTGCTGACCACCCGGCTGGTTGCAGCAATGTAGAGGAGCATGGGCTCTTTCTCAGTCGGCGCCGCCAGGACAGGCGGCGTGGCCAGCATCTTCTTCAGCTCGTGAAAAGCTTGGTCGTCTTGGTCGTTCCACTCGAAGTGAGTGGTCTTCTTCATGAGGCGGTAGAGGGGGAGAGCTTTCTCTCCGAGCCGGCTGATGAAGCGGTTGAGGGAGGCCAAGCACCCAGTGAACTTCTGGACGTCTCGAAGTTTGGTGGGAATCGCCATTCTCTCAATGGCCTTGATCTTTACTGGGTTGCATTCGATGCCGCATTCGGAGACCAGGAAGCCTAGGAGCTGGCCGGCTGGCACTCCGAACACGCATTTCTCGGGGTTGAGCTTGATCTGGAACCGACGCAGGTTCTCAAATGTTTCCTTGAGGTCCTCCAGCAAGGTGTCGCGCTTCTCCATCTTCACCACAATGTCGTCTACATAGACGTGGGCATTTCTGCCGAGCTGCTTGAGGAGGCACTTCTGCATGCAACACTGAAAAGTGGCACCGGCATTTCTTAAGCCGAATGTCATAGTCAGGTAGCAGAAAGCTCCGAATGGCGTGATGAAGGCGGTCTTCAGGCGGTCAGCCGGATCTAGCTTTATCTGGTGGTATCCTGAGTAAGCATCCAAGAAACTCAACAGCTCACATCCGGCCGTGGAGTCTATCACTTGATCAATCCTTGGCAGGGCAAAGGGATCTTTGGGGCAGGACTTGTTGAGGCTCGTGTAGTCTATGCACATGCGCCACTTATTGTTCTTCTTTAGCACGAGGACCGGGTTGGCGAGCCACTCTGGAAAGAAAACCTCCATAATGAAGCCGGCTGCCAGAAGCCAGGCTATCTCCTCTCGCACAATCCTTCTTTTCTCCTCCGACAGTCGGCGAAGGGGTTGTTTGACTGGTTTTGCGCCTTCTCAGACGTGTAGCTTGTGCTCGGCGAATTCCTTCGGAACACCTGGCATGTCCTTAGGGGACCATGCAAAGATATCCCGATTCTCACGGAGGAAGTCGGCGAGCTCGCCTTCCTATTTGCTATTTAGGTTTGCCCCAATGACGGCAAACCTTTCTGGGTGCCCGGGGTCAAGAGGTATCTTCTTCGTCTCCTTGGCCGACTGGAAAGATCCTTGGGCATCACACTCCTTGGGATCGGGGGGCAGGGTCGGGTGTTTTCCGACCATGGCCACGACTCGGTCCAACATCTTCTTTTCTTCGGCAATCACAAGGGACTCGGCCAGCCGGCTGCTGGCTGCAGCGCACTCGGAAGATTTCTTGTAATTGCCGGCTATGGTGATGATGCCCTTGGCGCTCGGCATCTTCATCTTGAGGTAAGCATAGTTGGGAATAGCCATGAACCTGGCCAAGGCAGGACGGCCAAGCAATGCATGGTAGGGGCTCTCCAGGTCCACCACTTCAAACCAGATCGCTTCTCGGCGGAAATGATCCTTGTCCCCAAAGAGAACATCAATCTTGATCTTGCCAATGGGGGCGCAGGACAGGCCAGGTACAATGCCATGCAACACAGTCCGAGTAGGCATGAGTTGCTTCGTCTTGACGTTCAGCTTCTCCAGGGTGTCACGGTACAGGATGTTGATGCTGCTCCCGCCGTCTATCAGCACGCTGGAGAAACGGGCGGCGCGTCTGTCCGTTGCAAGGGTGGCATCCAAAACCAACGCATAAGAGCCGGGAGATGGCATCACCTCTGGGTGGTCGGCCCGGCTCCAGCTGATAGGCTTTTTTGACCAGTGCATGTGCTCGGCGGGGTTGGTAGCGACCACGTTGACTTCCTGGTGCTCTCGGCGTCTGCTACGCCGGCCTTCGGGCTGGCTTGTAAAGACGACATAGGCAGCATGCTCGTCAAGGAACTCATCGTGCACAGCTCCGACTGCTGGCCGAGCGGTCGGCAGCTGCGGAGCTGGAGGCGGCGGACCAGCAGACGGAGGCGGCGCGAGCTCTTCGCCTTTGGAGATTCGGGTGAGCCAGTGGCACTTCCGGGTTGTGTGGTTGGACGGCTTCGCGCCGCTGTGGAACTTGCACGGGGCGTCGAGAGTTTGCTCGTAGGAGAAGGCCGGCTGCCAAGCCGGCCTGCCGCCCTTCTGCTTCTTGGGTGCGGGCCGCCCTTCGGGCTGCTTGTCCTCGACTGTGGCCACCTGTCGACTGGTGGAGAGCGGCACGGGGCCCTTGCGCTTGTGGTCGTTCTGGTACGGGCGTCGGCTGGAGTCCCCAGCCGGCGTCTTGGGCGCCGGGTTGATTACCTTCTCGGACGTTTCTACCCGGAGTTCAGTCTTCATTGAGGGGTCGGCGGTGGCGTACTTGTCCGCTATGACCAGAAGCTCATCGAGGGTAGTCGGCTCATCGCAGAGGAGCTTGTGCTTAAGGAGGGTGCCTTCTCGGCATCCGGCGGTGAAGTAATCTATGGCTTGCACCTCGTGCACCCCTTCGCAAGAGTTGCGGAGCTCGGCCCAACGCGTGAGGTAGTCGCGAGTGGATTCGGCGGGGCCTTGTACGCACAAGGAGAGTTGTCTGGGCTTGGGGGGCCGCTTGTAGGTGCTGGTGAAGTTGCGGACGAAGGCCTCTGTGAAGTCTAGCCAGCTGTTGATGTTGTAGGGCCTGAGGCTATTGAGCCGGGTCCGCGCTGTGCCTTGCAGCATGAGGGGCACGTATTTCACGGCAACGCGCCTGTTGCCGTTTGCTATGCGAACCACTATGGAGTAGTCGATCAACCAATCTTCCGGCTTCACGGAGCCGTTGTACTTGGGTGTGTCTCTTGGGAGCGAGAACCCTTTGGGGAAAGGCTCGTCGTGGATGCGGGGGCCGAAGCAAGGCGGGCCGACATCATCTTCTTCTTCTAGCGCCAGGGATCGCGCTAGGCGGTCGATCCGATGGCGGGCGTCGTTCTCGTCGACTCCTTCACGGAGACCTAGTCGGCCGCTGAGAGTCGGATGCGCGATAGGCGGTGGGGTGGGATATCTCTCCCCAAGAGGCGGAGGCGAAGGCGGGTTGCCCCGCCGCTCCAAGGCCCGGGGACGGCCTTCTGCGTCTCGCTCGATGGAGGTCCGGGTTCGGCTTCGGCTGGCAGCCGGCTCCTTCTCGTGTCGCGCGCGGGTTTTACCCGCAGTCGGCGTCCGGGACGTCGTGCCGTGCTCTCGGCGCGGGGGAGGGCTTTCCGCGCGGGCGTCGGCTTCGTGCCACTGTGCGGCTGCATCGATTAGTTGCTGGATGCGTCTGGTCATGTGGGGGAGTTCTTCGGCCCCCAGTCCATCTAGCTCGTCTACGGCCGCCTGGGCGGCGCGCAGGTTCTTGAGTGGAGTGGCGTAGACTGGGCGGTCGACTCCTAGCGTGTCGACGAGGGCAGCGCCGCGCTGTCTGACAACGCCGGCTCGGCTTGGCCCGCCTGGGGGCGGCGTGCCAAAGGTGGCGCAGTCAGCTTCGCGCTGGTGGGCCTCGGTGAGGCGTCTCATGGAAGCCAACTTCCGACCCTCCACGAGGAGGGCGAGGCGGCGAGCCTCCAGTGCTTCGGCATCGGCATCGGTCGGGAGGGGGATGGACAAGTCGTGGACCGCTGCATGCGGGGCGTCGAGGGTGTTCTCGCCAGAAGCGCCTCCGTGGCCGATGACCATCACCTCGGTGGTGGCGCCGTCGCAGCCATCGGCCCGGGGAAGCAGGTCGTTGTAGATCGTGACGTTGGTGGGGAAAGCGTCGAGCGAGGCCGTGTCGGAGTCGACAGGCATCGGATCGGTGGAGTCCACAGCAAGCTCGCCGGAGACGTGGAGCTGGCCGATGAGGTTGACGAGGTGGTCGGTGCCTGCGTCAGAGGCGGGCTCGTCGGAGATGAGGGTCTCTTCAAGGAGATCGGCGAGGCCGCTCGCTGCGCAGACGTTGGCGACGCCTTGCAGCATGTCGTGGCAAGCGCCATCGGGCGTGCCGGGCTGGCTACGCTCGCTGGGGAGGAAGAGGGTTCCCGTCCAGAACAGGTCTCCGGACTACAGTGCACCTGGCCCCACGGTGGGCGCCAAATGTCGGGTGTTAGGTGCGACATATGCCAACGGGTGGCTTATCATTGTGGGAGCCAGTAAGACGTCGCCGGTGCCTGGAAGCGGGATGAGGCGAAGACATGCACTCCGGCGAATCTTACCCAGCTTCAGGGCTCTCCGAGGAGATAACACCCCTACTGCTGCTCTGCGGGGTCTCCGCATGATCACTAGATGAACGAGTGGCTACAAGATGCTCCTTGAGCTGTTTGGCGAGAAGAAGAAGAAGGGCACGGCTAGCTCTCCTCTCCTCTCTATGTGGCGTCTAAAACTAGCTCAGATCAACCCTTTGCATGGGTGCCCCTGGGGGTTTATATAGGCCCACCCCCCGGGGGTACAATGGTAATCTGGTTGGGTGTGCGCCCTAGCCGTCTGTGTCTACGCTCGCCGGCTTCTGCGCCGGCTGCTGGGGCCCGTCTGCTAGTGGGTCCCGCCGGCTGCCGGCTCCTTGGTCGACAGGCAGGCCCCACTATCAAGGGCCTTGTCGGTGGTTGGTCACTGTTGCCTCAAAACTGGTGACGAGGGCTTCGCCGAGGTAAGCGTGGCTACAGTGCCGCCGCCCGGCGGGCGATCGCTGTAGCCACGCCTCGTCTTGTCCCCTTAATGGGGCGTCTCCTTCGAGGGAGGAAGCAAGCCGGCTGTGGGGAGCCGGCCCCGTCTTGGGCCGACTGGGGGAGGCCTGGCCGCCTTCGGGTGTCTCTCTGCCTGAAGGGGCCCACCGCCCGTGGGCCGCGCTGACAGCCCGTCGTGGGTGGCATCAGGGTCAACATGGCAACAGTGCCGCGCCGGACGGGTCATGGCCACCCCGTACGGCGCACTGTGACAGGCATGCTCCGGGATTCGGGGGTGGCAGGCTTTACTGTAGCCACGCCCCGTCATATCGCCGTTATGTGGATGCAGACTTCGAGGGTACGATCTTGACCGCTTTGTGGGAGTCGGCTTCTTGCGGCCGGCTTCTTGGAGCCGGCCCTCCCGCGGCTTTCTTCATGAGGGCTAAAGCCGGGCCGCCTTCCGATAGTCGGCCTGGGAGACAGCCGGCAAGGGAAAGGCGGCCCCACGTCTTGGATTCTTGAGGGCCGGATCGGCTCGTAATTTTTTCAGAAGGGCCAGAGGGAACCGGCTAGGCTACCCGTGGTCATTTACTCCGACAGTGATTATAAAGGTGTTCTACAGGTGTCTCCGATGGTACTTGTTGAGTTGGCATAGATCAAGATTAGGATTTGTCACTCCGATTGTCGGAGAGGTATCTCTGGGCCCTCTTGGTAATACACATCACTATAAGCCTTGCAAGCAATGCAACTAATGAGTTAGTTGCGGGATGATGTATTACAGAACGAGTAAAGAGACTTGCCGGTAACGAGATTGAACTAGGTATTGAGATACCGACGATCAAATTTCGGGCAAGTAACATACCGTTGACAAAGGGAACAACATATGTTGTTATGCGGTTTGACCGATAAAGATCTTCGTAGAATATGTAGGAGCCAATATGGGCATCCAGGTTCCACTATTGGTTATTGACCGGAGATGTGTCTCATTCATGTCTACATAGTTCTCGAACACATAGGGTCCGCACGCTTAACGTTCGGTGACGATCGATATTATGAGTTTATGTGATTTGATGTACCGAAGGTTGTTCGGAGTCCCAGATGAGATCGGGGACATGACGAGGAGTCTCGAAATGGTCGAGACATAAAGATCGATATATTGTAAGGCTATATTCGGACATCGGAAAGGTTCCGAGTGATTCGAGTATTTTTCGGAGTACCGGAGAGTTACGGGAATTCGCCGGAGGGGTCAATAGGCCTTCATGGGCCTTAGTGGAAAGAGAGGGCAGCAAGGAAGTGTGGGGTGCGCCCCCCTAGGCCCAAACCGAATTGGTTTAGGGCTTTGGGGGCTGGGCCCCACTTCCCTTCTCCCCGACTCCTCTTTCCTTCCCCTCCTAGTTGGACTAGGAAAGGGGGAACCTACTCCTAGTAGGAGTAGGATTCCACCCTTGGGGCACATCCTATGAGGCCGCCAGCCCCCTCCCCTTGCTCTTTTATATACGGGGGCAGGGGGCACCCTAGGACACACAAGTTGATTGTTCCAAGCCGTGTGCGGTGCCCCCCTCCACCATAATCCACGTCGATCATATCGTAGCGGTGCTTAGGCGAACCCCTGCGTCCGTAGCAACATCATCACCGTCATCACGCCATCGTGCTGAACGAACTCTCCCGTGAAGCTCTGCTGGATCGGAGTTCGTGGGGCGTCATCGAGCTGAACGTGTGCTGAACTCGGAGGTGCCGTGCGTTCGGTACTTAGATCGGTCTGATCGTGAAGACGTACGACTACATCAACTGCGTTCTCATAACGCTTCCGCTTACGGTCTACGAGGGTACGTGGATGACACTCTCCCCTCTCGTTGCTATGCATCACCATAATCTTGCGTGTGCATAGGAAAATTTTGAAATTACTGTGTTCCCCAACACCTCGGACGCCGGCAGCGAGTTGTACGTCATGGAGCAATTTTATGACTACAAGATGACTGATGAGTGCTTGATACATCTCCAATGTATCTATAATTTTTGATTGTTCCATGCTATTATATTATCAACCTTGGATGTTTTATATGCATTTATATGCTATTTTATATGATTTTCGGGACTAACCTATTAACCTAGAGCCCAGTGCCAGTTTTTGTTTTTTCCTTGTTTTAGAGTATCGCAGAAAAGGAAAATCAAACGGAGTCCAATTGACCTGAAACTTCACGGAACTTATTTTTGGAAGGAAAGCAACCCGGTAGACTTGGAGTCCACGTAAGGGAAGCAACAAGGAAGCCATGAGGCAGGGGGGCGCGCCCACCCCCCTTGGGCTCACCCTCCACCCTCGTGGGCCCCTCGTGGCTCCCCTAACGCACTTCTTCCTCCTATATATCTCCATATACCCTAAAACGATCGGGGAGCGCAATAGATCGGGAGTTCCGCCGCCAGAAGCCTCCGTAGCCACCGAAAACCAATCTAGACCCGTTCCGGCCCCCTGCCGGAGGGGGAATCCCTCTCCGGTGGCTATCTTCATCATCCCGGCGCTCTCCATGACGAGGAGGGAGTAGTTCTCCCTCGGGGCTGAGGGTATGTACCAGTAGCTATGTGTTTGATCTCTCTCTCTCTCTCTCTGTCGTGTTCTTGATTTGGCACGATCTTGATGTATCGTGAGCTTTGCTATTATAGTTGGATCTTATGATGTTTTCGCCCCCTCTATTCTCTTGTAATGGATTGAGTTTCCCCTTTGAAGTTATCTTATCGTATTGAGTCTTTAAAGATTTGAGAACACTTGATGTATGTCTTGTCGTGCGTATCTATGGTAACAATGGGATACCACGTGATTCACTTGATGTATGTTTTGGTGATCAACTTGCGGGTTCCGCCCATGAACCTATGCATAGGGGTTGGCACATGTTTTCGTCGTGATTCTCCGGTAGAAACTTTGGGGCACTCTTTGAGGTTCTATGTGCTGGTTGAATAGATGAATCTGAGATTGTGTGATGCATATCGTATAATCATACCCACGGATACTTGAGGTGACATTGGAGTATCTAGGTGACATTAGGGTTTTGGTTGATTTGTGTCTTAAGGTGTTATTCTAGTACGAACTCTAGGGCTGTTTGTGACACTTATAGGAATAGCCCAATAGATTGATTGGAAAGAATAACTTTGAGGTGGTTTCGTACCCTACCATAATCTCTTCGTTTGTTCTCCGCTATTAGTGACTTTGGAGTGACTCTTTGTTGCATGTTGAGGGATAGTTATGTGATCCAATTATGTTATTATTGTTGAGAGGACTTGCACTAGTGAAAGTATGAACCCTAGGCCTTGTTTCCTAGCATTGCAATAACGTTTGTGCTCACTTTTATCATTAGTTACCTTGCTGTTTTTATATTTTCAGATTACAAAAACCTTTATCTACCATCCATATACCACTTGTATCACCATCTCTTCGCCGAACTAGTGCACCTATACAATTTACCATTGTATTGGGTGTGTTGGGGACACAAGAGACTCTTTGTTATTTGGTTGCAGGGTTGCTTGAGAGAGACCATCTTCATCCTACGCCTCCTACGGATTGATAAACCTTAGGTCATCCACTTGAGGGAAATTTTCTACTGTCCTACAAACCTCTGCACTTGGAGGCCCAACAACGTCTACAAGAAGAAGGTTGTGTAGTAGACATCAGTGCTCTGTTGTACAGCAGGCTAATGAGATGCAGTCGCTCGCAAAAGAACTTGAGTACTTCAAGTGTGTGTTGCCGGACAAATTTGTTGCCAGAGGCATCATTGCCAAGCTTCCACCTTCGTGGAACAATTTTTCTACTTCCCTGAAACACAAGAGACAAGAGTTTTCCGTTACGGATCTCATTGGTACTCTTGATGTTGAAGAGAAGGCGAGAGCAAAGGACACACGTGGTCGAGTTGCTGAGGGAGCTTCTAGTGCCCACATGGTACAGAAGAAGAACTTCCAGTCCAACAAGTTCAAAAACACCAAGAACAAAACTCAGGGCAAAGGCAAGTTTGATACAAAGAACAAGCCATCACATTCTACCAACTTCAAGAGAATTCTCATAAGAAGAGGAAGGGACTTTGCCATGTCTGCGGTGATCCTAATCACTGGGCTCTGAAGTGTCCTAACCGCTTTGAGGAGCGCGAACATGAGAAGAGCAGCAAGTCCACTAATGTTGTCATCGGTGATACTGATATGAAGGAATCATGGCCACATGGACTTCTCTCGTACTGATGGGGAACGGGTCACATGCCATCGTTCGAGGTGTTGGTACGGTCGATCTAAAGTTTACTTCGGGGAAGACCGTGCGTCTGAAGAACGTTCAACATTTGTCGTCCATCAATAAAAATCTCGTTAGCGGTTCCCGTTTATGTCGAGATGGTTTTAAGTTGGTTTTCGAATCCAATAAAGTTGTAATTTCTAAGTATGGACAATTTGTTGGAAAATGCTATGAGAGCGGAGGCTTGTTCCGCCTATCTTTGTCAGATATTTGCACTGAAGTTATTAATAATGTTTGCCACAATAATGAGTCTGATATTTGGCATTCATGACTTTGTCACATTAACTTTGGTTGCATGACGCGGCTAGCCAATATGAATTTAATTCCGAAAATATCTATTGTCAAAGGCTCTAAGTGCCAAGTATGTGTGCAAGCTAAGCAACCTCGCAAGTCCCAAAAGACTGTAGAGGCAAGAGACTTGGCGCCACTAGAGCTTATACATTCCGATCTTTGTGAGATGAATGGCATGTTGACAAAAGGTGGAAAGAGATACTTCATGGCGTTGATTGATGACTCCACTAGATATTGTTATGTGTATCTTCTTAAATCAAAAGATGAGGTTTTAACTGTCTTCAAAAACTATAAAGCTGAGGCAGAGAACCATTGATCAAAAAATTAAACGGCTTAGGTCCGATCATGGTGGAGAGTATTTTTCCAATGAATTTGATTTCTTTTGTGCGGAACATGGTATAATCCATGAGAGGATGCCTCCCTACTCACCTCAGTCAAATGGGGTAGCCGAAAGAAAGAACCAAACTCTAACTGATATGGTTAACACTATGTTAGACACATCGGGTCTTTTCAAGGAATGGTGGGGGGAGGCGCTAATGACTGTGTGTCATGTCCTAAACCGAGCTCCCACAAAGCATAAGACCACGACTCCATTTGAGGAATGGGAAAGGAAAATATTGAAACTCTCTTACCTACGTACTTGGGGTTGTTCGGCAAAAGACAATATACCAATTCCCAAGAAGCGCAAGCTTGGACCAAAAACTGTGGATTGTGTTCTTCTGGGCTATGCTTTTCATAGCATTGGCTATAGATTTTTGATAATAAAATTTGAGGTATCCGACATGCATGTTGGTACGATTATGGAGTCGAATGATGCGACTTTCTTTGAGGACATATTTCCTATGAAGGATATGTCGAGTTCATCAAACCAGGAGATACCTTCTCCATCTAGTGAGGAATTCGATGTAATTCCTGCACCCACCATTGCGATGGAACACGTTGAGAATCCTATTGAGGGTGACAATGGAACTCCTGTGAGGAGCAAGAGACAGCCTTTGGTGATGATTTCATTGTGTACCTTGTGGATGACACACCTAGGACTATTTCAGAAGCCTATGCATCTCCTGATGCTGACTACTGGAAGGAAGCTGTTCGTAGCGAGATGGATTCCATCTTAGCTAACGGAACCTGGGAGATCACTGACCGTCCTTATGGGTGCAAACCTATAGGATGTAAGTGGGTGTTCAAGAAGAAGCTTAGACCTGATGGTATGATTGAAAAGTACAAGGAACGGCTTGTGGCTAAGGGTTATACCCAGAAAAAAGGTGAAGACTTCTTTGATACTTACTCACCCGTGGCTAGACTGACCACAATTTGGGTGCTACTATCACTGGCTGCCTCACATGGTCTTCTCGTTCATTAAATGGACGTTAAGACGGCTTTCCTCAATGGAGAGTTGAAGGAGGAAATTTACATGGATCAGCCAGATGGTTTTGTAGTACCTGGTCAGGAAGGAAAGGTGTGCAAGTTATTAAAGTCTTTATATGGCCTTAAACAAGCTCCTAAGGAGTGGCATGAGAAGTTCGAAAGAACATTAACTGCTGCCGGCTTTGTAGTAAACGATGGTGACAAGTGTGTGTACTATCGCCATGGTGGGGCGAAGGAGTTATTCTTTGTTTGTATGTCGATGACATATTGATCTTTGGAACCAAACTTGATTTAATCAAGGAGGTTAAGGATTTCTTATCTCGCTGTTTTGAGATGAAGGATCTAGGAACAGCTGATGTTATCTTAAACATCAAGCTGTTAAGAGATGAGAATGGTGGGATCACACTGCTTCAGTCTCACTATGTGGAAAAGGTCTTGAGTCGTTTTGGGTATAGCGACTGCACGCCTTCTCCAACTCCATATGATGCTAGTGTGTTGCTTCGAAAGAATCGACGGATTGCTAGAGATCAACTGAGGTATTCTCAGATTATTGGCTCGCTTATGTATTTGGCGAGTGCCGCGAGGCCTGACATCTCGTTTGCTGTGAGCAAGCTGAGTCGGTTTGTGTCAAAACCAGGAGATGGTCATTGGCATGCGCTTGAGAGAGTTATGCGCTATATGAAAGGCACCGCGAGCTATGGGATTCACTACACCGGGTATCCAAGGGTACTGGAGGGTTATAGTGACTCAAACAGGATATCTGATGCTGATGAGATTAAGGCCACAAGTGGTTATGTTTTCACTCTTTGTGGTAGCATTGTTTCTTGGAAGTCTTGCAAGCAGATCATCTTAACAAGGTCAACTATGGAAGCAAAACTCACAACATTAGACACTGCCACTATTGAAGCAGAGTAGCTTCATGAGCTCTTGATGGACTTACATATGGTTGAAAAACCAATACCTCCTATCCTGATGAACTGTGATAATCAAACTGTGATCGTTAAGATAAACAGTTCTAAGGACAATATGAAGTCCTCAAGGCATGTGAAGAGGAGACTAAAATCTGTCAGAAAATTGAGGAACTCCGGAGTTATTACGTTGGATTATATCCAAATGTCGGAAAATTTGGCAGATCCCTTCACAAAGGGTCTATCACAAAATGTGATAGATAATGCATCGATGGAGATGGGTCTGAGACCCACCGCACGAGTTGTCCATAGTGGTAACCCACTCCATGTGATCGGAGATCCCGTGAAGTAGAAGTGGGAGACAAGCTGTTGGTCAGCTGGGAGGAGAGTATCCCAATATTAACTATCCCACTCCGTGAAGATGCAATACTCTCCTGATCTGCATGGCAGGTTGATACTTATCTTAATGTGTTTCAAGTGGCTTATTCGGGTAAGCAGAGATGTTGCCCTGCAGAATATCTTCTGAGGAACACACCTATATGAATTTGACTGTTAACGTCGCAGTCTGTGAAATTGGGTGTTCTCTAATAAATTCATGAAAAGGCCCTGGAGTACGACGTATACGCTCCACCCGCGGGGAAGCCTTGCGGCAGCCCACTATCGATCAAGAATTTGTGTGAAACTAGTCTCGCAGAAAACTTGTAGTTCAAGGCATAGTCCACTATTCAAGTTGTGATCTAGTGTAGCATAAATCTCTAAGTGAAAGTTCAACTTCACAGTCTCCACTAAGCACCGGTATATTAACAATGTTTTGGAACCAAATGGTGAGATGTGCCAATGAGACTTTGTGGGGGATTGTTGGAATTTGCTAGTGGGCTTTTGGCCCAAAGCCCAACTAAAATTCTGAAATTCTCTTGGCCCATTCATGCACACATGTGAGTGGAGTGAGTGAGGCTAAAGTTTAGTCCCACCTCATAAGTTAAGAGAGAGTTGTACCTCTTTATAAGATGAGCTCTTCTACCACTTGTATGAGCATGAGAAGAGGAGACCTATACGCATGCTCCTCCTCCTCGCTCGCCTCGCCACGCCACGCCTCGCCTCGTCACGACGCGCCGCGCCGCGGGTTGCAGGATTGAGCCGAGCCGAGGACAGAGCTATGCACGTTGTCTATAGTTTTGCTGCTCGGGAAAAATTAATAATTAACGAACGCGTTAATTACTGAACCGTTTCTGATTCTTTTGGATCGTGACGACTTGGATATGGGGTTTACTCCCACGACCTACCTGGCCCGCACTATATAGTCAGTCAGACGTCTACCCTAGCCGCCGCCGCTTCGTATGGTTTTTCACCACCGTTCCAGATCATTGCGCCGCCAAACAAGTCTTCTCCATCCCTCCTTTCGGCATGCACCGGGAGAAGGGACAGCAGGCCTCCGGAACCCCGCCTCTCATGATCCTGTACGGGAGAGGGGCGATCAGGTTTTTGGGGAGCGCACTCGCACAACTGCTGGCAGCGACGACTTTGCGAACGACGACTTCTTCCCTGACCTCGGCAACCTCATCCTCGACGACATGGGCGACAACGTCAACACCGGCGGTGCTGCTCCCGCTGCAACGTATGTGATTCCATCCTTCCTATTCGAGATCGTGCTAGAATTCATATTTCTAGTATGTGCCCTAGATGTGATCTGTTCATCTGCTATGCTAGTTCGCATGATTAGTTTAATCTCTGCTACTGTAGTCATGATTTATCTTTTGTTTATTCGGATTAAATCTCATAGTAATTTGCTCATATTTCCAACAGGGTATAGGATGCTTTATGCCTTGATAGATGCATATCACCAATGGTGTTTTTCCTTCTTTTGACAATGGTGGAGTTGAAGCGTGTAGACCTTTGTTGTGGAGCTTCACCTCCAATTCTTGACACAGGTAAATAAGTTGATGAGTGGGCTCCTTAAATCAAAAATCTAATGGATAACCGTCAACAATGTAACTCATCCAAGCACCACAAAAGGTTAACTGAACCAAACAATTCAGTCAAATCATTGTAAGCTAGCTCATCCAAATGTGGATGAGCCACCGCCAGTCGTTGGAGTGGTACGGTGTGGCTGCAGGTGCACCGTGCAGGAAGCTGGGGTTATTAATTATTACATGTGTATGCAGTATGCTAGCTACTAGAAATCACACTAGCTATAGTTTGAAACTTAAACTGACCGTGCAGCTAATTAGAAAGAGCAGGCTAGCTAGCTTTTCACTGCCCCGTATGCATGTGCGCGTGATAAGTTTTCACGTTTTTGTCAACCTGCAAAGACACCGAGTGTGCCACCCTCATTGCCAAAGAGGGTATGGGTGCTTCGCGGACGCAAACTTCGCGGTAGTTTCCTTTGTCACTGCCATTGCCATGAGAGGAACCGGACTCTCCTCCCTCTGTCTCTGTGTGTGTGCGCGCGCGCGCGCGCGCGCGTGTGTGTGTGTGTGTGCAGGTCATGCTGCGGCTGCTCGACACGTAGTGGGTTTTGGGGCGGCCCCACGTCGCTGCTGCGGTGCCCTCGGCCACTTAAACTCCCCCCTCCACCACTAGCTAGCGTCGTCGTTGCGCTCTGTAGTTGTAGCCCGAGCCCCTTGCATCCAAGCTAACAAGCTAGGAAGAACATCTCCCTTGCATCCGACGAGCGAGTGACGGTGAGTCCCCTCCATCTCCGGCATCTTGCTAATGTCATGTGCTTTTCCTCTTCTTCTTTCTCCTCCTCCTCTTCTTCTTCTTTTATGTCGAATGGGGACATGAAATTAGAGAAGAGAAACTAACCATACGTTGTTGCTGATCTCGTGATCTCATCCTACTCCTACCTAGGTTGGATCTCCATGGACGGCAAGACGCCTCATTTGCTGCCTCTGAGTCTGAGCGAGGCCAAAAAGAAGATCCGGGATGACGTCCCACTGGTCTGCGGATGGGCGCTCCTCAACGCCTTCGCCACGGTCTGCGGCGTAGCAAGCGGCTACATAGCCGAGTACATCCATGTCTCGTGCAGCCAGGTAACCACCTACCCGTGCACTACCCTTCCGATGCTTGACATTGAGACCGATCCATCATGTGCCAAGCTGGTATGGTGTCCTCTGCAGTCCTCCTTCATTCTGCCCTGCATCGAGCTGACAGACGCGGAGGCCGCGAGGGTAATCGCCCTCTGCATCGGGATGATGTGCTGCGCCCCAACCCTGGCAGCCGCGGCGGCGCTGGCGCTGCTGCTCCCATGCCGCCGTCGCCGGGCCCGCCGTGCCCTCGCCTACCTCGCCCTTGCGGTCACCGTCCTCTTCCATTGCATGTACGCCAGCGCCGTCTGGATCTTCCTCGCCGCCGACCCAGGATACATCTTCGGCAGGATCTACTTCACCGCGGGCTTCTGCTTCATCGTGGTGGGCGACCTCCTCAGCTTCCGGGCCCTCCTGGGAGGTGATGGGTGGGGCATGAAGTACGTAACCTATTTCTTCTGATCATGTTCGTGGATCAGTGATATTCCACCAGGTACTGATGAGAGCGTAGAGTATGCATTCATTCTGCTGTGACGGTTGATGGAGTAGTGCCGTATCTAGTGCAGTGTTAATATCCAGATCGACTCTACTAGTTAATTATATTACTCCATTTGGGCAATGCTCGCTGGCTATATAATTAGACTGGATCGATTCTAGTAGTTATCCTATGTATTCCACCTTAATTTTCTCTATGTGATCGTCAGACATGAGTTATATGCTATATTTTGGTGAAATTGTTGCTCCAGTGTATATCCATGCACACATGTTGTTTCTGGTGTTAAAAATTGTTTTTTCATTAATTCCCGCATCTGCTGGCGTATCCGAGCAATGCTACACACACGGGCTGATTTTTACTGAGATTTACGGGGATGCTGAGCTGGGATAATTTGATTGGAAGGAAAGGGGATGAGGGGCCCACACCCCCTGAAAATCAGGGCCGGTGAAGATTTGTTAACGAAGAGATGTGTAAAACACCCATATTACTCCGTTAGTCTAGAATTTTCAGGCGTATCCTCTGGGTTGAGATTGAGTGACCCATGTGATCATGCAATCACGGCTGGATGTACGGGACGCTATGGCTTGGAATGCCCTCGTGCCAAGTGAGGCCCTTCTTTTGATGCCCATTTTGCCTTTGGAATCCACACTCGGACACTTGACTTGTGTGAGCGGTTTCACTGTGCGTAGCCACATCCGGTTAGGCCTCTTTTGGTTTAGAGGAATTTCATAAAAATTCTAAAGGATAGGATTTTTATAGGATTTTTTCCTTTAGACCCCTTTGGTTCATAGGAATGGATTCCTATTCCTCCATAGGATTGGTTCCTATCCTCCACATTTCCTAAGAAAATAAAAAAGAGCCTAGACTCAATGAAAAAATTCCTTTGATGTCAACCAAATGACATCTTGTTTCCTATTTCTACTCATAGGATTTAAGATACATGTCATCTCATTTCCTACAAGATTCCTATTCCTATGATAATCCTATCCTATGAACCAAAAAAGGCCTTAATGTTTTATAGAAAAGGAAAAAGAAACACAACATTCCTCCTTAAACCTTCAAAAAATTAAGTTTCTTCCGCCTAGTCATGGAGTCGAATATTTGAGTCTTAGCAATCATGTAAAGATGGAATTGTTCCACAACTTACACCTTCTAGAACATATCAAATTAATGGGTATCCGAAAGGTGTAATCGAACTTTGTTAGGCATATATAGTTCACTCAAAGGACAAGTGCATAGGTCAACCTTGAACTCATTTCTTATTATAATTTACAACCTCAACTCCAAAACCGGTTAGGATACTACCCTGAACTTTCCACACCGTTTAGTTTGCCGGGCTAAGACGAGAGGAGGGTAGTTTTGCATGCATGCTGTGGCATCTAGGCTGGCTAGTGACCGTTGATGTCTCATCTGAGCCATAGAAATATTATTGTACTAGCTTGCTGCTCAAAAAGTGGGTGTGGCTGGTTATTACGCGTATGCAGTATTCTACTAGAGATCATGTTAGTTGGAACTTTTTTTCAGGCAATTACTTGTATTACTGACAAGGAGAACTACATTTTCTAACGGCCTTATCAGGCCAGAATTTTCATCATAAGCTTCCAGTAAATGGCTTACAAAGATTTTGACCACGTCATGTGTGAGTAATACAATTTTTTCGTTATTCCATGAACAATTGAACCACACAAACAATGAAGCCGTGCACGTGCAGCCAATTAAAAAGAGCTGGCTAGGTAGCATTTTACTGCCATGTACAATGTGCATATGTGCACGTACGTGGTAAGGCCGTCCACTGCAAAGAAATTAAGCGTCCCAACGCTTAGCTAGTTTGCTATATCCATTCATTCACATGTGTGTAAAGAAATTAACAGCGGCCCACTGCATTGCCACAGAGGGTATGGATGCTTTATGCCTTGGCAAATGCATGTCGCATTCATGTTTTTCTTTCTTTTGACAAGGGTCAAGTTAAACTGTGTAGGGCTTTGATGGTAGGTGGAGCAGCTCCCGTTCTCAGTGAAGATAAACAAGTTGATGAATGAACTCCTCAAAAACCTAATCGATGACCGTCAACAATGTAACTCATCCAACTGATCCAAGCGTCGAAAAAGATTAACAATGTAATTCAGTCAATCATTGTGCTAGCTAGCTAGCTGATCAAAATGTGAATATGAGTCACCGGGTTGGAGTGGTGTGGCTGGTGCGCCGTGCACGAAGCGGGCGTTATTACATGCGTATGCAGCATGCATGTGCGAGTGCTGAGTCTGATGGGCGTCGTCCCACCACTGCATTGCCAAACAGGGTATAGGGGCAACTTCGCGGCAGTTTCCCTTTGTCATTTCCATGGGAAGAGACCGTCACATGCTTGCTTCTTTACATGCCGCACCGCACCAGACTCTCCTCACAGTCTGTGTGTGTGTGTGTGTGCAGCTCATGCTGCGACTGCTCGACACGTAGTGGGTATTGGGGCAGCCCCATGCCGATCGAGTCGCTTTGCTTCTCTCTCTCGCTGCTCGGCCACTTAAACAGCCCATCCACCACTAGCGTGGCCGATGTGCTGTGCGATTGCAGCTCGAGCCCCTTCAGGAAAGAATAAGCACACCAAGCGAAGAACCTCGCGTGCATCCGACCAGCGAGTTACGGTGAGTCCCCTCCATCTCCGGCCAACTTGCTAATGTGTTTTTCTTCTTCTTTCCTGTCACGGTGAGTCCCCTAGGGGAACATTGTTGCTGATCTCGTCTCTGCACTAGAAATAAACGAGGTTGAAATCACGAGGTGAAAAAAAGGGTGATCCCCGGTTTCTGCATTAGAACGATGCATACGGTCATACTTATTAATAAGCAAATAGGTTCAACACAAGTCATCATGTCTCAAACAAAAGAACGAAAAATGCTCACAAAGAGCAAAAAAGAAAAGCCACAACCGGCTGGCATAAAAAAGATAGAAACACTAATTGCCTATCCTATTATATGACCGTCATTTAAACCGGTTGAAAATAGCCCGTGCTACCATCTCCCATCGGATATATCCAGTAACCATACGCTCCCTGGCCTTCGTCGGAGTGAGTAGCGACCACATACGGATCAACGCAGTGGCTCGGAAAATAACCTGCAAAAATGAATGTTTGTTGTTCTGTTAAAGACCAAATCGTTTCTGCAGCTCCAGACTGCCCATAATAAAGCACATACTCCTACACGAATGTGTCTCGCTGTTTCAGAATCTATCCCGTCAAGCCACGTCCCAAATAACGTGTTGATAGTATTCGGAGGAGTAATATTAAAGGTTGTGTGAATCGTCCGCCGCAATTTTTTTGCCAAAGGACAGTCAAGAAAGAGGTGTTTGATGGATTCATCCCGATCACAAAAACTACATCTTGTAGATCCTGTTCAGTTGCATTTTGCCAAGTTGTCCTTAGTTAAAATGACTTGTTTATGTACAAACCACATAAACACTTTAACTTTCAAAGGTACTTTGACTTTCCAAATATGTTTCGAACTAGGAATAGAGCTAGAGTTGATAACATTGATATACATGGATTTAACCGTAAACTCTCCGTTCCTAGTTAGCTTCCAGCACAACTGATCGGACCGTTGAGAAAGCTGAACATCCATCAGTCTTCTTACGAGATGGATCCAGGCTTCCCAACAGTTTCCGGCTAGCGTCCTCCTGAAGTGAATATTGAGAGGAGTGGACTGAAGTACTGTTGCAACCTAAGCGTCTCTTCGTTGAACAATACTATAAAGTGAAGGATATTGAAGCGCGAGGGGTGTTTCCCCTAGCCATGTATCCTCCCAGAATCTCGTAGTGGTACCGTTTCCAACTATAAACTTTGTCCTATTGAAAAAGACTGATTTAACTCTCATCAGTCCTTTCCAAAAAGGCGAGTCCGTCGGCCTCACTGTCACCTGGGACAAAGTTTTGGAGTGAAGGTACTTATTACGCGGAATATGCGCCCATGTGGCCTCCGTCTCTACAGATAGCTTATACAGCCACTTGCTGAGAAGACATGTGTTCTACACCTCAAGATTTTCAATACCTAGACCCCCTTGGTCTTTCAGTCGACAAATAATATCCCATTTAGCGAGTCTGTAATTTTGCTTTAATCCATCACTCTGCCAGAAGAAGTGTGATCGATAGAAGTCAAGCCTTTTCCGAACTCCAACTGGTACCTCGAAAAAGGACAAGAGAAACATGGGCATACTCATGAGAACCGAATTAATGAGAATTAATCGGCCTCCATATGACATCAGCTTGCCCTTCTAGCAGCTCAGTTTCTTCTCAAATCGATCCTCAATACACTTCCATTCTCTATTTGTCAGCTTACGATGGTGAATTGGTATACCCAAATACATGAAAGGTAAAGCCCCCAATTCGCACCTGAACAATTGTTTGTAAGCATCTTGTTCCTCATTGGCTCTTCCAAAACAGAACAATTCGCTTTTATGAAAGTTCATCTTTAACCCGGTCAATTGTTCGAATAAGCATAGCACCAGCTTCATGTTTCGCCCTTTTGCCAAGTCATGCTCCATGAAGATGATAGTATCATCGGCGTACTGTAGGATAGACACACCTCCATCAACTAGATGAGGAACCAAGCCACCTACCTGACCAGCATCCTTAGCCCTTCCTATTAAAATCGTCAACATGTCGACTACTATGTTGAACAAAATAGGTGACATCGGATCTCCTTGTCGTAGGCCCTTATGTGTTTGGAAGTAGTGACCTATGTCATCATTCACTTCAATTCCAACACTCCCTTTTTGCGTGAAAGATTCTACTTGGTGTCTCCAGGACTGATCGAAACCTTTCATGCGCAAGGCCTGTTGAAGAAATGGCCATTTGACTTTATCATACACTTTTTCGAAATCCACTCTGAAAACAACCCCGTCTAGTTTTTTCGTGTGAATTTCATGGAGCGTTTCATGTAGGACCACAACCCCTTCTAGGATGTTTCTGTCCGGCATGAAAGCAGTTTGGGACGGCTGCACCACAGAGTGCGCAATCTATGTAAGTCTATTAGTCCCAACCTTGGTGAAAATTTTGAAACTTACATTAAGAAGACAGATCGGCCTGAACTGCTCAATTCTCACGGCCTCTGTTTTCTTAGGAAGCAAAGTTATCATTCCAAAATTCAAATGAAACAACTGAAGCTGCCCAGAGAATAAACCATGGAACATCGGTATCAAATCCCCTTTAATAATATGCCAACACTTTTTATAGAACTCCGCCGGAAAACCATCCGGTCTGGAGCTTTATTATTCTTCATTTGTGAAATAGCTTCAAACACCTCTTTCTTCGAAAATGGGGCAGTCAAAATATAATTCTCATCCGTAGCAAGTTGAGGAACATCCTCAACCCTCGACTCATCCAAGGATACGGAATTATCCTCCGGACGCCCAAACAGCTGCCTGTTTATGTATAATTTTAGGTTTTCCTGTCCTAAGATCGTCCCCTCATCTTGCTCAAGCTGAAAAATTCTTTTCTTTCAGTGCTTTCCATTGGTGATCATATGAAAGAATTGAGTGTTATCATCCCCTTGGACAATTTTGCGAACCTTAGCTCGCAATGCCCACTTCAATTCCTCCTCTCGCAGGAGTTCTTTCAGTCTCATCTCCACGTCCACATTAGTTTCCATCTCCCTGGTCTCTAGAATTGTGGACTCGGCTTTTAAATCTAAGGACTGAATAAGTGTAAAGAGCCTTTCCTTTTCAACCTTATGAATCCCACTCAAATGCTTAGCCCATCCATGTAAGAAACTTCTTAAATGCTTATCTTATTCTGCCATCTTTCAACAGATGTCCTCCCTCCTGCACCTTTAGCCCATTCCCGGCTATCAGATCCAAGAAACCTTCTCTTTCAAACCATGCCAATTAAAAAGAGAAGGTATTTTTATTCCCCACATGCGTTGCCTCACCAGAGTCAACCAGCAAAGGGGTGTGATCAGAGATCGCGCGCGATAACACTTGAACTGTTACCAGGGGAAATTTCTGCTCCCATTCGACGCTTGCGAGGACATGATCCAGCTTCTCAAACATCGGGTTTGGCAATGTATTAGCCCAAGTGAATTTTCTACCCGAAAGCTCTATCTCTCTCAGATCCAAGCTTTCAAGAATTGTATTAAACAAGAACGACCATCTGCCGTTAAAGTTATCATTGTTCTTTTCCTCTCTCTCCTTCTAATAATGTTAAAGTCGCCCCCAACCAAGATTGGAAGCTGCTCAGTACCACAAATGCGGGCAAGATTAGCCAAAAACTCTGGTTTGAGTTCTGGTTGCGCGGCTCCATATACCGCACCAGTGCCCAATTAAACCCATCGGCCTTCGATCTAACCCAAAACTTAACAGAGAAATCTCCCATAACCACACTTCGGACTTCCAACGTCTCACATTTAACCCCGAGTAAGATCCCACCGGATCTTCCTCTCGGAGGTAGGCAATGCCAATCAAAATCGACACCCCCCGATAAAGTACTTAGAAACTAGGGGGTAAAATTGTTCCTTCCAGTTTCAGAGAGGGCGATAAAATCCAACTTATGTTCGATAGAAGCATCTGCTAGAAACCTTCTTTTAGCCAAGTCTGTTAGACCTCTGCTATTCCAAAAGATTCCGCTCATATTTTCATCATGAATTTTTTTAGTAGTACGGTTCCTAGAACTTCTACACACAGCCGGAGCTGGATAAATCTTTCGCTTCCACTTGCGTTTAGACTTGTTTTGATCCTCCACCCGGTCCTCACAACCGGGCTCCATGGACCTAACTGCCTGAGAATCGATAGGGATAGAATCCCTTAGGGAAATAGAACCATCATCCTCCTCTGTCTCAGGAAGGGATGGGGCAAGATCCGCACAAAAACTATCGAGAACTCTGACTCCCAACGCATCTATGTCGGAATCGTTCATAGATTTGACCGCTGCTAAGTTTCGAATCAGTTCTAAAGCGCGTGCCGCTTCAAGATCCAGGATATCATTAATGGATTTATAGATTTCACTATCATTACTACCTAGTGAAACTCCTAACTGATTTGCATTATGAATAATCTCATCATTAGAAAAATGTAAAATGGAATTGGAAGTGTTGACCGACATACCAATAGTGACATCAATGTCACGAAGCTTGGCCGCCCGCATGGCGCACCTCAGTTGCATGTTATCAACATGTCCCACGGCCACTCGTCTGCGGATGGGCGCTCATCAACGCTTTCGCCATCGCCTGCGGCTACTACAGAGCTGCCCACTTCGACCTCCCGTGCAACAAGTTAATTAACTAACTACCTACCCGTGTACTATCCCTCGAAAATTGTCATTGCCATAGATCCATCATGCGACAAGCTGGTATGGTGCAGTCGTTGTTCAGTCTATGGTGCGTCGAGCTGACGGACGCTGAGGCCGCCAGGGAAAGCACCCTCTAGATCGGGATGATCTACTGCGCCGCATCCTAGGCGGCCACAGCAGCGCTGGCGCTGCTGCTCCCATGTCGCCGTCACTGGGCTCGTCATGCCCTCGCCTACCTCGCGCTCGCGCTCACCATCCTCGTCCATTGCATGTATGCCAGCGCAGTCTGGGTCCTCCTCGCCGCTGACCCAGGATACATAGTCGGCATGGTCTTTGACACCGTGGGTCATCTGCGTCATGGTGGTGTTAGAGTGGTGTCGAATATTATTGTACAAAGTAGGTTACAGTTGGACTTGGTTTTGGACTGTGTGTAGACAGGGTAGGAGTTGTGTCCTAATAGAACACTTGTATCCTAGGCCTCTCATATATATCGGGGGTAGACACACGATGTAACCTATGCCAACATAATAGCACAGGCACGCGGGGGAGCCGGCGGCGTGTGCCAGCGCCTGGGTGGTCGGGATGCGGTATTGTGGCGGTGTCATGGGGATGAGCGCTCGTAGTGGTGCCCCGGGGATGTAGCCATATCGGTGAACCTCATTAACAAATCTCGGCGTCGTGCTCATGTGATTACTTGATCCTCGGTAGATCGATGATGACCTCGAATTAATCCTAACAAGTTGTAACGCTCGGATAATCAAGCAACAGTAATCCCCTGCTAATGATGCCATGTCATCACTGTTACTATTGCTAAGTCTCACATTGATTCAAATCAATTCAAAATTCAAACTAAAAAATAAAGTCAAACAATTAAAGTCTTCTAATATCAAAAGTAAAGTGTTGAAATGTGGAAAATAATCCATAAAGAATATTGGTGAAGAAATCAATGTTTAATAAAATATTTGGGTGTCCTAAATATTTAAAACAGTAGCAAAAAACAATGATTTAAATGTTTTTAAAATAATAAACCAATACTAAACTAGTTTATTTAGTCACCAAACTTAATGTGGCAATAGCCTAAATTATAATAATATTTTAAGTGCAATTCTTATTTTTTTTTATAAAACTATTTCGGTTTAAAAGAATTGGGAAAACTGAAACTACTAAAAGAAAAGGTATTACCAAAGTTCAAGTAGAGGAAAAGGCCCCTGCCCTGGGCCTCATCCAGCCTGGTCGGCCCAGCCAGCCCAACTCCCCATCCTCCGTCGTCATCCCTGCGCCCCTGTTCACCCGACCGAGCGGGCGCGGTCGCCGTCAAACCTGCTCGTCCCCGTCCACGTCGGCGGCGAGGCGATTAGGTCGAACCCCGCGACCCCTTGGGCTCCCCAAACCCCCACTCACCCCCGCCCAGATCCACTCCCCTCTCTCCCTCGATGCATCCGCCTCGCCCGAGTGGACTCGCCGACGCGTCGCTGTCACCGTCACGGTTGCCGGCGTCCACCCGTCACCGCGACTGGTCCAGGAGCTTCGGCGACCTCGACTCCTTCTCCCTGGCGCTCTTTTCCGTCGCGGGGAGCAGTGCAGCGCCTCCATCACCTCGCCCCCTTCCGTCGCCTGACGTCGCTGCACCGCATCGATCCACCTCGCCTCTGCGCTCCTAAACCGTCGCCGGCCTCCTTGAGCCGCTCGGTGAGCCTCCGCATCTCTCCATTCCATCTCTTCACGCTCTAGTGTGCTCAGTCGCCGTCCCCGTGAAGCTGAGCTCTGCCGTCCGCCATGGCCGCACGTCCCCGCGCTCGTCGCGTCCATGCTCGTGACTGTGCACTGCACGCGAGCTCGAAACACCGTCGAAGTCCCCGTGCGCCCGTGTGCCACGTCAGCGTCCCGCGCCCGTGCGCTCGCCCGCCCACGGTCGCAGCGTTCCCCGCCAGCCGTCCGTTCTACTCCACCCGGCCACGCCTAGATGCCACACCCCGCTACCAGTTGCCGCGCTCCGCCAGCGTTGCCTTCGCCAGCTGCTCGCCCTGGCCGCGCCAGTGCCCGTCCCGGCCGCGGCTGCCTTTTGATGTTGTTGCGGCCCCCTGTGTTGCTTGCTGCTGTCGTGCGGCTGACCGCTCTGCGCCGCCGCTACCTAGCGCTGCCATGGCCTCCTGCTGCTACGCTTGGCCGGTCCCACTTCCGCTAGCCGCGGCCCGCTGCTCTCAGCGCTCACGCGGCCATGGCCGACCCCCAGTTTGCGTGCGCGCACAGCCAAGAGGCCGGTGTTGCCTCTGACTGGGGAATCTGGCCAGTTTAGATTAGTTTCTAATCTAATTAACCCCCTCCTAATTATTCGATGACTACTGGGCCCCCTGGTAAATTAAACCTAGCTAAAGTAAATAAAATAGCAAGTCTAACAGATGTGCCAATGACACCTGGGCCCCCACCGGACCACTTTGACCATTCAACTCTGCTGACTGGGCACTCCCAGTCAGTGACAGGTGGGATCCCTCTGGGTCCCTTTGACTTTGTTGACCAGTCAATAATTAACTGGACTGACTCAACCCCTGGACCCCAATGTCATACTCCTAGGCTAGGGTAGCCCTAGGTAGCAAAAGTTTATTCTGCTTTTATTTTTGAATTAAAATAAATCCAGTAATTTGGAAATTCATTAAAACTTTGAAAATTAATATAAAATAAACCGTAGCTCGGATGGAAAAACTTTGTACATGAAAGTTGCTCAGAACGACGAGAGGAATCCGGATACTCAGCCCGTTCGTCCGTCACACATCCCTAGCATAGCGAACACGAACTTCCCCCCTCCGTTTCATCTGTGCGACAAAGCGAAAGACTGGGGATACTTTCCCGGATGTTTTCCCCTTCATCGGTATCACCTTCTACCGCGTTAGGGCACACCTAGCAACGCTCATTGTCTTGCCATGTATCGTTATGCATTTGTTTGCTTTGTATTCATTGTTTCTCCCCCCTTCTCTCTGATAGACTACGAGACTGGCGCCGATGTTGGTGCCTCGATCGACTACGTTGTTGACGACCCCTCCTTCTTGCTAGAGCAACCAGGCAAGCCACCCCCCATGATCACCAGATATCGCCTATTCTTCTCTCTATTGCTTGCACTTGAGTAGTGTAGCATGTTACTGCTTTCCGTTAATCCTATTCTGTTGCATAGTCTGTCATTGTTGCTACAGTTGTTGATACCTTACCTGCAATCCTAAATGCTTAGTATAGGATGCTATTTTATCATCAGTGGCCCTACATTCTTGTCCGTCTGTCGTGCTATACTATCAGGCCGTGATCACTAGGGAGGTGATCACGGGTATATACTTATATACATATACATGATACATGTGATAAATAAAGACGGGTCGGCTCGTAGAGTACCCGCGAGTGATGCATAGATTGGGGGCTGAAAGGACCCTTGTCCCGACGGCCCTCTGGTCGGCGTTCGCGGTTACTTCAAGATAACACGCTTAACGAGATCTTGGTATTTGATCTGAGGCTGGCCACTGGCCTATACGCACTAACCAACTACGTGGGAACAGTTATGGGCACTCGACGTCGTGGTATCAGTCGAAGCCTCCATGACATTAGCGACTGAGCGGCGCGCACCGGGTTGGACCGCGTAACGCACTTCCTTTGTAATGGAGGTTGCTAGGTCTTCTCACCGGTCGCGTACGCAACGTGTAGGTGTGCAATGGGCGATGGGCCCAGACGCCTGCGCGCTTAGGATTTAGACTGGCGTGCTTACCTCTCTGTTGTGCTTAGGTGGGGCTGCGACGTGTTGATCTTCCGAGGTCGGGCATGACCCAGGAAAGTGTGTCTGGCCAAAGGGGATCTAGCGTGTTGGGAAATGCGGCGCACCCCTGCAGGGAAGTTTAACTATTCGAATAGTCGTGTCCCTCGGTAAAAGGACGACCCGGAGTTGTACCTTGACCTTATGACAACTAGAACTGGATACTTAATAAAACACACCCTTTCAAGTGTCAGATACAACCCGGTGATCGCTCTCTCACAGGGCGACGAGGGGAGGATCGCCGGGTATGATTATGCTATGCGATGATACTTGGTTAACTTACCATCTACTCTCTTCTTCTGCTTCAAGATGGAGGTTGCCAGAAGCATAGTGTTCGATAAGACTAGCTATCCCCCTCTTATTCCGGCATTCTATAGTTCACTCCACATATGCTACCCTTTTCCATTTGATACCAATGCATACATATGTAGTGTAGCTCCTTGCTTGCGAGTACTTTGGATGAGTACTCACGGTTGCTTTGCTCCCTCTTTTTCCCCTTTCTATACCCGGTTGTTGCGACCAAAAGTTGGAGTCCAGGAGCCAGATGCCACCGTCGACGACGACTCCTACTACACTGGAGGTGCCTACTACTATGTTCAGGCCGCTGACGACGATCAAGAGTAGTTTAGGAGGGACCCAGGCAGGAGGCCTTGCCTTTTCGATCATTGCTACTTTTGTGCTAGCCTTCTTAAGGCAGACTTGTTTACTTATGTCTGTATTCAGATATTGTTGCTTCCGCTGACTCGTCTATGATCGAGCTCTTGTATTCGAGCCCTCGAGGCCCCTGGCTTGTAATATGATGCTTGTATGACTTATTTTATTTGTAGAGTTGTGTTGTGATATCTTCCCGTGAGTCCTTGATCTTGATCGTACACGTTTGCATGTATGATTAGTGTATAATTGAATCGGGGGCGTCACACAAGTGGTATCATGAGCGAGGTTCGAGGAGGTCGGAGATTGTTGTTCTAGAGGAGAAGCGATCGAAAACGGCAGAAGATGTGTCGGCCAAATCATGTTGGGACGGCGGCAACAGCGGGTGCAGGCGCATCAGGCGACGAGGCGCGGGCAATCCTGAGCGAGGCCGCAGGGTACTAGTGAGATTGGATCAGCAACCGAAAGGCAACAGTAGCAGGTAAGCCTACAGTAGCGGCATGATTCGGATCGGAACGCGTTCGCGAGATCGAATCGAAGACGAGGCGGTAGCGTGGCTAGTCAGGGCACTAGTCCAGGGCGTGCGTCAGGCCCATCAAGGACGAAGCCCAGGGGAGGCCGGCGCAACGTGGCTAGTGTGGGCACTAGCCAGGTAGGCACGCAGGAGCCGTGCAGGAGTGCATTGGTCGTATGAGGCTGGATGAATTTGTGCATGCAAGGCGTTGTGTCATTGCTGCTACAGGAGGTTGTCGAGCAGCAGATTGGGGATTTGTTTGGACAAAAGAAAAAGAAGGGCAATCTACATGGTTTGGTATTGACCGTGTCATAGACAACAACACAATACAGAAAGGACTTTTGAGTTTATGGGAGCAAATTTTGTGGCGTCCATGGAGACTATCAGGAAAGTAAATTTCTTTTGGAAGTGTTGCTAATTGGACACGAGGTTTTACCATCATGATGGCAGATTGGCGACGTGCGTATAAGGCTCGAAGCAGGAGTCTGGAGCGCGTTAGGTTCATGCATACACAGGGTGTCAAGTAATGTACGGAGATGTGCGGGCGAACAAGACACAGGGTGGAGCATGATTGCAGTCGGATAATTTCGGCTGGGTCAGACTAGATGGTATGATCGACTGGATGGATGTTGGTCAAAGCAGAAGACGATGGTGATTTCAGCGATGACGACACATGAGTGTGATGCTGATGGTGGCCGACTTCTGGGGCATGGAAACACGTGGTGCAGGCCCGAGGGCTTGTGCGGCTTCGACAAAGACTATGGCGCGGGATTGATTCAAGGCGGTGTACACATGAGAGAGATTGAAGTCGACAGGGCGCGGGGTAGCATAGCGCAGCTACATGGAGTCATGTTGAAGGTGGAGCTGGAGTTTGATGGACGACTTCACTCTGTGCTGATAGAGGGGCTACAGTGCAAGATATCGGAGAATCGAAGCCTATTTCAGTGGAAAAGCAAGAGACATGTGGATTGGACTGGGTAACCGGTGGTTTGATGGAGACATGATACTCGACATCGGTCGGTGATGATCGGTGGTTCTCTAAAGTAGGGATTTGAGTGGTGTGGGCCCGCGGCCCTAGAGACTCGGCCAGGACAGCAGAGGCTCGACGCGGTGATATCGTCAAGGCGTGCGGTAAGCACGGAACACAACAACGGGCCAAGGCACTAGTGGTCAGACAAATTGTGCAGGGGGTGTTGAAGTAGTGTTGACAAGTACCAAATTATTCAAGTTGGTGAATGGGTCTATCGGTGCCGGTTGATGGACAGGAGTTGACCATGAAGAATCTGAAAAAATGACGGAAAGTGTAAAATTGTCAAAAGCGGAGAGTACATGGCCGTATATTCATTGGTATTCAGTGCACATGGCAAAGTGCGAATGACAAGTACAAAAGGAGGCGGAGTGCTATAGCTGTGGGACATGCCAGAGACTATTCGGGAAAAGGATGAGACAACTGTGAATTTGACTCAGGGTGACACAGGGAGACGGTGAAATTCCTTCAAGTTTCAGACAGATAGTTAAGAAAGAGAGGTGATATTGAGTTCAGGTAACTCTTATATGTGACATCCAATATGTGAGTTGTTCACTTTCACGCAGGTCAGTGATCGGTGTGTGATGACGTTGAACGGATACTCCGGAAGTTTGGAAGCACAAAGTAAGGTAATGAGGAACTTGATTTTGCTCGAGTGTTGATTGTGAAGAAGACGAGAAGGGACTACAGTTGCAGGCGGCGTCACTTGGAGTATGGGAGTAGTAGCGGTTCTCATGGCGTATCTCAAGTCCAATGTACATGGAGGTTTGACACATAGATGAATCCAAGGTGGTGGAGAATATTCGTCAAGGTGGAGTTTGTTAGAATGGTGTCGAATATTATTTTACAAAGTAGGTTACAATTGGACTTGGTTTTGGACTGTGTGTAGACAGGGTAGGAGTTGTGTCCTAATAGGACACTTGTATCCTAAGCCTCTCATACATATCGGGGGTAGACACACGATGTAACATATGCCAACATAATAGCACATGCACGCGGGGGAGCCGGCGGCGTGTGCCGGCGTCCGGGTGGTCAGGGTGCGGTATTATGGCGGTGTTATGGGGAGGAGCACATGTAGTGATGCCCCGGGATGTATCCATATTAGTGAACCTCGTTAACAAATCTCGGCGTCATATTCGTGTCGCTTAATCCTCGGTAGATCAATGATGATCTTAAATTAATCCTAACAGGTGGTGTATGACCTGGGCTGCCTGGGCCTCCTCCTTGGAGGTGATGGGTGGGACAAGCAGTACGCAGCCTATTAGTTCAGCTGGCAGCAACCTGCAAGGGATCATGTTCGTGGATCAGCTCATGAGGTACTGATGAGAGCGTCGTTCTATGGAATAACGTAGAGTGTGCATTAATCATGCTGTGACGATTGATGGACTAGTGCCGTATGTGTGATCCTAGTAGCTGTGTAGTGTTAATATCCAGATCGATTATACTAGTTTGTGGTTATCTATGATGTATTCGACCTTAATTTTCTCTATGTGATCGTCATACATGAGTTACTATATGCTATGCTGGTAAAATTGTTGCTGCAGTGTATATCCATGCACACATGTTGTTTATGGTGTTAAATTTTGGTTTTCATTCATTCCGGCATCCGCTGGCATATCAGTGCAGAGTGACCTGACCCAGCCCTCTCCGTTGGGCTGCGCGCGGGTCCTCTAGGCTACTGAGAAGATGTTGAGTGACCCCGTCCCGACCGATGTGACCATGCAATTGTGGTTGGATGTATGGGACACCATAGCTTGGAATGCCTTCCTGCCAACTGAGGCTTCTTTTGAAGCTCATTTTTCCTTTGGAATTCACACCCCGACACTTACTTGTATGACCACTTTCACCGCACGTAGCCACATCTGGTTGATGTTTTTTTATAAAAAAAGAAATGCAACAATCCTCCATGAACCTTTGAAAATTAAATTTGTTCATTTTTTTGGCACCAAATATTTGAGTCACGGGCTTAGTAATCATCTTAAGAGTTGTGGAACCGTTCTATAACTTACACCTCAAATTAATGGGGTATACAAAAGGTGTAACCGAGCTTTGTTGGATATGTTTCGGTAAAGTGGCAAGTGCAGCAATCGATAACAAGTCATGCAGCCGCCCCAGCTCCAAAAAAAGACTAGGGTTCCTTTCCCTCCCGCCAGCGTCGCCATCGGTCCGTCTCGTCTTTGGTGGCCTTAGGGCCACGGAGGCTGGTCGATCTCGGCCCTTGCCAGCGGCAAGGGCTCCTTTTTTAGATGTTTCTTCAAATTTTGTTAGGGTTTGTGTCCTGCTCAGAAAGACGAGACGGCGACGGTTCTCTGAAGATGAAATAAGATTCTCCCCGCCTAGTCCCCATCCCGGTGATGCATCTAGTATCGTCGATGAGCGTGTGGAGGTGTGTCTCCGGCGGATCTATCTTTTGTGGATTTACTCGGATTTGTTCGTTGTTTTTCTACATTTGTGTGTCTTCAAATTGGATCCTTTCGTTCTACGCTACTCTTCATCGGTGATGGTTGCTGTTTTATGCGCTGGTCCTATGTGGCCTTACCACGACGACTTTCTGACTGTCTACTACAACAAATTTTCCTGGCTCGCTTCAGTGTTTGTCGCCGTCGCTAGGTGTCTACAAATCTGGATGTAATTTATTATTTCTGGTGTCCATTGTATTGCCATGATTGAAGATGAATAGATCGAAGGTTTCCATCAAAAAAAGGGAGAATTGCATATTTCAACTGTGAACTCGTGCCCTAGTTAAATTTACAGCCCCCAACTCCAAAATTGGTTGGTACACAACGCTAAACTTTCGACACCGTTCAGTTTGACTTGCGTAACATCCAGATTGCCTAGTCAACGTTGATGTCGCATTGAGTCATGAAAATATAACATATTTTTGTCGGTCCCACATGCCATACAATAATCATCTTCTTCCTCGTCCGTCCGTCCCCCCCTCCCCCCGTCCCCCGCCGCCACATTCCTCTCCAATCCCGGTGCGGTGTCATCTCCTTCGTGTTGTTGTAGCTTGACATTGCCTTGAGCTCATCCGCACAAGTCAGAGGTCACATGTGCATCCACAAGCTCCTCCCCGCCTATCTGGTATGGGGTCGCACGCAACGCCACGAACTCCTCCTCGGCCCAAAGCTCCTCCACTCGCAGGGGGGGTTGGAACGCTTGGCCCATGACGGTATGGATAGCGCCTCGCTGGTCATCTCGACATGCCCTGCCTCTCCAAATGCCACTTCGGCCTCACGTCGAGCTAGCTCATGCCTAGTACAGCAAGGCAGTGGTCTCAACCGAGGCAAAGCGAGGAGAGGTGCCACAGCAACTAGAAGATGGCGGCGCATGCATGCCTAGGGATGGGGGAGGGTGTAGAGTCGCCGACCATGTGGGAAAGGTCACCGGCTATTGACCATCAACGATGGTTCTCCATGGGAAGGATGTGGTTTGTGTGTAGAACGAGACTACTGATGCGAGGATCAATGCAGAGCTTGTCTAGCGGCGAGTTGGAGAGTGGGCTCCAAGGGAGTCACTTCAAGTTGCTGTGGCATCATTCCTAACAGCAACGACTCGGTGGCGTAGCTTCAAGCAGCGGTGGTGACTGAAAGAACCCCAACTCACACGGAGAAGAAAGGGAAATCCCTATCCTTTTGGTGTTTTGCAATTTAACCTTTGGATTACTTATTTACTATGCATTAGTACATAATGTTTGTATGTGTTACCATGACATGTGGGAGCGGGTGCCACATCACGGCAAAACCATCGTAGAGGGGTTAAATTGAACGGTGTCGGAATTTCATGGTTGTGACCTAACTGCTTTGCAGTGGGGGTTGGCTCATCAAATTGGGTCATTAGTTTAAGGTTGAAATATGCACTTCTTCCTTCGATCAATGATGAGCCAATGGGATCTACAATTATCATTTTGAAGTTATGTTATAGAAACAGCACCTTTCACACTAAATAGGATACCATCTAAATCCTTGACAAGCTACCATATGCGATTTGGACCGTAAAGAAACATGATTTATCTTTTCTAAAAATTTGAGTTGTGATCCACATGTCAAGAGATTTTGATCAAACAAGCTAGTGATATGTCTCCAACTCATCTATAAAAAAATTATGGCCATGCTATATGTATATCATTCATATAATTTTGGCACACTTTTCTTTTAGTTTTATTGGACTAACCTCTAAATTCCGTGTCAAGTGTTAGTTGCTATTTTTATGCAAAAAATAAATACTTTGGGGGGGCAAAAAATAAAAAAAATACGTTGTCGAAAGAAATCAATAGGAGACCACATGGGAGCAAAGTAATGTGGGAGGGGTGGCTCTGGGTCACCATGTGGTGAGCCCACGCACCCAGGCCTTTGCTCCATGGCTATGTCATGTGGGAACCACAAGCCTCTCCTCTACCGCCTCTCCACATCTATGACTATATTTACCCCCTTGTCCTAAACCTAAGTAAGGAAGAATTTTTACACCGTCGCCGCTACACATTGTGAGGCGATCCTATGTGGGGTCTTTTTTTAATACTCTGCTAGAGAGCGGAATTGTTGATGGAGCCTTCTTCATAGACTTTGTTGCTCCAATAACCATGTGTGAGTAGTCTTTATTGAACTATGGGACCATAAAAATAGCTATGTGGCATCTCCTTTCTCCCGTTCTTCAATACAAAGATCAGATGAGTGGCTTAACATGATTGTGAGCAATATGATGTATTTCTTGGTGTGCTTGTTGTGATGTGATGATTTGTCAGATTATATATGGATTTCTGTCTGGTATATTATTTTTCTTTTTTGCGTGATTTATAGTGCATGCTCCCTGATCTATTAGTCTTCCAGTGGCATGTTTAGATGAATAGTCTCCAAGAGGGAGTGGTGTATGTTGATTGGTTTTAACCTTGAAAATTCCTATACCAGCGAGAGAAAGGAATAAAGCATTGTATTTGTTATTGTCACTAAGCATAAAACGAAAATTGCCTAGTTCTTCCGATGACGAGTGATACGTCTTCAATATATCTATAATTTTTGATTGTTTCATGCTATTATATTATCTGTTTTAGATGTTTTATATGCATTTATATGCTATTTTATATTATTTTTGGGACTAAGAGCATCTCCAACAGACGCCCCAAACGACGCGCGCGCGCGGGGCGGTTTGCCGCGCTCCAGCGGCCGCGGGAAACAAGCGCGCGCCGAAACCGTTTGCGCGTGCGCGCGAAAAGGCGCCAGCTCGCGCGCAAGATTTGGCGCGCCGCTTCGCCACGCGCTTCTCCACACTTCCTCTTTCCCTCTTCCTCTCCCTCTCTGCCACACGCCGCTCCAGCGCCCCGCCACCGACGCGCCGCCATGCCGCCGTGCCGCCGAGGAGCGTCCGGCTACCGCGGCGTCCGCCTGCGCCCCAACGGCTGCTACACCGCGAAGATACGCTCCGGCGAACTCCGGCTCGGCCTCGGCACGTAAGGGACGGCGCGCGAGGCCGCCCACGCGTACGACACGGCGGCGTGGCGCCTAGGCCGGCCGCGCGACCAGATGAACTTTCAAGATGTGTACACGCTCCAGCAAGCGCTCAACCTCGCCCCTCTGCCTCGTCTGAACACGGCGGAAGACCGTGCGGAGCACGCCGAGCGGCAACGCCGCCTCCTCGTCGCCCAGGAGGACGAGCGGGTCATGGCGGAGTGGCGCCAGCGCCACCCGGAGGACGTCGCCTACGAGCAGGCCTACTGGGCAAGGCGCCGCGAGGAGGACACGCGAAGGCGCCGCGAGACATGGATGGAAAGGCGTGAGCGGAAGGCGTTGGCGAATGCGCAGTACGACATCGTTGCAGCAGGTGGGCAGTCGTTCTTCACGCCAAACGATGATCGGTGGCTGGACATCTGGCTAGACACATCGGACGACACCGCCGAGGATGATAATGGTGATGATGATAGCGACTTAGAGTAGTTTCTATCTAGTTGCGCTGTAGTTTATCTATGCTTTCGAACTATCTATCTAGTTGCACCGATGTAAAATACCTTCGTATCGTTTTTTATTTATGCAATCTATCTAGTTTTTATTTTATCTATGCGTTCGAAAATTAAAAAAAATGTTGTGTGCGCGCTGCATTTTTTGCGCGCTGCTGGAGCGGCGCGCGCGCTGCATTTTAGCGCGGCTGCTGGAGCGGGCGCAGCGCGCCGTGCCAAACCAGACGATGGGCGCGCGCTAAAGCTGTTTTTTGCGCGCGCCGCGTTGTGCGCCTGTTGGAGATGCTCTAACCTATTAACCTAGAGCCCAGTGCCAGTTTCTGTTTTTTCCTTGTTTTTGAGTTTTACAGAAAAGGAATACCAAATGGGGTCCAAACGAGCTGAAACTTTACGACGATTTTTTACGGACCAGAAGAAGCCCACGGAGTATCAAAGATGGACCATAGGAACCATGTGTTGGGGAACGTAGTAATTTCAAAAAAAATTCCTACGCACACGCAAGATCATGGTGATGCATAGCAACGAGAGGAGAGAGTGTTGTCTACGTACCCTCGTAGACCGGAAGCGGAAGCGTTAGCACAACGCGGTTGATGTAGTCGTACGTCTTCACGGCCCGACCGATCAAGCACCGAAACTATGACACCTCCGAGTTCTAGCACACGTTCAGCTCGATGACGATCCCCGGACTCCGATCCAGCAGAATGTCGGGGAAGAGTTCCGTCAGCACGACGGCGTGGTGACGATCTTGATGTTATACCGTCGCAGGGCTTCGCCTAAGCACTGCTACAATATTATCGAGGATTATGGTGGAGGAGGACACCGCACACGGCTAATAGATCTCAAGGATCAATTGATGTGTCTAGAGGTGCCCCCTGCCCCCGTATATAAAGGAGCAAGGGGGAGGGGCGGCTGGCCAGGAGGAGGCGCGTTAGGGAGGAGTCCTACTCCTACCGGGAGTAGGACTCCCTCCTTTCCTTGTCCAACTAGGAGAGGGGGAAGGAAGGGAGAGAGGAGAGAAAGGAAAGGGGGGGCGCCGCCCCTCCCTCCTTGTCCAATTCGGACTAGAGGGGGAGGGGGCGGGCAGCCTGCCCTGGCCGCCCCTCCCTCCTTGTCCAATTCGGACTAGAGGGGGAGAGGGCGGGCAGCCTGCCCTGGCCGCCCCTCCTCTGCTCCACTTTGGGCCCATGAGGCCCATTAACCCCCCATGGGATTCCGGTAACCCCCGGTACTCCGTTTTATATCCAATAACTCCCGGAACCATTCCTGTGTCCGAATATAGTCGTCCAATATATCAATCTTTATGTCTTGACTATTTCGAGACTCCTCGTTATGTCCGTGATCACATCCGGGACTCCGAACAACCTTAGGTACATCAAAATATATAAACTCATAATGAAACTATCATCGTAACGTTAAGCTTGTGGACCCTACGGGTTCAAGAACAATGTAGACATGACTGAGACACGTCTCCGGTCAATAACCAATAGCGGAACCTAGATGCTCATATTGGCTCCTACATATTCTACGAAGATCTTTTATCGGTCAGACTGCATAACAACATACGTTGTTCCCTTTGTCATCGGTATGTTACTTGCCCGAGATTTGATCGTCGGTATCTCAATCCCTAGTTCAATCTCGTTACCGGCAAGTCTCTTTACTCGTTCCGTAATACATCATCCCGCAACTAACTTATTAGTTGCAATGCTTGAAAGGCTTATGTGATGTGCATTACCGAGAGGGCCCAGAGATACCTCTCCGACAATCGGAGTGACAAATCCTAATCTCGAAATACGCCAACCCAACATTTACCTTTGGAGACACCTGTAGAGCTACTTTATAATCACCCAGTTACGTTGTGACGTTTGGTAGCACACAAAGTGTTCCTCCGGTAAACGGGAGTTGCATAATTTCATAGTCATAGGAACATGTATAAGTCATGAAGAAAACAATAGCAACAAACTAAACGATCAAGTGCTATGCTAACGGAATGGGTCAAGTCAATCACATCATTCTCCTAATGATGTGATCCCATTAATCAAATGACAACTCATGTCTATGGTTAGGAAGCATAACCATCTTTAATCAACGAGCTAGTCAAGTAGAGGCATACTAGTGACACTCTGTTTATCTATGTATTCACACATGTATTATGTTTCCGGTTAATACAATTCTAGCATGAATAATAAACATTTATCATGATATAAGGAAATATATAATAACTTTATTATTGCCTCTAGGGCATATTTCCTTCAGTCTCCCACTTGCACTAGAGTCAATAATCTAGTTCACATCGCCATGTGATTTAACATCAATAGTTCGCATCACCATGTGATTAACACCCATAGTTCACATCGACATGTGACCAACACCCAAAGGGTTTACTAGAGTCAATAATCTAGTTCACATCGCTATGTGATTAACACCCAAAGAGTACTGAGGTGTGATCATGTTTTGCTTGTGAGAGAATTTTAGTCAACGGGTCTGCCACATTCAGATCCGTAAGTATTTTGAAAATTTCTATGTCAACAATGCTTTGCACAGAGCTACTCTAGCTAATTGCTCCCACTTTCAATATGTATCCAGATTGAGATTTAGAGTCATCTGGATCAGTGTCAAAATTTGCATCGACGTAACCCTTTACGACGAATCTTTTGTCACTTCCATAATCGAGAAACATATCCTTATTCCACTAAGGATAATTTTGACCAATGTCCAGTGATCTACTCCTATATCACTATTGTACTCCTTTGCCAAACTCAGGGCAGGGTATACAATAGGTCTGGTACACAGCATGGCATACTTTATAGAACCTATGGCTGAGGCATAGGGAATGACTTTCATCCTCTCTCTATCTTCTGCCGTGGTCGGGTTTTGAGTCTTACTCAATTTCACACCTTGTAACATAGGCAAGAACTCCTTCTTTAACTGTTCCATTTTGAACTATTTCAAAATCTTGTCAAGGTATGTACTCATTGAAAAAACTTATCAAGTGTATTGATCTATCTCTATAGATCTTGATGCTCAATATGTAAGCAGCTTCACCGAGGTCTTTCTTTGAAAAACTCCTTTCAAACATTCCTTTATGCTTTGCAGAATAATTCTACATTATCTCCGATCAACAATATGTCATTCACATATACTTATCAGAAATGCTGTAGTGCTCCCACTCACTTTCTTGTAAATACAAGCTTCACCACAAGTATGTATAAAACTATATGCTTTGATCAACTTATCAAAGCGTATATTCCACTCCGAGATGTTTGCACCAGTCCATAGATGGATCGCTGGAGCTTGCATATTTTGTTAGTACCTTTAGGATTGACAAAACCTTCTGGTTGCATCATATACAACTCTTCTTTAATAAATCCATTAAGGAATGCAGTTTTGTTTATCCATTTGCCAGATTTCATAAAATACGGCAATTGCTAACATGATTTGGACAGACTTAAGCATAGATACGAGTGAGAAACTCTCATCGTAGTCAACACCTTGAACTTGTTGAAAACCTTTTTGCGACAATTCTAGCTTTGTAGATAGTAACACTACTATCAGCGTCCGTCTTCCTCTTGAAGATCCATTTAATCTCAATGGCTCGCCGATCATTGGGCAAGTCAATCAAAGTCCATACTTTGTTCTCATACATGGATCTCATCTCAAATTTCATGGCCTCAAGCCATTTCGCGAAATCTGGGCTCATCATCGCTTCCTCATAGTTCGTACTTCGTAGGCTCGTCATGGTCAAGTAACATGACCTCCAGAACAGGATTACCGTACCACTCTGGTGCGGATCTCACTCTGATTTACCTACGAGGTTCGGTAGTAACTTGATCTGAAGTTACATGATCATCATCATTAGCTTCCTCACTAATCGGTGTAGTAGTCACAGGAACAGATTTCTGTGATGAACTACTTTCCAATAAGGGAGCAGGTACAGTTACCTCATCAAGTTTTACTTTCCTCCCACTCACTTCTTTCGAGAGAAACTCCTTTTCTAGAAAGGATCCATTCAAAGCAACGAATATATTGCCTTCGGATCTATGATAGAAGGTGTACCCAACATATTCTTTTGGGTATCCTATGAAGACGCACTTCTCCGATTTGGGTTAGAGCTTATCAGCTTGAAACTTTTTCACATAAGCATTGCAACCTCAAACTTTAAGAAACGACAGCTTAGGTTTCTTGCCAAACCATAGTTCATACGGTGTTGTCTCAACGGATTTAGATGGTGCCCTATTTAACGTGAATGCAGCTGTCTCTAATGCATAACCCCAAAATGATAGTGGTAATCGGTAAGAGACATCATAGATCGCACCATATCTAATAAAGCACGGTTACGACGTTCAGACACACCATTACACTATGGTGTTCCAGGTGGCATGAGTAGTGAAACTATTTCACATTATTTTAACTGAAGGCCAAACTCGTAACTCAAATATTTTACTTCTGCGATCATATCATAGAAACTTTTATTTTTGTTACGATGATTCTCCACTTCACTCTGAAATTCTTTGAACTTTTCAAATATTTCAGACTTGTGTTTCATCAAGTAGATATACTCATATCTGCTCAAATCATCTATGAAGATCAGAAAATAATGATACCTGTTGCGAGCCTCAATATTCATCGGACCACATACATCAGTATGTATGATTTCCAACAAATCTGTTGCTCGCTCCATTGTTCCGGAGAACAGAGTCTTAGTCATCTTGCCCATGAGGCATGGTTCGCAAGCATCAACTGATTCATAATCAAGTGATTCCAAAAGTCCATCAGCATGGATTTTCTTCATGCGCTTTACACCAATATGACCTAAATGGCAGTGCCACAAATAAGTTGCACTATCATTATTAACTTTGCATTTTTTGGCTTCAATATTATGAAAATGTGTATCACTACGATCGAGATCCAACAAACCATTTTCATTGGGTGTATGACCATAGAAGGTTTTATTCATGTAAACAGAACAACAATTATTCTCTAGTTTACATGAATAACTGTATTGCAATAAACATGATCCAATCATATTCATGCTCAATGCAAACACTAAATAACATTTATTTTAGGTTCAACACTAATCCCGAAAGTATAGGGAGTGTGCGATGATGATCATATCAATCTTGGAACCACTTCCAATACACATCGTCACTTCACCCTTAACTAGTCTCTGTTCATTCTGCAACTCCCGTTTCGAGTTACTATTCTTAGCAACTGAACTAGTATCAAATACTGAGGGGTTGCTACGAACACTAGTAAAATACACATCAATAATCTGTATATCAAATATACCTTTGTTCACTTTGCCATCCTTCTTATCCGCCAAATACTTGGGGCAATTCCGCTTCCAGTGACCAGTCCCTTTGCAGTAGAAGCACTTAGTTTCAGGCTTAGGACCAGACTTGGGCTTCTTCACTTGAGCAGCAACTTGCTTGCCGTTCTTCTTGAAGTTCCCCTTCTTCCCTTTGCCCTTTTCTTGAAACTAGTGGTCTTGTCTACCATCAACACTTGATATTTTTCTTGATTTCTACCTTCGTCGATTTCAGCATTATGAAGAGCTTGGGAATCGTTTCCGTTATCCCTTGCATATCATAGTTCATCACAAAGTTCTACTAACTTGGTGATGGTGACTAGAGAATTCTGTCAATCACTATTTTATCTGGAAGATTAACTCCCACTTGATTCAAGCAATTGTAGTACCCAGACAATTTGAGCACATGCTCACTCCTTGAGCTATTCTCCTCCATCTTTTAGCTATAGAACTTGTTGGAGACTTCATATCTCTCAACTCGGGTATTTGCTTGAAATATTAACTTCAACTCCTGGAACATCTCATATGTTCCATGACGTTCAAAACATCTTTGAAGTCCCGATTCTAAGCCGTTAAGCATGGTGCTCTAAACTATCAAGTAGTCATCATATTGAGCTAGCCAAACGTTCAGAACGTCTGCATCTACTCCTGCAATAGGTCTGTCACCTAGAGGTGCATCAAGGACATAATTCTTCTGTGCAGCAATCAGGATAATCCTCAGATCACGGATCCAATCCGCATCATTGCTACTAACATTTTTCAACTTAGTTTTCTCTAGGAACATATAAAAATTAAATGGGGAGCAATATCGCGAGCTATTGATCTACAACATAGATATGCTAATACTACCAGGACTAAGTTCATGATAAATTAAAGTTCAATTAATCATATTACTTAAGAACTCCCACTTAGATAGACATCCCTCTAATCCTCTAAGTGATCATGTGATCCAAATCAACCAAACAATGTCCGATCATCACGTGATATGGAGTAGTTTCAATGGTGAACATCACTATGTTGATCATATCTACTATATGATTCACGCTCGACCTTTCGGTCTCCGTGTTCCGAGGCCATATCTGTTATATGCTAGGCTCGTCAAGTTTAACCTGAGTATTCCGCGTGTGCAACTGTTTTGCTCCCGTTGTATTTGAACGTAGAGCCTATCACACCCGATCATCACATGGTGTCTCAGCACGAAGAACTTTCGCAACGGTGCATACTCAGGGAGAACACTTATACTTTGATAATTTAGTGAGGGATCATCTTATAATGCTACCGTTAATCAAAGCAAGATAAGATGCATAAAAGATAAACATCACATGCAATCAATATAAGTGATATGATATGGCCATCATCATCTTGTACTTGTGATCTCCATCTCTGAAGTACCGTCATGATCACCATTGTCACCGGCGCGACACCTTGATCTCCATCGTAGCATCGTTGTCGTCTCGCCAATCTTATGCTTCCACGACTATCGCTACCGCTTAGTGATAAAGTAAAGCATTACATCGCGATTGCATTGCATACAATAAAGTGACAACCATATGGCTCATGCCAGTTGCTGATAACTCGGTTACAAAACATGATAATCTCATACAATAAAATTTAGCATCATGTCTTGACCATATCACATCACAACATGCCCTGCAAAAACAAGTTAGACGTCCTCTACTTTGTTGTTGCAAGTTTTACGTGGCTGCTACGGGCTTAGCAAGAACCGTTCTTACCTACGCATCAAAACCACAACGATAGTTTGTCAAGTTGGTGTTGTTTTAACCTTCGCAAGGACCGGGCGTAGCCACACTTGGTTCAACTAAAGTTGGAGAAACTGACACCCACCATCCACCTGTGTGCAAAGCATGTCGGTAGAACCAGTCTCGCGTAAGTGTACGCGTAATGTTGGTCCGGGCCGCTTCATCCAACAATACCGCCGAACCAAAGTATGACATGCTGGTAAGCAGTATGACTTATATCGCCCACAACTCACTTGTGTTCTACTCGTGCATAACATCAACGCATAAAACCTGGCTCGGATGCCACTGTTGGGGAACGTAGTAATTTCAAAAAAATTCCTACGCAAACGCAAGATCATGGTGATGCATAGCAACGAGAGGGGAGAATGTTGTCTACGTACCCTCGTAGACCGGAAGCGGAAGCATTAGCACAATGCGGTTGATGTAGTTATATGTCTTCACGGCCCAACCGATCAAGCACCGAAACTACGGCACCTCCGAGTTCTAGCACACGTTCAGCTCGATGACGATCCCCGGACTCCGATCCAGCAGAATGTCGGGGAAGAGTTCCGTCAGCACGACGGCGTGGTGACGATCTTGATGTTATACCGTCGCAGGGCTTCGCCTAAGTACCGCTACAATATTATCGAGGATTGTGGTGGAGGAGGGCACCGCACACGGCTAATAGATCTCAAGGATCAATTGTTGTGTATAGAGGTGCCCCCTACCCCCGTATATAAAGGAGCAAGGGGGAGGGGCGGCCGGCCAGGAGGAGGCGCGCCAGGGAGGAGTCCTACTCCTACCGGGAGTAGGACTCCCTCCTTTCCTTGTCCAACTAGGAGAGGGGGAAGGAAGGGAGAGAGGAGAGAAAGGAAAGGGGGGGCGCCGCCCCTCCCTCCTTGTCCAATTCGGACTAGAGGGGGAGGGGGCGTGCAGCCTGCCCCGGCCGCTCCTCCTCTGCTCCACTTTGGGCCCATGAGGCCCATTAAGGTTCCGGTAACCCCCGGTACTCCGTTTTATATCCGATAACTCCTAGAACCATTCCTGTGTCCGAATATAGTCGTCCAATATATCAATCTTTATGTCTCAACTATTTCAAGACTCCTTGTTATGTCCGTTATCACATCTGGGACTCCGAACAACCTTCGGTGCATCAAAATATATAAACTCATAATGAAACTGTCATCGTAATGTTAAGCGTGCGGACCCTATGGGTTCGAGAACAATGTAGACATGAATGAGACACGTCTCCGGTCAATAACCAATAGCGGAACCTGGATGCTCATATTGGCTCCTACATATTCTACGAAGATCTTTTATCGGTCAGACCGCATAACAACATACGTTGTTCCCTTTGTCATCGGTATGTTACTTGCCCGAGATTTGATCGTCGGTATCTCAATCCCTAGTTCAATCTCGTTACCGGCAAGTCTCTTTACTCGTTCCGTAATACATCATCCCGCAACTAACTTATTAGTTGCAATGCTTGCAAGGCTTATGTGATGTGCATTACCGAGAGGGCCCAGAGATACCTCTCCGACAATCGGAGTGACAAATCCTAATCTCGAAATACGCCAACCCAACAAGTACCTTCGGAGACACCGGTAGAGCACCTTTATAATCACCCAGTTACGTTGTGACGTTTGGTAGCACATAAAGTGTTCCTCTGGTAAACGGGAGTTGCATAATCTCATAGTCATAGGAACATGTATAAGTCATGAAGAAAGCAATAGCAACAAACTAAACGGTCAAGTGTTATGCTAACGGAATGGGTCAAGTCAATCACATCATTCTCCTAATGATGTGATCCCATTAATCAAATGACAACTCATGTCTATGGTTAGGAAACATAACCATCTTTAATCAAGGAGCTAGTCAAGTAGAGGCATACTAGTGACACTCTGTTTGTCTATGTATTCACACATGTATTATGTTTCCGGTTAATACAATTCTAGCATGAATAATAAACATTTATCATGATATAAGGAAATATATAATAACTTTATTATTGCCTCCAGGGCATATTTACTTCACCACGAGGCATCCAAAAGGGTGGAGGGCGCCCCCCCTAGGGCACGCCCCCCTGCCTTGTCGCTGACTTGTGGACCCCCCTGACGTGAAACAAACGCCAAAAATTCCTATAAATCCAGAAACCCCCAGAAATAAACCTAGATCGGGAGTTCTACAGCCGCAAGCCTCTGTAGCCACGAAAAACCAATCGGGAGCCCATTCCGGCACCCTGCCAGAGGGGGAAACCATCACCGGTGGCCATCTTCATCATCCCGACACTCTCCATGACGAGGAGGGTGTAGTTCACCCTTGGGGTTGAGGGTATGTACCAGTAGCTTTGTGTTTTATCTCTCTCTCTCTCTCTCTCTCTCTCTCTCTCTCGTGTTCTTAATTTGGCACAATCTTGATGTACCGCGAGCTTTGTTACTATAGTTGGATCATATGGTGTTTCTCCCCCTCTATCTTCTTGTGATGAATTTAGTCTTGCTCTTTGAGGTTTCGTTATGTTGGATTGAGTATTGGATTTGAGAACACTTGATGTATGTCTTGCGATGGGATATCTGTGGTGACAATGGGATGTTCTATTGATTCACTTGATGTATGTTTTAGCACTCAACTCGCGGATTCCCGAGGTGACATTGGGGTAATCTATGCATAGGGGTTGATGCACGTTCTCGTGTTTGTTTCTCCGGTAAAAATCTTCGGGCACTTTTTGAGGTTCTTTGTGTTGGATTGAGTATTATGAATCTGAAATTGTTTGATGCATATCGTATAATCAACTCACGGATACTCGCGGTGACATTGGAGTATCTAGGTGACATTAGAGTTGGTTGATGTGTATCATATGGTGTTATTTTAGTACGAACTCTTGATTAGATCGGTCGAAAAGAATAGCTTTGTGTTATTTTTGTACGAACTCTAGGATAGATTGATCGGAAAGAATAGATTTGAGGTAGTTTTGTACCCTACAAACAATTTCTTCTTATGTTCTCCGCGAGGTAAGAACTTTGGAGTGATTCTTCATTGCACGTTAAGGGGTGGTTATATGATCCAATTAGATTAGCATTGTTGAGAGATCGCACTAGCGAAAGTACGGACCCTAGGCCTCATTTTCAAGCATTGCAATACTGTTTGTGCTCCATTTTATCAATTGCTACCTTGCTATTTTTTATTGTTCCTATTACAAAAATCAATATCTACTATCCATATTACACTTGTATCACCATCTCTTTGCCGAACTAGTGCACCTTTACAAATTACCATTGTATTTGGTGTGTTGGGGACACAAGAGACTTTTTATTATTTGGCTGCAGGGTTGTTTGAGAGAGACCATCTCCATCATACGCCTCCCACGGATTGATAAACCTTAGGTCATCCACTTGAGGGAAAATTGCTACTGTCCTACAAAACTCTGTGCTTGGAGGCCCAACACGAGTCTACAAGAAGAAGGTTGTGTAGTAGACATCAATGAGCTGGAGGTCAAGAGAACATACTATCAACATTATGTCACCTTGCTTAATGCAATGCTCTATTTTTATTTAATACTTTGGCATGCATGATAGATTTCGGTCTTGAAGTGGAGTATTAGTTATAGATGCAGTTGAATAACGATGTAGATATAGGGATGCAATGGCTCAATGAAATTCTGATATGTATGATCGAACGTAAACACTGCAATTTGATGAATACACAATTGCGGTGTGTTCACCACACCTATGCTAACTTGGATAGATGCCACTTGTGAAGTTGTGAATTTTCTTCCTTTATTCCTTACAAATACAACCTCATTTTATTTTTTTTTCTACTCTTAAATATTCTGAATTTTAATTTCCTTTGCATATAAGAGCTCATTCCAAACACTCGATACACTAATCCTAGTAAATAAAAAAGTAAGACTGGCAACCTCACTAGGAGTATGGAGACTAAGTAAAAGTTTCATAGTTGAGTGAAGGGATGATCATGGGCTCATAGGAGAACTATGTGGATTGGTAAACTTGGTTCTCACTTAGGGAAAAACTTTCTTCTTTCTATAAACCCTTGGGTTGGGGCCTCAATGGCATTTTTGTTTGAACTTAAGTATAAGGAACATCTGTAATAGCTAGCACCCAAAAAAGAAAAGTGCATTTTCCTGGCTATCCAAAAAACCTTTGGGATATCACTTCTACAACCGAGAAGAGGGAAAAGTGGTTGTCATTCGAAACAATATTTTCCGAGAGGAAGAGTTTATTACTAGGAAGACTAGTGGGAGAATGGTTCAACTTAAAGAAGTCAAAAGGATTCGCTTAGGTAGGGCACAACAAATAATGCTTACGAGGCTGGTCAAATCTAGGAACTCGTGGCAAAGGAAGCACCCCTCTATGAAGGGCGGAGAAGCTGCAAAAGTACATGTTAGACAATGATAAGTCGAGGCCTACATCCTCTATTCCAAAATAGCTACAACTCACTATCTATTTTTCCTAGTCATGCAAACATGTCACATAAGCAAACCATGCATTTAAGTCATAAATTATAACTTGTTGCATTAGTCTATGCATGGAGTGCCAAATCATCAATTCATGCATGTTAGCCATAAGTTACTTGTTTCATTAGATTTTGTATTTTTATGGTTCTTAACTAAAAGTCCCCCCCCCCTTCTTTTTAGATGCTTCAAATGTTTTTATTGCTTTTATGCTTACAGTTATTTTTTATTAGAGTTGATTTTTTAGTAACCATTTTTGCATTTCTTTTAACAAGGTTCTCGCAGAAAAGCATGGGGTATCGTGTAATTGAAGTAATGATGGACCCAGACTCTAAGGAAATTGCAGAGTGCTATTAGATCTGAAATAAGATCCATGGGGGACAATCAGGTCTAGATCTTTGTTGACCCACCTAATGGGGTTAAAGCCGCCATGGATCTATAAAAGAAGATTTATATGGATGAAAAGTTTCACATCTGTAATACTCGACTTATCGCAAAAGGTTTTTGAAAAGCTCAACCATGTAACTATGATGAGACTTTCTTGCTAGTAATGATGCTTAAATATGTGAGGATCATTCTAGTTATCGTAGCATATTTTGATTATGAGATATGAAAAATGGATGTCAAAATAGATTTACTTAATGCAAACCTAAGTGTGGATACATACATAACATAGCCTAGAGGTTTCGTTGATCCAAATAATCCAGGAAAATATGCAAACTTCAAAAAAATCATTTATGAGTGATATGTCTAAAATGTATCTATAATTTATTAAAAGTGTTCATGAATTTGAAAAATGTTATCAATTTTAAAAAATCTCAGGAATTATAAAAAATGCACACAATTTCAAAGAATGCTCGCAAATGTAAAAATGTTCATAATTTCAAAAGGTGTTCGTGAATTTAAAAAATACTTCTAAATTCAAAAAATATTCGTGATTTCAAAATATGTTCACTGATACATCTCCGTCGTATCTATATTTTTTATTGTTTCATGCCAATATTATACAATTTTCACATACTTTTGGCAATATTTTATATGATTTATTGGACTAACATATTGATCTAGTGCCCAGTGTCAGGTTCTTTTTGCATGTTTTTTGCTTCGTAGAATATCTATATCAAACGAAATTCAAACATGATGAAAATTTACAAAGGATTATTTTGGAATATTTGTAATTTTTGGGAGGTGAAATCAAGGCAAACAAGGGCCTAGAGCCCCCAAGATGTACCAGGGCGCGCCCCAGGCCTCAGGCGCGCCCATGTGTCTTGTGCTCTCATCTTACATCGGTTGGAGCTCTACTTCGGGCGCAAGGAAGCTTATATCCGGAAAAAGTCATGTTAAAATCTCAGCACAATCGGAGTTACAGATCTCCGGAAATATAAGAAACGGTTTTCGGTCAGATCTGAGGAACGCGAAACAGAAGAGAACAAAGAGGGAGATCCAATCTCGGAGGTGCTCCCGCCCCTCCACCACCATGGAGGCCATGGACCAGAGGGGGAACTCTCATCCCATCTAGGGGGAGGCCAAGGAAGAAGAAGAAGGAGGGGGGCTCTCCCCCCCTCTCTCCCGGTGGTGCCGGAGTGCTGCTGGGGCAAGGATCATGGCGGCGATCTACATCAACAACCTTGCTACCATCAACACCAACTTTCTCCCCCTCTATGCAGCAGTGTAACACCTCTTCTCCCTGCTGTAATCTCTACTTAAACATGATGCTCAATGCTTATTATTTCCTAATGATCTATGGCTACCTTATGATGTTTGAGTAGATCCATTTTGTCCTATGGGCTAATCGATGGTCGTGGTTGGTATGAATGTATATTTTATTATGGTGTTGCCCTACGGTGCCCTCCGTGTCATGCAAACGTGAGGGATCCCTGTTGTAGGGTGTTGCAATACGTTCATAATTCACTTATAGTGGGTGGCATGAGTGACAGAATACACAAACCCGAGTAAGTGCGCTATTGTGTATGGGAGTAAAGAGGACTTGATACTTAGTGATATGGTTGGGTTTTACGTTAATAATCTTTGATAGTTGCGGATGCTTGCTAGAGTTTCGATCATTAGTGAATATGACACAAGTAGAGAAAATACGTTAGCTCATGGCTCTCCCTCATATAAAATTGCATGAATGATACTGGTCTAGTTATAAATTGCCTAGGGACAAATGACTTTCTTGTTGACAAAAGTTATCTGTTTTTATTACCTTGCAATTTATTCGTAGTTTTATTCCCGCAAAGTACTTCTAGTTTTATTTTTGTTCTAAGTAAAGCAAATGTTAAGTGTACGTAGAGTTGTATCGGTGGTCGATAGAACTTGAGTGAATATTTTCTCTACCTTTAGCTTCTCGTTGGGTTCGACACTCTTAATTATTAAAAAAGGCTACATACGATCCCTTATACTTGTAGGTTATCATTCACGAATTCACGAAATGTTCGCGCATTCAAAAAGATCCCTGCTTTCAAAAATTGTTCACAAATTAGGAAATATTCTTGATTTGAAATAATATTTGCAATTTCGAAAAAAATCATGAAATTGAAATCAAATAATGTCCAAGAATTCAAAAATATTCAGTTTGATGAATGTTCACCAATTTAAAAATGATCATGAATTTAAAACTTGTTGCTAATTCAAAAATATATTTCAAATATTAAAAAAACAGCTAGGGAAGGTCCTATAAATCTTCTATATCTAAATAGCTAGCCCCCACTAACTATTTCTCTCAACATGCAAGCATGCCACATCATCACACAACATGCATGAGAAAAAGGTCCACCCTCACTATCATATGTCTTTTAACATGCAAGCATGCCACTTAATCATGAAATATGCATGAAAAAAGACACATCTCAACATGCAAACGGACATGAGAATTTTCATTCTATTATGCTATTTATACATTTTACATTTATATAGTAATCAAACATAATAAATTATATGTATTTTTAGTTTTAGCCTTTTATATTATTGCTTCAAATATTCATGTTTCGTACAATGAATCACACTGAAATGTGTTGCATAATATTCCCGCAACAACGTGCAGGATATCATCTAGTTTTCCAAAAGCGTGGGAACGAAGCACATCGTAAACCGTAATAATGTCCTGCCCATATTAATGGCACAGGGGCAACCCGCACTCGGGGAGGGCCTATCCAGCCCTTTTTGACGCATTTGCGTCAAACTAACTATCGGAGAAATGCACATATGAGTGATTTAAGCTGGGCCATCTGCAGTATACGTAGAATTTTTTCACGTTTTGGTATTGGGAACCTTCTTCTTCTACTTCTTCTAGAGGGTTCCCAGCCGGGTTTTTCTGGTTTTGGAAGCTTCTTGAATGTTTCTTAACCGGTTTTTTATGTCCCTTATTATTTTTTATTTTTTATTATTCTGTTTCTCTCCCTCTCTTTCTTTCTTTTCTTTTTCTTTTTTCCAAGTTAAATTTTATTTTTAAAATCTGTTCAGATTTTTAAAAATGTAGTTACAAAAGAAGTTCAAGTTTCTAAAACAAATGTTCATACAATTGAAAAAATGTTCCTTTTCATGTTTTCAAATTTTAATTTGTGTTTTCAAATCTTATTTGAGAGTTTCAAAAAATATTCCGGTGTTCAAAAAAAAAGTCACGTATTCAAACTTGTACACGTTTTCGAAGTTTCTTTGGTTGTCTCCAAAAATATTCCTGTTTTAGAGGAAATCACAACAACAACAACAAACAACAACAACAAAGCCTTTAGTCCCAAACAAGTTGGGGTAGGCTAGAGGTGAAACCCATAAGATCTCGCAACCAACTCATGGCTCTGGCACATGGATAGCAAGCTTCCACGCACCCCTGTCCATAGCTAGCTCTTTGTCGATACTCCAATCCTTCAGGTCTCTCTTAACGGACTCCTCCCATGTCAAAATCGGTCGACCCCGCCCTCTCTTGACATTCTCCGCACGCTTTAGCCGTCCGCTATGCACTGGAGCTTCTGGAGGCATGCGCTGAATATGCCCAAACCATCTCAAACGATGTTGGACAAGCTTCTCCTCAATTGGTGCTACCCCAACTCTATCTCGTATATCATCATTCCGGACTCGATCCTTCCTCGTGTGGCCATACATCCATCTCAACATACGCATCTCCGTCACACTTAACTGTTGAACATGTCGCCTTTTAGTCGGCCAACACTCCGCGCCATACAACATTGCGGGTCGAACCGCCGTCCTGTAGAACTTGCCTTTTAGCTTTTGTGGCACTCTCTTGTCACAGAGAATGCCAGAAGCTTGGCGCCACTTCATCCATCCGGCTTTGATTCGATGGTTCACATCTTCATCAATACCCTCATCCTCCTGCAACATTGACCCCAAATACCGAAAGGTGTCCTTCCGAGGTACCACCTGGCCATCAAGGCTAACCTCCTCCTCCTCACAGCTAGTAGTACTGAAACCGCACATTATGTACTCGGTTTTAGTTCTACTAAGCCTAAACTCTTTCGATTTCAAGGTTTGTCTCCATAACTCTAACTTCCTATTTACCCCCGTCCGACTATCGTCAACTAGCACCACATCATCCGCAAAGAGCATACACCATGGGATATCTCCTTGTATACCCCTTGTGACCTCATCCATCACCAATGCAAAAAGATAAGGGCTCAAAGCTGACCCCTGATGCAGTCCTATCTTAATCGGGAAGTCATCGGTGTCGACATCACTTGTTCGAACACTTGTCACAACATTATTGTACATGTCCTTGATGAGGGTAATGTACTTTGCTGGGACTTTGTGTTTCTCCAAGGCCCACCACATGACATTCCGCGGTATCTTATCATAGGCCTTCTCCAAGTCAATGAACACCATATGCAAGTCCTTCTTATGCTCCCTATATCTCTCCATAAGTTGTCGTGCCAAGAAAATGGCTTCCATGGTCGACCTCCCAGGCATGAAACCAAACTGATTTTTGGTCATGCTTGTCATTCTTCTTAAGCGGTGCTCAATGACTCTCTCCCATAGCTTCATTGTATGGCTCATCAGCTTAATTCCACGGTAATTAGTACAACTCTGAACATCCCCCTTGTTCTTGAAGATTGGTACTAATATACTCCGTCTCCATTCTTCTGGCATCTTGTTTGCCCGAAAAATGAGGTTGAAAAGCTTGGTTAGCCATACTATCACTATGTCCCCGAGACCTTTCCACACCTCAATGGGGATACAATCAGGGCCCATCGCCTTGCCTCCTTTCATCCTTTTTAAAGCCTCCTTCACCTCAGACTCCTGGATGCGCCGCACAAAACGCATGCTGGTCTCATCAAAGGAGTCATTCAGTTCAATGGTAGAACTCTCATTCTCCCCATTGAACAGCTTGTCGAAGTACTCCCGCCATCTATACTTAATCTCTTCGTCCTTCACCAAGAGTTGGCCTGCTCCGTCCTTGATGCATTTGACTTGGCCAATATCCCTCGTCTTCCTCTCCCGGATCTTAGCCATCTTATAGATGTCCCTTTCACCTTCCTTCGTGCCTAACCGTTGGTAGAGGTCCTCATATGCCCGACCCCTTGCTTCACCAACAGCTCGCTTTGCGGCCTTCTTCGCCATCTTGTACTTCTCTATGTTGTCTGCACTCCTATCCAGGTATAGGCGTCTGAAGCAATCTTTCTTCTCTTTAAGCGCCTTCTGGACATCATCATTCCACCACCAGGTATCCTTATCTTCGCTTCTCCTTCCCCTGGACACTCCAAACTCCTCCGAGGCCACCTTACGAATGCAAGTCGCCATCTTCATCCACACATTGTCCGCATCCCCTCCTTCCTCCCAAGGGCCCTCCTTAAATACCCTCTCCTTGAACACCTGAGCTACCTCCCCCTTGAGCTTCCACCACTTCGTTCTAGCGACCTTGGCACGCTTATCCCGCTGGACACGAATCCGAAAGCGGAAGTCAGCAACCACCAGCTTATGCTGGGGTACAACACTCTCCCCAGGTATCACCTTACAGTCTAGGCACGCACGCCTATCTTCTCTTCTCAAGAGGATGAAATCAATCTGGCTAGAGTGTTGGCCACTACTCCGCCTATGTTGTCTCAACATAGCCGGTCCCAAGCCCGGGTAAAGGAGAAGGGTTGTGATAGGCTTGGCGAGCCAACGTAAAAACTCAGCCACTCTTATGGAGATGAAACCCAAAAGATTTAGAGGAAATCACAAATTCAAAGAAATATCGCTTTTTCACAAATTATTCGTGCTTCGAAAAAAAGGACTTTCAAAAAATGTCATGTGTCCAAATTATGCTCGGAATTTCAAAAACAACACCCTTATTCAAACTGTGTTCATAGATCCAAAAAATGAGCATTCAAATTTTCTTAGGAATTTCAAAAAATGTTCCAATTTCTTAAAACTTGCACAAAGAATCAAATTTTCATGCTTTCAGAAAGGAATCAAGATATTTTTTTTCTAAAAATATGGCATTTTAAAATATTGTTTGAGGTTTTTAAAGATTATTCATGATTTTAAAAAGGTCCACATTTAAAATATCACTCTTTATAAAAAAAGTGTTTTAAAGTCTGAAAAAAATTGTGCCAACTCCACACTTCTGATAGCTTAAAGATCCACGTTGCCTGTTAACTAACAATCTTTTCCATCTCAGGTGGCTTGCCACGATCAGCTCCAAACTACAGGTCCCGTGTTTTATGGGCGCCCCTATATCTCGCGTTCAGCGAGTCTAACTTCGGACTCGCTGAAGGGGGTAAGCACGGTGGGCCAGCCCACGCGCGCGGAAGGGTACATCATGTTTTTCTTTTACATTTTCGGTTTTTGTTGTTTGCTTTATTTTTGTATAATTTTTATACTTTAAAATATTCTAAAAATATACATTACAAAAAGCACTCTATAAAAACATTAGGAAAATGTACAACAAGTATTAAAAAATGTTCAACAAGTATTTGAAAATTGTAAATCAAGCATTCAAAAATGGTGAACAAGTATTTGAAAAATATTGAACAAGCATTCCGAAAATGTAGAACAAATATTTTAAAAATGTTGAACAAGTATTTGAAAAAATGTTAATCAAGCATTCTGAAAATGTTGGACAAATATTTGAAAAATATTAATTAAGCATTCAGAAAAATGTTGAACAAGTATTTGAAAAATGTTAATCAAGCATTCGGGAAATGTTGAAAATGTATAGAAAAAATGTTGATCATGTATTTAAAAGATGATAAAAAAATTATCATGCATAAAAAATCTTAATCAAGAAAATGAAAAACAATTGATCATGTATTAAAAAAATGATGAAAAAGTGTTCATGTATATAAAAATGCCAATCAAGCATTGTAAAACTGTTGAACAAGTGTTGAATAATGTTAATCAAGCGTTTGAAAAATCTGAAATGTGTGTAGAAAAACTGTTGACATGTATTCAAAAAATGTGAAATCTTTCTATTTCAAAACTACTCCCTTCGTCCCATAATATAAAAGCGTTTTTGATAGTAGGTTGGTGTAAAAAATGCTTTTATATTATGGGATGGAGGGAGTATTCATCAAGCATCTGAGAAAAGTTTAAAAAGTGTGCCTAGGAAAAATGTTGACCAAGTATTAAAAATTTATTATTGTTATATTTTAAAATTGTTAATCAACCATTTGAAAAATGTTTAAAATGTGTATTGAAAAAATGTTGACCATACATTAAAAAATGTTAAATTTATATTGGAGAAATGTTAGGCATGTATTAGAAAAATGTTGTTGACATATATGAAAAATGTAGAATGAATCAAAAGAAACAAAGAAGAGTCAAAATAAAAATCAAAAGAAAAACAAAAAATAGAGAAGAACTAAGAAAACCAAACAAGAAACAAAGAAGGCGAAGAAAGAAAAAACAGGGGAAACAAGAAAGAAAGGGGGAAAAGGAAGAAAAGGAAAATAAAGAAAATAAATTAAAAGGAGAGAAAATCAGTAAAAAAAACAAAAAACCTGGAAAAATAGAGAAGAAATAGTGGAAACCCTGCTCTATTCGAATTAAGTAGGTCCGGCCTACTAGTTTAGCACGAACGTGATTGTATCCAGTGGCAAGCAGCCCATGCACTCAACCAGTAGAGCAATGTTTGAATCCTCCCAGCAAATGTTTCCTTTTCTCTCCCTATTTCTTTTAAGTGCCCGCTATTGGGCTGGCCTATTACTATACAGTTCAACGCTAGAGATAGTTTCGCCTCCCTTAATGCGAGATATAGTCGCTGCATCCCCTCGCACACATTCTTGTTTTTTTCAAATAAAAATCCGTTGTATGAACTCTTAATGGGTCGGCCCAGTAGAGTGGCATATAGGATATCTCTAAAATCATTAATTAAGGAATACCCCTTGCAAAGATCACTTCGACGTTCCCATGTTGCAACAAGTGGCGCACATGAAGTGCGCCGCTTGTCGTAACCTGGTAGTTTTATTTTCGCAGATTCGTTTACTCCAAACATTTTATCTCTTAAACCATGTGTCCTAACCGCGAACGGCAAAGTGTTTTCACCTTTGGATTTCTCGCGTTAAGATTTTTGAAATCAGATCCTATATTAATAGGTTTCGGGGAACCTTTTTTGATGAAAAACCCAAAAAAGCAAGAGAAAAGAAAACTAAGGCGGAAGCCTGATTTTTTTCTTTTCCGAGAGGCACAGTTGTGCCGCTCCTCAAAGCAAATTTGTGCCTCACGAGAATCAAATCGGTGCCTCTCATGAAAGAACAAAAAATAGTGTTTTCCTTTCCCGTGAGGCAAACTTGTTCCTCACGCGGAAGCAAATCTATACCTTGACGAGAAACAAATCTATGCCTCTAGCGGAAGAAAAAATGTGTTTTTTTTTTACTTTTCTGTGAGGCACAACTAAGCCTCTCGTGGACCCAAAAATGTGACTTCACGAGAAGCAAATATGTGCCTCTCGAAGAAAAAACAAATAAGTTTTTTTGTCTTTCCGAGAGACACACCTCTCGTGAAGTCAACCTGTGCCACCATGAGAAGCAAATCTATGCCCCACGCGAAAGAAAGAAAAAAATCATTTTCCCTTTTTAGAGAGGTATAGTTGTGCCTCTCGTGAAAGCAAACCTATGCCTACATGAAAAGCAAATGTGAGCCCCCACGCGAAAGAAAAAAAAATGAGTTTTTCCGCACAAAAAATTGGTTTTTTTAAACCTACGGAAAACCAGGAAAAACGAAAAGCCAAAAAAAGAAAATAGAATCATCAAAAACCCAAAAACGTGTGCTGAAAAATGAAAAAAATCGAGAAAGCACCGAGCATGCGACACGTGGTGGCGGAGCGCGGAAGTGACCCTTGAAGGGCTCTCGCAAGGGGTGCCCGGCAATAAGTTACTCTAAGAGATCGCACATCGCGGGAGGTCCTATCTGCCGCTCTTTGCGGCAGAATGTCGACCTGACGCACAGAGGGTCTCCCGACTGGGCCGGCCCATATCGCTAGCGACCAGTACCGAACGAAAAAATGCAGCGCTCAATAAAAAGAATACCCTAAATTGGGTTCGAACCTGAGACAAGAAGCTTCAAAGAAGTACAGCTTGCCAATTGAGTTAGAGAGCTACCTGGTTTGTAACGCATCACAACATCTTAAGAACAAACCGAGCGCACAGCCGGATTTTCTTTTTTATTACGCAAAATGTTACATTTGAGAAAAACAGTGAAGGTCGTGAAACAGTAAGCGCTTTTAGAAATTGTGAATAAAAATTGAAAAAAAATCACCAATTCGAAAAATGCAAACAATTTTTGGAAACGGGAACATTTTTGTAAAATCTCCCAGAAATAGAGAACGTGAAAGTTTTTTTGAAAACGCAAACATTTTTCAAATTCAAAAACAAATTTTGGATACTCGCACATTTTTTTAAACTCCCGAACAAAACTTGAACACATGAACAGTTTTTAAAACATGCGTACATTTTTTGAAACTCCCGGACAAAAATTGAAAATTAACATTTTTAGGATTTGCGAACAATTCTTTAAATGGAAACATTTATGAAAAAACGCAACAAAAATTGAAAACATGAACATTTTTTAAAACGTGCATACATTTTTTGAAACTCCCGAACAAAAATTGAAATATGAACATTTTTTAGAATTTGCGAACAATTCTTTAAATGGAAACATTTATGGAACTCGCAACAAAATTTGGAAACATAAACATTTTTTAAAACATGTGTACATTTTTTGAAACTCCAAAACAAAAATTGAAACATGAACATTTTTTAGAATTTGCGAACAATTCTTTAAATGGGAACATTTATGGAAACTCGGAACAAAATTCGAAAACATTAACTCTTTTTAAATTGGTGAACAAATTTTGAAATGGGAAGATTTTTTGAAATCCCAAACGTAATTTGAGAACGTTAACATTTAGTGAACTTATAGACATTTTTTGAAAAGCAAATATTTTCAATAATATGGGAATATTTTTTAGAAAATGAAGATTGTTTTAATTATTGAACAATAATTAATAACAAGAACATTTTTTGAACTTCTGAACATTTTTAGAATTTTAGAAAAGAATTTTAAATTCTTAAGAACAAAAAGTAAATAAAAGGAGAAGAAGAAGGAATTGAAAAATGAAATAAGGGAACAGAAAATAAATAAATAAAAAACAGAAAAAACCAAAAAGAAAAGACAAACAGAATAAAACCAGTGAAAACTCGGTTCAATAACCTTCCAGAAGGTTCCTAAAACCGGACGCTGTAGCGCGGGAGCTATTTCCTAATTGGGCCGGCCCATCTTGATCGTTTAGGTCGCTCTCCTCCCTCTGTGCGAAGCCTCGACAAGTTGACGCAACGAGCGTCCGTTAGGATATTCCGCACATCGCTTCAGGAGCTCCCGAGTAGACTACGGCTCGCGGGCCACACCCCATTAGTTTGATCGGTTGCCTCTACTCTACGAATTCCTTATCGCCTATGGGAATAGCGGTCTGTCCCAAGACTGTAGCGTAGGTATCCCTGCTGATATTTTATCTTTTTTTTTCATCGGTTTGTAGCTTGTTTTTTTCCCTGGATTTCGTTCTTCATCTTTCATTCTTCGGTTTTCTTTGTTTTTTTGGTATACATTAGGGACATTTATTTGGACACTTTAAACATTTTAAAAATATATATAATTTTTTTTCTTAAAGTATATAATTAATGTTTATTTTTTCGTACACATTGTACATTTTTTTGAATATACAAGGAAAAAGATTTATGCATCTTCAAATAAATTCAAGTAGATGATTAACAAAAAACTGAAATATATTTTAGATGTCAAGTCTATTTAACACATGTCTACATTTTTCTGTATATATTTAGACATTTTTTTGTTGTACACGAGATATATTTTCTTATACATGCTTGCTAATTTTCATATATATGATTAAGAATTTTTCATGTATATGTTTTGATGTCTAATTTTTTAATACGTACAATACATTTTTTATTATACATATAAAATATTTTTATACATGTTTAAATATTTTCATATGCATTGTATCATTCTTTTAAACATTTGTTCTGCTGTTTACTTTTCTCATACACAGTGAAAATTTTCCGTATACACCTGAATTATTTATACAGGTTTGAAAAAAATACATGTTTTGATGACTCCTTTTTTCATGCACATTGTATTTTTTTATCTATATTAGAAACATTTTTTATACACGCTAATATTTTTTGAAATACATGATTAACTTTTTTGAAGTGCAATGAACGATTTAGAAAAACTAAAAGGAAAATACCAAAATGGAATAAAAACTAGCAACATAAAACCTAACAGAAGAAGAAGAAAAAAGGCTTGAAGTCAGCTACTGCCTCGCACTAGTCGGTTGCCTTGAGTCGAGGCAAGCTAACGCCTCGCAGTAGGCAGGACATAGCCGCGCCCTTTCATTATCCCTGCCGGTCTATCAGTCGATTCAATTTTTGTTTTCACACATTTTTTATGAAAATGATTTTTCAAATTTTACAAAATTGTTAATTTCAAAAAGTTTATATTTTGTAAAAAAGTTCATAAATTTGAAAAAGTTCATGATTAGAAAAAAATTGTGAATTCAAAACAAAATCTTGAATTTGAAAGTAACTCACGAATCCGAAAGAGTCACGATTTGAAAAAACCATGTGAGTTTGGAAAATGTTCGTGTATGTGACAAAGTTTATGAATTTGAAAAAAGTTTATGTTTTTGAAAAACTCTGATGAGCTCAAAAATGTTCATAAATTTCATTAAAAGTTCATGAATTTATATATGTTCATCAAATTGGAAGAAAGTTCATCAGTTTAAAAAAACATGTTACAAATTTGAAAAAAATGGATTTGAAAAATATTCATGAATTATAAAAAACCTTGAATTTTAAGAAAAAGTTCACAAGTTCACGGATCTGAAAAAATGATCACGAATTTGAAAAGTTCACAAAATGAAGAGAACTTCACAAATTCAAAAGTATTTCATGATTTTGAAAAAATGTACACCAATTTGGAAAATTTGACAAATTCAAAAAAAATCATAAATTCGAACAAGTTTGCAAATTTGCATATATTGGTTGCAATTTCTAAAAATAATCATAATTTTAACAAAAATGTTAATGCAATTTTAAAAGAGAAAAGAAGAAAGGAAAATTTAAATATAAAAACCAAGTAGAAACCAATAAAAAACGAACAAAAAACCATGAGAAAAATCCAAGCAAAGAGAGAAAAAAGGGGAAAATCAGTCTGGAAGCTTTCGAAAACCAGGAAAAGAAGCTTGTGAAAGTTTCGTTGAACACTAGCTAGAATTACGATGTGCGAGGGGTGCGATCAATCGAGTACCTTTATTAGGCCGGCCCACTTGATAACTGAAAAAATAGCACATAGGTGTTGCGTACGGGATGGCTTATATTGGAGCACCTTAAGTGTTGAATAGCATTTGGCCCACACACAACAAGGAATCACCTAATATGTGTCATTGTTTTCTTGGGGAAATGTTATCTAGCGTCTATTCATATTTTTGCACTTTCCAATGAACCCCTCCCATGCAGTTCAATCTCGTCTTATGGATCTTGGTGTGATCTTGAAGCCACGCCAGCTTCACAGATTCGTTCACGTAGGCACCAATTGCATCGAACAACCTTAGCTAGTGTATCCCCATACCCGCTATATCTTCCCCACTCTCTCATATCCCTCCTCCCACTCGCAGAGACATTGATAGGTGGGAACCCGTTGAACGAGTTCATGCCCGAGGGTGGCCCGGTCTTCACGTTGTAGGATCAAATCGGGAGTGATAATTAGCTGCAAGCAGCCGGGATAACTAGGTTTATACCTGCCAAGGTTGGATGCAACCCGTACATTGGGAATGGCTGACCGGAGCTACAAGAACTCGAACCCGCCGTCCGAAAAATCGTAAAACCACAAACTAGGACTAACCCACACAAAACGACCAAAACCGTAGAGCACGAATTAAGGGGAACCAGAGGCCCCTTCTTGCGAATCTAGATGAACTCACAAGAGCAAAGGTAGCAAGGATCTCTCAGGTCTCTCTAGCAGTCTTGCTGCATAAGCTTGTAGCCGAATGGTTTGACAAAAGGTTCTTCTAAATGGATGGGGGAGATGGGGTTTTATAGTATGGACATCTCCCCTTAGCTAGGCATGTAAAGGATTCAAAAGGAAACAATTTTGCATGGATTCCTTGGGGTAGTAAGCCGTCAACTTTGGGTGTTGTTGGAGAGCTCCTTGAAAATTCGTGAAGCGTGGACACCCTGGACACCTGAGAATGACTAGAAATTTCAACTCACAACTCCAAATGATGTGAGGTTTTTTGCATTGGAAAGTAAATTTGATGTAGCTTCTAGTGATGTATCTCTATGGCCCTGTCTCTTCACCACATGTGTGTGTCACAACGAAACATCAGAGGTAAAAACTCACAGCATCAGCTTCACTTGAAACTTGTTTTCTCCAAACTTGTTCCTCCAAACCGGTTGCTTCAAGAGCTCATAGGTTGTTGGGTTTCTTCCATGTGATACCTAATTTCAACCAACAACAATGGATATGAAAGTGCAGCCATGTGTTCAAGATTATGATATGAACTTAAGTTAGCGTTCACCTGGTCATGTATTTGTTCAACACAAATTAAAATGATTTCTTCTTTGATGACTGCGGGTGGATAAATTGTTGTCATGTGCTCATGCATCCTCTCACGTCGTAACTAAGGCTCTCCCGGCGAGGTTCCCGGTGATTCTCAGTATTTACCGGCATTTTTTCATGCATGCGGTGCGAGCGGAGGCGGGCTGGGATCAAGGCGGTGTTGTTGGGGGCACGGTTGTGGTGGCGGGGGTCATGCATTTTCTTAGTCATTGTGGGGCTGCATGTCCTGGTCACCGGGATACGTGGTGGTCCGGGTGCGGTGGTTGTGGACTAGCGAAAGGCCTCGCCGACATCTCTTTGGCATTTTCCCCTGCGTGCTCTACCGGCGCGGGCATCGCCATCCCAAGGCTACCACAGTGTGGCATCGAGAAAGCTGCCAAGATGGTGCCGACCTTGGTTTCCGTCGATGCCCCACAGGTGTTTGATACGTCTCCATCGTATCTAGTTTTCCAAACTCTTTTGCCCTTGTTTTGGACTCTAACTTGCATGATTCGAATGGAACTAACTCGGACTGATGTTGTTTTCAGCAGAATTGCCATGGTGTTATTTTTGTGCAGAAATAAAAGTTCTCGAAATGACCTGAAACTTCACGGAGAACATTTTAGGAATAAATAAAAAATATTGGCAAAAGAATCAACCGAAGGGGGCCACACCCTAGCCACAAGAGTGGGGGTGCGCCCACCCCCCTGGGGCATGCCCTCTATCCTTGTGGACCCCCTGGACCTCCACCGACCTCAACCCCAACTCCATATATTCATGTTCGGGGAGAAAAAATTAGAGAGAAGGATTCATCATGTTTTACGATACAGAGCCGCCACCAAACCCTGTTCTTCCACGGGAGGGCAGATCTGGAGTCCATTCGGGGCTCCAGAGAGGGGAATCCGTCGCCATCGTCATCATCAACCATCCTCCATCACCAATTTCATGATGCTCATCGCTGTCGTGAGTAATTCCATCATAGGCTTGGTGGACGGTGATGGGTTGGATGAGATTTACCATGTAATCGAGTTAGTTTTGTTAGGGTTTGATCCCTAGTATCCACTATGTTCTAAGATTGACGTTGCTACGACTTTGCTATGTTTAATGCTTGTCACTAGGGCCCGAGTGCCATGATTTCATATCTGAACCTATTACCGTTACTTCCATACTACTTTGCTACTAAATACTTTGATGTAGATATTATGTCTTTCAGGTGTGGTTGAATTGATAACTCAGCTGCTAATACTTGAGAATATTCTTTGGCTCCCCTTGTGTCGAATCAATAAATTTGGGTTGAATACTCTACCCTCAAAAACTGTTGCGATCCCCTATACTTGTGGGTTATCAAGACCTTTTTCTGGCGCCGTTGCCGGGGAGCATAGCTCTATTCTCTGAGTCACTTGGGATTTATATCTCCGTTGGGGAACGCAGTATTTCAAAATTTTCCTACGATCATGCAAGATCTATCAAGGAGTTGCATAGTAATGAGAGGGGAGAGTGTGTCCACGTACCTATTGGAAATATGCCCTAGAGGCAATAATAAATTGGTTGTTATTATATTCCCTTGTTCATGATAATCGTTTATTATATCCATGCTAGAATTTTATTGATAGGAAACTCAGATACATGTGTGGATACATAGACAACACCATGTCCCTAGTAAGCCTCTAGTTGACTAGCTCGTTGATCAATAGATGGTTACGGTTTCCTGACCATGGACATTGGATGTCATTGATAACGGGATCACATCATTAGAAGAATGATGTGATGGACAAGACCCAATCCTAAGCCTAGCACAAGATCATATAGTTCGTATGCTAAAGCTTTTCTAATGTCAAGTATCATTTCCTTGGACCATGAGATTGTGCAACTCCCGGATACCGTAGGAGTGCTTTGGGTGTGCCAAATGCCACAACGTAACTGGGTGGCTATAAAGGTACACTACAGGTATCTCCGAAAGTGTCTGTTGGGTTGGCACGAATCGAGACTGGGATTTGTCACTCCGTGTAAACGGAGAGGTATCTCTGGGCTCACTCGGTAGGACATCATCATAATGTGCACAATGTGATCAAGGAGCTAATCACGGGATGATGTGTTACGGAACGAGTAAAGAGACTTGCCGGTAACGAGATTGAACAAGGTATCGGGATACCGACGATCGAATCTCGGGCAAGTATTGTACCGATAGACAAAGGGAATTGTATACGGGATTGATTAAGTCCTTGACATCGTGGTTCATCCGATGAGATCATCGTGGAACATGTGGGAGCCAACATGGGTATCCAGATCCTGCTGTTGGTTATTGATCGGAGAGTCATCTCGGTCATGTCTGCATGTCTCCCGAACCCGTAGGGTCTACACACTTAAGGTTCGGTGACGCTAGGGTTGTAGGGATATGTATATGCAGTAACCCGAATGTTGTCCGGAGTCCCGGATGAGATCCCGGACGTCATGAGGAGTTCCGAAATGGTCCGGAGGTAAAGAATTATATATAGGAAGTACTATTTCGGGCATCGGGACAAGTTTCGGGGTCACCGGTATTGTACCAGGACCACCGGAAGGGTCCCGGGGGTCCACCGGGTGGGGCCACCTGCCCCGGGGGGCCACATGGGCTGTAGGGGGTGCGCCTTGGCCCATATGGGCAAAGGGCACCAGCCCCAAGAAGCCCATGCGCCAAGAGATAGAAGAAGGGAAGAGTCCCAGAGGGGGAAGGCACCTCCTAGGTGCCTTGGGGAGGAGGGATTCCTCCCCTTGGCCGCACCCCCTAGGAGATTGGATCTCCTAGAGCCGGCGCCCCCCCCCCCCTTGTCCCTCCTATATATAGTGGGGAGATGGAGGACTTCTAACCCTAAGCGTTTGGTGCCTCCCTCTCCCTCTCCAACACCTCCTCCTCCTCCATAGAGCTTAGCGAAGCCCTGCCGGAGTACTGCAGCTCCACCACCACCACGCCATAGTGCTGCTGCTGGAGCCATCTTCATCAACCTCTCCTTCCCCCTTGCTGGATCAAGAAGGAGGAGACGTTGCTGCTCTGTACGTGTGTTGAACGCGAAGGTGCCGTCCATTCGGCGCTAGGATCATCGGTGATTTGGATCACGACGAGTACGACTCCATCAACCCCGTTCTCTTGAACGCTTCCGCGCGCGATCTACAAGGGTATGTAGATCCACTCCTCCCTCATTGCTAGATGACTCCATAGATTGATCTTGGTGACACGTAGGAAAATTTTGAATTTCTGCTACGTTCCCCAACAGTGGCATCATGAGCTAGGTCTATGCGTAGTTTCTATGCACGAGTAGAACACAAAGTAGTTGTGGGCGTTGATTTTGTTCAATATGCTTACCGTTACTAGTCCAATCTTGATTCGGCGGCATTGTGGGATGAAGCGGCCTGGACCGACCTTACACGTACTCTTACGTGAGACTGGTTCCACCGACTAACATGCACTAGTTGCATAAGGTGGCTAGCGGGTGTCTGTCTCTCCCACTTTAGTCGGATCGGATTCGATGAAAAGGGTCCTTATGAAGGGTAAATAGCAATTGGCATATCACGTTGTGGTTTTTGCGTAGGTAAGAAACGTTCTTGCTAGAAACCCATAGCAGCCACGTAAAACATGCAAACAACAATTAGAGGACGTCTAACTTGTTTTTGCAGGGTATGCTATGTGATGTGATATGGCCAAAGGATGTGATGAATGATATATGTGATGTATGAGATGATCACGTTGTGGTTTTTGCGTAGGTAAGAAACGTTCTTGCTAGAAACCCATAGCAGCCACGTAAAACATGCAAACAACAATTAGAGGACGTCTAACTTGTTTTTGCAGGGTATGCTATGTGATGTGATATGGCCAAAGGATGTGATGAATGATATATGTGATGTATGAGATGATCGTGTTCTTGTAATAGGAATCACGACTTGCATGTCGATGAGTATGAAAACCGGCAGGAGCCATAGGAGTTGTCTTAATTTATTTATGACCTGTGTGTCAACATAAACGTCATGTAATTACTTTACTTTATTGCTAACCGTTAGCTGTAGTAGTAGAAGTAATAGTTGACGAGACAACTTCATGAAGACACGATGATAGAGATCATGATGATGGAGATCATGGTGTCATGCCGGTGACGATGATGATCATGGAGCCCCGAAGATGGAGATCAAGAGGAGCAAAGTGATGATGGCCATATCATGTCACTATTTGATTTCATGTGATGTTTATCATGTTTATGCATCTTGTTTACTTAGAACGACGGTAGTAAATAAGATGATCCCTCATAATAATTTCAAGAAAGTGTTCCCCCTAACTGTGCACCGTTGCGACAGTTCGTTGTTTCGAAGCACCACGTGATGATCTGGTGTTAGATTCTAACGTTCACATACAACGGGTGTAAGACAGATTTACACACGCGAAACACTTAGGTTGACTTGACGAGCCTAGCATGTACAGACATGGCCTCGGAACACAAGAGACCGAAAGGTCGAGCATGAGTCGTATGGTAGATACGATCAACATGAAGATGTTCACCGATGATGACTAGTCCGTCTCACGTGATGATCGGACACGGCCTAGTTGACTCGGATCATGTAATCACTTAGATGACTAGAGGGATGTCTATCTGAGTGGGAGTTCATAAGATGAACTTAATTATCCTGAACATAGTCAAAAGTTTTTTTTTTTGCAAATTATGTCGTAGCTCGCGTTTTAGTTCTACTGTTTAGATATGTTCCTAGAGAATATTTAGTTGAAATTTGATAGTAGCAATTATGCGGACTAGGTCCGTAAACTGAGGATTGTCCTCATTGCTTCATAGAAGGCTTATGTCCTTAATGCACCGCTCAGTGTGCTGAACCTCGAATGTCGTCTGTGGATGTTGCGAACATCTGACATACACGTTTTGATGACTACATGATAGTTCAGTGCGTAATGCTAAATGGTTTAGGATTGAGGCACCAAACACGTTTTTGAAACATCGCAGAACATATGAGATGTTCCAAGGACTGAAATTGGGATTTCAGGCTCGTGCCCACGTCAAGAGGTATAAGACCTCCGACGATTTTCTTAGCCTGCAAACTAAGGAGAAAAGCTCAATTGTTGAGCTTGTGCTCAAATTGTCTGAGTACAACAATCATTTGAATCAAGTGGGAGTTGATCTTCCAAATGAGATAGTGATGTTTCTCCGAAGTCATTACCACCAAGCTGCTTGAGCTTCGTGATGAACTATAATATATCAGGGACATATATGATGATCCTTGAGATATTCGCGATGTTTGACACCACTAAAGTAGAGATCAAGAAGGAGCATCAATTGTTGATGGTTGGTGAAACCACTAGTTTCAAGAAGGGCAAGGGCACGAAGGGATACTTCATGAAACGGTAATTCAGCTGCTGCTCTAGTGAAGAAACCCAAGGTTGAACCCAAACCCGAGACTAAGTGCTTCTGTAATAAAGGGAACAGCCACTGGAGCAGAATTACCCTAGATACTTGGTAGATGAGAAGGCTGGCAAGGTCGATAGAAGTATATTGGATATACATTGTGTTGATGTGTACTTTACTAGTACTCCTAGTAGCACCAGGGTATTAGATACCAGTTCGGTTGCTAAGTGTTAGTAACTCGAAATAAAAGCTATGGAATAAACGGAGACTAGCTAAAGGTGAGCTGACGATATGTGTTGGAAGTGTTTCCAATGTTAATATGATCAAGCATCGCACGCTCCCTCTACCATCGATATTGGTGTTTGCGTTGAGCATAGATATAATTGGATTATGTCTATCGCAATACGGTTATTCATTTAAGGAGAATAATGGTTACTCTGTTTATTTGAATAATACCTTCAATGGTCTTGCACCTAAAATGAATGGTTTATTGAATCTCAATCGTAGTGATACACATGTTCATGCCAAAAGATAGTAATGATAGTACCACCTACTTGTGGCACTGCCACGTGAGTCATATCGGTATAAAACGCATGAAGAAGCTCCATGTTGATGGATCTTTGGGCTCACTCGTTTTTGAAAAGTTTGAGGCATGCGAACCATGTCTATTGGTGTATATGCATGAAGAAACTCCATGCAAATGGACCGTTTGGACTCACTTGATTTTGAATCACTTGAGACATGCAAATCATACCACATGGTCAAGATGACTGAAAGCCTCGTTTTCAGTAAAATGGAACTAGAAAGCAACTTGTTGGAAGTAATACATTTTGATGTGTGCAGTCCAATGAGTGCTGAGGCATGTAGTGGATATCGTTATGTTCTTACTTCACAGATGATTTGAGTAGATGTTGAGTATATTTACTTGATGAATCACGAGTCTGAATTATTGAAAGGTTCAAGTAATTTCAGGGTGAAGTTGAAAGATCGTCGTGACAAGAGGATAAGATATCTATGATATGATCATAGAGATGAATATCTGAATTACGAGTTTGGCACAGAATTAAGACATTGTGGAAATTGTTTCACAACCAATACAGCCTAGAACACCGTAGTGTGATGGTGTGTCCGAACATCATAACTGCACCCTATTGGATATGATGCATACCATGATGTCTCGTATCAAATTACCACGATAGTTTATGGGTTAGGCATTAGAGACAACCACATTCACTTTAAATAGGGCAACACGTAATTCCGATGAGATGACACCGTATGAACTATGGTTTAGAGAAACCTAAGCTGTCATTTCTTAAAAGTTTGGGGCTGCGACGCTTATGTGAAAAAGTTTTCAGGCTGATAAGCTCGAACCCAAAGCGGATAAATGCATCTTCACAGGACACCCAAAACAGTTGGGTATACCTCCTGTCTCAGATCCGAAAGCAATAAGGGATTGTTTCTGGAATCGGGTCCTTTCTCGAGGAAAAGTTTCTCTCGAAAGAATTGAGTGGGAGGGTGGTGGAGACTTGATGAGGTTATTGAACCGTCTTTTCAACTAGTGTGTGGCAGGGCACAGGAGTTGTTCCTGTGGCACCTACACCAATTGAAGTGGAAGCTTATGATAGTGATCATGAAACTTCAGATCAAGTCACTACCAAACCTCGTGGGATGACAAGGATGCGTACTACTTCAGAGTGGTACGTAATCCTGTCTTGGAAGTCATGTTGCTAGACAACAATGAACCTACGAGCTATGGAGAAGCGATGGTGGGCCCGGATTCCGACAAATGGCTCGAGGCCATAAAATCCGAGATAGGATCCATGTATGAAAACAAAGTGTAGACTTTGGAAGAACTACTTGATGGTCGTAAGGCTGTTAGGTACATATGGATTTTAAAAGGAAGACGGACAATGATGGTAAGTATCACCATTAAGAAAGCTCGACTTGTCGTTAAGATGTTTTCCGACAAGTTCAAGGAGTTGACTACGATGAGACTTTCTCACTCGTAGCGATGCTAAGAGTCTATTGGAATTATATTAGCGATTACTACATTATTTATGAAATCTTGCAGATAGGATGTCAAAACATTGTTTCCTCGACGATTTTCTTGAGGAAAGGTTGTATGTGATACAACCGGAAGGTTTTGTCAATCCTGAAAGATGCTAATAAGTATGCAAAGCTCCAGCAATCCTTCTAAGGACTGGAGTAAGCATCTCGGAGTTGGAATGTACGCTTTGATGAGATGATCAAAGATTTTGGGTTTATACAAAGTTTATGAGAAACTTGTATTTCCAAAGAAGTGAGTGGGAGCACTATAGAATTTCTGATGAGTATATGTTGTTAACATATTATTGATCGGAAATGATGTAGAATTTCTGGAAAGCATATAGGGTTATTTGGAAAGTGTTTTTCAATGGAAAGCCTGGATTAAGCTACTTGAACATTGAGCATCAAGATCTGTAAGGATAGATCAAAACGCTTAATGGTACTTTCAAATGAGCACATACCTTGACATGATCTTGAAGGGGTTCAAGATGGATCAGTCAAAGAAGGAGTACTTGCCTGAGTTGTAAGGTATGAAGTTAAGACTTAAAGCTCGACCACGGCAGAATAGAGAGAAAGGACAAAGGTCGTCCCCTATGCTTAAGACATAGGCTCTATACAGTATGCCATGCTAAGTACCGCACCTGATATGTGCCTTGCCACATATCTGGCAAGAGGGTACAAAGGTAATCTAGGAGTAGATCACCAGATAGCGGTCTAAATTATCCTTAGAGGAATAAGGATATGTTTCTCGGTTATGGAGGTGATAAAGAGTTCGACGTAAAGAGTTACGTCGATGCAAGCTTAACACATATCCGGATAGCTCTGAGTAGAGATACCGGATACGTATAATGGAGCAACAATTTAGAATAGCTCCAAGTAGAACAGTTATTTGAAATGGCTCCAAATATAGCGTAGTAGCTGCATCTACAAGATGACATAGAGATTTGCGAAGTACATAGAGATCTGAAAGATTTAGACCCGTTGACTATAACATCTCTCACAAGCATAACATGATCAAACCCAGAACTCATCGAGTGTTAATCACATGGTAATGTGAACTAGATTGACTCTAGTAAACTCTTTGGGTGTTAGTCACATGGGGATGTGACCTTGAGTGTTCATCACATATCGATGTGAAATGGACTATTGACTCTAGTGCAAGTGGGAGACTGTTGGAAATATGCCCTAGAGGCAATAATAAATTGGTTATTATTATATTCCCTTGTTCATGATAATCGTTTATTATATCCATGCTAGAATTGTATTGATAGGAAACTCAGATACATGTGTGGATACATAGACAACACCATGTCCCTAGTAAGCCTCTAGTTGACTAGCTCGTTGATCAATAGATGGTTACGATTTCCTGACCATGGACATTGGATGTCATTGATAACGGGATCACATCATTAGAAGAATGATGTGATGGACAAGACCCAATCCTAAGCCTAGCACAAGATCATGTAGTTCGTATGCTAAAGCTTTTCTAATGTCAAGTATCATTTCCTTGGACCATGAGATTGTGCAACTCCCGGATACCGTAGGAGTGCTTTGGGTGTGCCAAACGCCACAACGTAACTGGGTGGCTATAAAGGTACACTACAGGTATCTCCGAAAGTGTCTGTTGGGTTGGCACGAATCGAGACTGGGATTTGTCACTCCGTGTAAACGAAGAGGTATCTCTGGGCCCACTCGGTAGGACATCATCATAATGTGCACAATGTGATCAAGGAGCTGATCATGGGATGATGTGTTATGGAACGAGTAAAGAGACTTGCCGGTAACGAGATTGAACAAGGTATCGGGATACCGACGATCGAATCTCGGGCAAGTATTGTACCGATAGACAAAGGGAATTGTATACGGGATTGATTAAGTCCTTGACATTGTGGTTCATCCGATGAGATCATCGTGCAACATGTGGGAGCCAACATGGGTATCCAGACCCCGCTGTTGGTTATTGACCGGAGAGTCATCTCGGTCATGTCTGCATGTCTCCCGAACCCGTAGGGTCTACACACTTAAGGTTCGGTGACGCTAGGGTTGTAGGGATATGTATATGCAGTAACCCGAATGTTGTTTGGAGTCCCGAATGAGATTCCGGACGTCACGAGGAGTTCCGGAATGGTCCGGAGGTAAAGAATTATATATAGGAAGTACTATTTCGGGCATCGGGACAAGTTTCGGGGTCAACGGTATTGTACCAGGACCACCGGAAGGGTCCCGGGGGTCCACCGGGTGGGGCCACCTGCCCCGGGGGGGCACATGGGCTGTAGGGGGTGCGCCTTGGCCCATATGGGCCAAGGGCACCAGCCCCAAGAAGCCCATGCGCCAAGATATAGAAGAAGGGAAGAGTCCCAGAGGGGGAAGGCACCTCCTAGGTGCCTTGTGGAGGAGGGATTCCTCCCCTTGGCCGCACCCCCCTAGGAGATTGGATCTCCTAGGGCCGGTGCCCCCCCCCTTGGCCCTCCTATATATAGTGGGGAGATGGAGGACTTCTAACCCTAAGCCTTTGGTGCCTCCCTCTCCCTCTCCAACACCTCCTCCTCCTCCATAGAGCTTAGCGAAGCCCTGCTGGAGTACTGCAGCTCCACCACCACCACGTCGTAGTGCTGCTGCTGGAGCCATCTTCATCAACCTCTCCTTCCCCCTTGCTGGATCAAGAAGGAGGAGACGTCGCTACTCCGTACGTGTGTTGAACGCGGAGGTGCGTCCGTTCGGCGCTAGGATCATCGGTGATTTGGATCACGACGAGTACGACTCCATCAACCCCGTTCTCTTGAACGCTTTCGCGCGCGATCTACAAGGGTATGTAGATCCACTCCTCCCTCGTTGCTAGATGACTCCATAGATTGATCTTGGTGACACGTAGGAAAATTTTGAATTTCTGCTACGTTCCCCAACAGTACCCTCGTAGACCGAAAGCGGAAGCATTTAGTAACGTGGTTGATGTAGTTGAACGTCTTCTCGATCCAACTGATCCAAGTACCGAACGTATGGTACCTCCGCGATCAGCACATGTTCAGCACGGTTACGTCCCTCGAACTTCTTGATCCAGTGGAGGCCGAGGGAGAGTTTCGTCAGCACGACGGTGTGGCGACGATGATGATGAAGTTTACTGGTGCAAGGCTTTGCCTAAGCACTACGACGATATGACCGAGGTGTGTAACTATGGAGGGGGGCACCACACACAGCTAAGAGAAACTTTGGTGTGCCTTTGGGGTGCCCCCCTCACACGTATATAAAGGAGGGGGAGGAGGAGGCCGACCAAGGTGTGGCGTGCCAAGGGGGGAGTCCTACTTGGACTCCCGATCCAAGTAGGATTTGCCCCCCCCCTTCCTATTCCAAGAAGGAGAAGGGGCAAAGAGAGGGAGGAGAAGAAGGAAAGGCCCCCCAACCCTAGTCCAATTTGGATTGGGCTTGGGGGCGCACGCCTCCACCTGGCCGCCGCCTCCTCTCTTCCACTAGGGCCCATGAAGGCCCATTAACCCCCCGGAGGGTTTCAGTAACCCCCCGGTACTCCGGAAAATGCCCGAACCTATCTGAAACCATTCTGGTGTCCAAACATAACCTTCCAATATATCAATCTTTATGTCTCGACCATTTCGAGACTCCTCGTCATGTCCGTGATCTCATCTGACACTCTGATCAAACTTAGGTTCATCAAAACACATAACTCATAATACAAATCAGCATCAAACGTTAAGCGTGCGGACCCTTTGGGTTCGAGAACTATGTAGACATGACCGAGACACATCTCCGGTCAATAACCAATAGTGGAACCTGGATGCTCATATTGGCTCCTACATATTCTACGAAGATCTTTATCGGTCAAACCGCATAACAACATACATTGTTCCCTTTGTCATCGCTATGTTACCTGCCCAAGATTCGATCGTCGGTATCATCATACCTAGTTCAATCTCTTCACCGGCAAGTCTCTTTACTTGTTCCGTAATGCATCATCCCGTGACTAACTTATTAGTCACATTGCTTGCAAGGCTCATAGTGATGTGCATTACCGAGAGGGCCGAGAGATACCTCTCCAATACACGGAATGACAAATCCTAATCTTGATCTATCCCAACTCAACAAACACCATCGGAGACACCTGTAGAGCATCTTTATAATCACCCAGTTACGTTGTGACATTTGATAGCACACAAGGTGTTCCTCCGGTGTTTGGAGTTGCATAATCTCATAGTCTGAGGAACATGTATAAGTCATGAAGAAAGCAATAGCAGAAAACTAAACGATCATTATGCTAAGATGACGGATGGGTCTTGTCCATCACATCATTCTCTAATGATGTGATCCCGTTCATCAAATGACAACACATGTCTATGGCTAGGAAACTTAACCATCTTTGATTAACGAGCTAGTAAAGTACAGGCACACTAGGGACACTCTGTTTGTCTATGTATCCACACATGTACTAAGTTTCCGGTTAATACAATTCTAGCATGAATAATAAACATTTATCATGATATAAGGAAATATAAATAACAACTTTATTATTGCCTCGAGGGCATATTTCCTTCAGTCTCCCACTTGCACTAGAGTCAATAATCTAGATTATATAATAATGATTCTAACACCCATGGAGTCTTGGTGCTGATCATGTTTTGCTCGTGAGAGAGGCTTAGTCAATGGTTCTACAACATTCAGATCCGTATGTACCTTGCAAATCACTATGTCTCCCTCCTTGACTTGATCGCGGATGGAATCGAAGCATCTCTTGATGTGCTTAGTTCTCTTGTGAAATCTGGATTCCTTTGCCAAGGCAATTGCACCAGTATTGTCACAAAAGATTTTCATTGGACCTGATGCACTAGGTATGACACCTAGATCGGATATGAACTCCTTCATTTGCTGCTTCCGAAGCAGCTATGTACTCCGCTTCACACGTAGATCCCGCCACGACGCTCTGCTTGGAACTGCACCAACTGACAGCTTCACCATTGAATATAAATACGTATCCGTTTTGCGACTTAGAGTCATCCGGATCAGTGTCAAAGCTTGCATCGACATAACCATTTACGACGAGCTCTTTGTCACCTCCATAAACGAGAAACATACCCTTAGTCCTTTTCAGGAATTTCAGGATGTTCTTGACCACTGTCCAGTGATCCACTCCTGGATTACACAACATTGCATACATGATAGAACCTATGGCTGAGGCATAGGGAATGATTTTCATTTTCTCTCTATCTTCTGCAGTGGTCGGGCATTGAGTCTGACTCAACTTCACACCTTGTAACACAGGCAAGAACCCTTTCTTTGACTGATACATTTTGAACTTTTTCAAAATTTTATCAAGGTATGTGCTTTATGAAAGTCCAATTAAGCGTCTTGATCTATCTCTATAGATCTTGATGCCCAATATATAAGTAGCTTCACCGAGGTCTTTCATTGAAAAGTTCTTATTCAAGTATCCTTTTATGCTATTCAGAAATTCAGTATCATTTCCGATCAACAATATGTCATCCACATATAATATCAGAAATGCTACAGAGCTCCCACTCACTTTCTTGTAAATACATGCTTCTCCAAAAGTCTGTATAAAACCATATGCTTTGATCACACTATCAAAGCGTATATTCCAACTCCTAGAGGCTTGCACCAGTCCATAAATGGATCGCTGGAGCTTGCACACTTTGTTAGCACCTTTTGGATCGACAAAACCTTCTGGTTACATCACATACAACTCTTATTTAAGATATCCATTAAGGAATGCAGTTTTGACATCCATTTACCAAATTTCATAATCATAAAATGCGGCAATTGCTAACATGATTCGGACAGACTTAAGCATCGCTATGGGTGAGAAAGTCTCATCGTAGTCAACTCCTTGAACTTGTCGAAAACCTTTCGCAATAAGTCAAGATTTGTAGATAGTATCATTACCGTCAGCGTCAGTCTTCTTCTTGAAGATCCATTTATTCTCCATGGCTTGCCGATCATCGAGCAAGTCAACCAAAGTCCATACTTTGTTCTTATACATGGATCCCATCTCAGATTTCATGGCCTCAAGCCATTTCACGGAATCTGGGCTCATCATCACTTCCTCATAGTTCATAGGTTCGTCATGGTCAAGTAACATGACCTCCAGAACAGGATTACCGTACCAATCTGGTGCGGATCTTACTCTGGTTGACCTATGAGGTTTGGTAGTAACTTGATCACAAGTTTCATGATCATCATCATTAGCTTCCTCATTAATTGGTGTAGGAATCACTGGAACTGATTTTTTACCTCATCAAGTTCTACTTTCCTCCCACTCACTTATTTTGAGAGAAACTCCTTCTCTAGAAAGGATCCATTCTTAGTAACGAATATCTTGCCTTCGGATCTGTGATAGAAGGTGTACCCAACAGTCTCCTTTGGGTATCCTATGAAGACACATTTCTCCGATTTGGGTTCGAGCTTATCAGGTTGAAGCTTTTTCACATAAGCATCGCAGCCCCAAACTTTAAGAAACGACAACTTGGGTTTCTTGCCAAACCACAGTTCATATGGTGTTGTCTCAACGGATTTCGATGGTGGCCTATTTAACGTGAATGCAGATGTCTCCAAAGCATAACCCCAAAACGATAGCGGTAAATCAGTAAGAGACATCATAGATTGCACCATATCTAATAAAGTGCGGTTACGACGTTAGGACACACCATTACGATGTGGTGTTACAGCTTACAGGTGGCGTGAGTTGCAAAACTATTCCACATTGTTTCAAATGAACCAAACTCATAACTCAAATATTCACCTCCACGATCAAATCGTAGAAACTTTATTTTCTTATTACGATGATTTTCCACTTCACTGTGAAATTCTTTGAACTTTTCAAATGTTTCAGACTTATGTTTCATTAAGTAGATATACCCATATTTGCTCAAATCATCTGTGAAGGTCAGAAAATAACGATACCTGCCGTGAGCATCAACACTCATCGGACCGCATACATCAGTATGTATTATTTCCAATAAGTCTGTTGCTCGCTCCATTGTTCCGGGGAACGGAGTCTTACTCATCTTGCCCATGAGCATGGTTTGCAAGCATCAAGTGATTCATAATCAAGTGATTCCAAAAGCCCATCAACATGGACTTTCTTCATGCGCTTCACACCAATATGACCTAAATGGCAGTGCCACAAATAAGTTGCAATATCATTATTAAACTTGTATCTTTTGGCTTCAATACTATGAATATGTGTATCACTACTATCGAGATTCAATAAAAATAGACCACTCATCAAGGGTGCATGACCATAAAAGATATTACTCATATAAATAGAACAACCATTATTCTCTAATTTAAATGAATAATCGTCTCACATCAAACAAGATTCATATATAATGTTCTTGCTTAACGCTGGCACCAAATAACAATTATTCAGGTCTGTAACATCCTAATTTTCAATTTGGATGTTATTCATTAGGTCTTCATATGCACCCATATTTGAGCATATTTGGGTTGGTTTTATTTGGACTTTGATCCTAGGAACCTTAAGCAACTCAAGGACCAATTGAGAGAGTTGGAGGTTTTCAAAAAAATCCATTTTTGAATTTTCAAAATTGGCAAATTGGATCAAAGTGATTTTTATTCGAAATTATTTTTCCAATTATTTCAAATAAATAAAATAATGAGAGAAGATAATATGACTTCTTCAAAATAGCTAGGAAATATTGGAAATTTAATTTTGAATAAAAATATATTTATTTGCAATTTTACTCGGTTGCATTTTATTAAATTAGGGAAAAAGTTGCATTTTTAAAAATTCCATTTAGCCCAGAAAAATGTTCACATTGTCCCAAATAATAGGAGGGGATGGCGAAAATTGTTTCTGGAATTTTAGAAATTTTATTTTCTTTTATTTGGATTTTTCTTCGCGACGTTATTTAAAAAAAAGTCTCCGCCGAACTGGGCCGGCATAGCTCCGCCAGGCCACAGCCCAGCCGCCCGCGAACGACTTCGGCCAGGAGTCCGGCCGCCGCCCGCCTCACATCGCAGAGTTCGGCCAGGACTCCGCCTTGCCGCCGCCTTGCCCCATCCTCCAAGAAGTCCCCTGACCCCTTTATAAGCCGCGGCCGCGGCCCCCTCCTCCACAAGTCGCCGCCACCCGCCGCCATGCGCCGCAGCTCGCCGCTGGCCCGCGCCGCCGCTAACCCAGCTCGATGTTGCCCCGCCTCACCGCTGTCGCCCCGCCGCCGCAGCTCGCCGCCCCGCGCCACCACCGCCCGTCACCGGAGACACCGCCCCACCGGAGCTCGCTGCCGTCGTCGGTTTTTCTCCCAAAACCGTCTGAACCGGTAAACCGCCCAGTTCAGTCCATTTTTTAGGGTTAGGTTTTTCTTTGGTTTTCCTGATCGGTTTTATTTTGTGAGCGTTGATTAGTTAGGGTTCCGCAGCAAATGGTTTTCATTCGTTAGGTCTCGGTAGCGAATGTTTTTTTGTTAGATTTTTCTTTTTCTGTTTATTTTCGGCCAAGGACCTATCCATAACTATTTTCTTCACAGATTAGTCCCTGATCTTTAATCGATCACAACTTTTTGCTCGTTTATCCAAATCCAACGAAACCAACACCAAATTCTTCGTTACGATCCCCTCTGTTCAGATAATCAACTTAAACATGTTTTTTGAAAGTTTAAAATTTTGGTTTCAAACATATTTGAATTTTAACTGCTTTTGATTGTAACTTGAGTTTCGTAATTCCGATTTGATCGATTCTTTTTGCAAATCGAAGCTTTTCATTTGAACATTCTGTTTAGATATTTTTATTTGGTTTTACCTTTGCATCTTAAGCTGGAGTGCTTATGTATGCTATTGCTTGTCTATGATAGATTTTCCGGAGTGCAAAACTTGCTACTACGAATCTCTAGGGTTTTCCGATCGTCAGCAAGGCAAGTTACACTTTGATCATATTTCTTTATTACCCAGTTTTTATGCATTAGTTTCAACCCTCAAACATTGCATGAGTAGGATTGGGAACATGTGGTTATTGTTAAGTAGTTGATGAGGTAGGAACCTATTATCCTTTTATCAACCCCGGGAGTATACGTTTTGTTACATATTGCTTAGCCATGCTCGTAGACGGAGATTGGTATGTGTGATTCATGAAATTTGCAAGAGTAATGTAAATTAAGGGAAACTTAAGGTTGCTACTTTAATACACTTCTGGGTGGATTGTTTGCGGGCACCTGGAGAAATCCAGTGTTGTCCTAGGATATCCCGGAGTACCCATGTGATCATCCTATGGAATGCCACCTAGGCTCAAAGGGATCATAATACTACTCATGCTAGAAACTTCCTTGTGCATCCACAAGCCATTATGGGCTCTGGCATAGTTGAGTAAGTTGTGTGACCTCTTTCAGTGGTAGGCTAGCAGATGTAGGGGAAAGTAGGTGGTACTGTCTACCCAGAGTAAAGAGTTAATGCTTCAAAAAGACTATTTCTCGATCTTCCGATCATGGATGTGGTCGAATCTTGTGGGGAAAAGTGCGCAAGCCTTTGCAGAGTGTATAAACTAATGATGATTAGTCGTGTCCCCGGTTATGGACATCTTGAGTATCTGGTATTTGAATTATTGATTGATCTCATCACTTTACTTAATGAATTTGTTGAGTTATTAATTTTATTACATGGTAAGTTGGGATTGAGTTGGGGGAACCATCTCAATAATGGCATAAACTTGGTAGTTGAATAAAATCTGTTCCTTTTGTTGTAGGGAAAAATAGATTTATGCAAATATTAAACTTAGAGCCTCTACCAGCCAAATATGCATGGAGTGATAGTTATTATTCCATCATTTTTCTCTATCGTGTGATCTTGCCAGCATATTCCATGTGCTGACCTACACGGCTGCAACGTATCATGTTGCAGAATTTTCACACGAAGAGTAAGGTGCGATAGGTTGTTGTCATGCACTCAGTTTTGCTGTGGAGTTGGATGGACTCATTTACCTTCGAAGCTTCCGCAGTTATTTAGATGGCCTTTAATCATATTATTGTAATAAGTAATCTTTATGAGACACTCGATGTAATAAGTGTGTGATTGAACTCTATTATAAAACCTCGAGTACTGTGTGTGTGTCAGCAATACCGATCCAGGGATGACACTTATGCACAGACACTTTGGTCCATTGGGATCGGGTCGCTACAAGGTCTAAAACTAATCCCGAAGGTAGATGTAGAGGTAGCGTGCCAACGGCGATTACATCGACTTTGGAACCATTTCCCACGCGCATCGTCACCTCGTCCTTAGCGAATCTTCGTTTAATCCGTAGCCCCTATTTCAAGTTGCAAATATGAGCAACAGAACCAGTATCAAATACCCAGGCACTACTACGAGCATTAGTAAGGTATACATCAATAACATGTATATCAAATATACCTTTCACTTTTCCATCCTTCTTATCCGCCAAATACTTGGGGCAGTTCCGCTTCCAGTGACCAGTCCCTTTGCAGTAGAAGCACTCAGTCTCAGGCTTAGGTCCAGACTTGGGCTTCTTCACTTGGGCAACAACTTGTTTGCCGTTCTTCTTGAAGTTCCCCTTCTTCCATTTTCCCTTCTTCTTGAAACTAGTGGTCTTGTTAACCATCAACACTTGATGCTCCTTCTTGATTTCTACCTTCGCAGCCTTTAGCATTGCGAAGAGCTCGGGAATTGTCTTATCCATCCCTTGCATATTATAGTTCATCACGAAGCTTTTGTAGCTTGGTGGCAGTGATTGAAGAACTCTCTCAATGACACTATCATCAGGAAGATTAACTCCTAGTTGAGTCAAGTGGTTGTGATACCCAGACATTCTGAGTATATGTTCACTGACAGAACTATTCTCCTCCATTTTGCAGCTGTAGAACTTATTTGAGACTTCATATCTCTCAATCCGAGCATCTCATATGCTCCATGACGTTCAAAACGTCGTTGAAGAACCGATTCTAAGCCGTAAAGCATGGCACACTGAACTATCGAGTAGTCATCAGCTTTGCTCAGCCAGACGTTCATAACATCTGGTGTTGCTCCTGCAGTGGGCTTTGCACCTAGCGGTGCTTCCAGGATGTAATTCTTCTGTGCAGCAATGAGGATAATGCTCAAGTTACGGACCCAGTCTGTGTAGTTGCTACCATCATCTTTCAACTTAGCTTTCTCTAGGAACGCATTAAAATTCAAAGGAACAGTAGCACGAGCCATTTATCTACAACAACATAAACATGCAAAATACTATCAGGTACTAAGTTTATGATAAATTAAAGTTTAATTAATCATATTACTTAAGAACTCCCACTTAGATAGACATCCCTCTAGTCATCTAAATGATCACGTGATCCATATCAACTAAACCATGTCCAATCATCACGTGAGATGGAGAAGTTTTCAATGGTGAACATCACTATGTTGATCATATCTACTATATGATTCACGCTCGACCTTTTGGTCTCAGTGTTCCGAGGCCATATCTGCATATGCTAGGCTCGTCATGTTTAACCTGAGTATTCTGCTTGTGCAAAACTGGCTTGCACCCATTGTATGTGAACATAGAGGTTATCACACCCGATCATCACGTGGTGTCTCGGCACGACGAACTATAGCAACGGTGCATACTCAGGGAGAACACTTGTACCTTGAAATTTAGTGAGAGATCATCTTATATTGCTACCATCGAACTAAGAAAAATAAGATGCATAAAGGATAAACATCACATGCAATCAAAATAAGTGATATGATATGGCCATCATCATCTTGTGCCTTTGATCTCCATCTCCAAAGCACTGTCATGATCACCATCGTTACCAGCTTGACACCTTGATCTCCATTGTAGCATCGTTGTGATAAAGTAAAGCTACCGCTTAGTGATAAAGTAAAGCAATTACATGGCGATTGCATTTCATACAATAAAGCAACAACCATATGGCTCCTGTCAGTTGCCGATAACTGTTACAAAACATGATCATCTCATACAACAATTTATATTATCACGTCTTGACCATATCACATCACAACATGCCCTGTAAAAACAAGTTAGACGTCCTCTACTTTGTTGTTGCAAGTTTTACGTGGCTGCTACGGGCTTCTAGCAAGAACCGTTCTTACCTACGCATCAAAACCACAACGATTTTTCGTCAAGTGTGTTGTTTTAACCTTCAACAAGGACTGGGTGTAGTCAAACTCGATTCAACTAAAGCTGGAGAAACAGACACCGGCTAGCCACTTGTGTGCGAAGCACGTCGGTAGAACCAGTCTCATGAACACGGTCATGTAATGTCGGTCTGGGACGCTTCATCCAACAATACCGCCGAATCAAAGTAAGACGTTGCTGGTAAGAAGTATGACTATTATCGCCCACACATCATTGTGTTCTACTCGTGCAAATAACATCCACGCATAGACTTGGCTCGGATACCACTGTTGGGGAATGCAGTATTTCAAAAAAGTTCCTACGATCACGCAAGATCTATCTAGGAGATGTATAGCAACGGGAGGGGAGAGTGTGTCCACGTACCCTCGTAGACCGAAAGCGGAAGCATTTAGTAACGCGATTGATGTAGTCGAACATCTTCTCTATCCAACCGATCCAAGTATCGAACATACGACACCTCCGCGACCAGCACACGTTCAGCTCGGTGACGTCCCTTGAACTTCTTGATCCAGTTGAGTCCGAGGGAGAGTTTCGTCAGCACGACGGCGTGGCGACGATAATGATGAAGTTTACCGGCGCAGGGCTTCGCCTAAGCACTACGACGATATGCCTGAGGTGTGTAATTGTGGAGGGGGGCACCGCACACGGCTAAGAGATACTTTGGTGTACCTTTGGGGTGCCCCTACCATGTATATAAAGGAGGGGGAGGAGGAGGCCGACCAAGGTGTGGCACGCCAAGGGGGGAGTCCTACTTGGACTCCCAGCCCAAGTAGGATTCGCCCCCCCTTTCCTATTCCAAGAAGGAGAAGGGGGAAAGAGAGGGAGGAAAAGAAGGAAAGGGGCCCCCAGCCCTAGTCCAATTCGGATTGGGCTTGGGGGGGCGCCTCCACCTGGCCGCCGCCTCCTCTCTTCCACTAGGGCCCATGAAGGCCCATTAACCCCCCGGGGGGTTCCGGTAACCTCCCGGTACTCCGGAAAATGCCCGAACCTATCTGAAACCATTCTGGTGTCCAAACATAACCTTCCAATATATCAATATTTCTGTCCTGACCATTTCGAGACTCATCATCATGTCCGTGATCTCATTCGGGACTCCGAACAAACTCTGGTTCATCAAAAGAAATAACTCATAATACAAATCATCATCGAATGTTAAGCGTGCAGACCCTACGGGTTCGAGAACTATGTAGACATGACCGAGACACATCTCCGGTCAATAACCAATAGCGGAATCTAGATGCTCATATTGGCTCCTACATATTCTACGAAGATCTTTATCGGTCAAACCGCATAATAACATACGTTGTTCCCTTTGTCATCAGTATGTTACTTGCCCGAGATTCGATCGTCGGTATCATCATACCTAGTTCAATCTCGTCACCGGCAAGTCTCTTTACTCGTTCCGTAATGCATCATCCCATGACTAACTTATTAGTCACATTGCTTGCAAGGCTCATAGTGATGTGCATTACCGAGAGGGCCGAGAGATACCTCTCCAATACACCGAGTGATAAATCCTAATCTCGATCTATGCCAACTCAACAAACACCATCGGAGACACCTGTAGAGCATCTTTATAATCACCCAGCTACGTTGTGACGTTTGATAGCACACAAGGTGTTCCTTCGGTGTTCGGGAGTTCTGAGGAACATGTATAAGTCATGAAGAAAGCAATAGCAGAATAACTAAACGATCATTATGCTAAGCTAATAGATCGGTCTTGTCCATCACATCATTCTCTAATGATGTGATCCCGTTCATCAAATGACAACACATGTCTATGGCTAGGAAACTTAACCATCTTTGATTAACGAGCTAGTCAAGTAGAGGCACACTAGGGACACTCTGTTTGTCTATGTATCCACACATGTACTAAGTTTCTGATTAATACAATTCTAGCATGAATAATAAACATTTATCATGATATAAGGAAATGTAAATAACAACTTTATTATTGCCTCTAGGTCATATTTCCTTCAATCTGTTGATATCACTATGAGGAACTTGAAATATCAAAGAACCAAGTTTTTCCCTCAACTACGAGGGGAGGTAAGGAACTGCCATCTAGCTCTGCACTTGATTCTCCTTCTGTTTTGAGTAAACTTGCAACACCTACACCTGTCGATTCTGATATGTGGCATGTTATTGAGGGATGTGTAACACCCCGGATGTAACATTCCATATTTGTAACTCCAACTCTTGCCATTTTTGGCTATGTGATATGATATTTCCTTTGTGGTTGGGTTTTTGTCTTTGTTTTGCATTTTTTCATGCCATGCATTTCATCTATTGTCATCATGTGCATCTCATTTGCATTTGTGTTCGTCTCATGCATCTGGTCGTTTTCCCCGTTGTCCGTTTCGCGACCCGACACTCCCACATGCACCCATTGCACCCCTCAAACCTCGTTTCGTGAGCAGAAGAAAAATATTCTCAGAATGGGTCGAGATTTGCCGAGTAGCCTTGGTATATCACCAGTAGGCCGTCTATCAAATTTCGTTCCATTTGGAGGTCGTTTGATGCCCCAACGGCTAACCGGGTAACCGCAAAAGCCCCTCTCTTGTGGCAGCCCAACACCTCTCCAAAACAGCCCACTAGCCCATCTAAACCCCATCCATGCTCTCCGTCGTTGGATCACAATCGTGTGGGTGAAAACCGCACCTCATTTGGACACGCCTAGCTCCCTCCACCTATAAATATGCATCCCCCCTTCCAAATCATGGGTCCAAACCCTAGAAATCCTCCCTCCATGCCGCCGGACATGTCCGACCCGGACCGGACGGAATCCAGCCGCCGCCTGTAGCCTCTCACAATGTGCCACGTGGGCAGCTCCACCGCCACGCGCCGCCGGCCCGGCGAGGCCCAGATCCCTCCCCCCGAGCCCCCGCGCCGCAGCGCCCGACCACGCCGCCGCACGTCGCCCGAGGAGCCGCCGCGCCGCCGCCTCGCTCCTCCTCGCCGGCTGCCGACCTCGCCGCCGACTGCCATTGCCGCACCTCGTCCTCGCCGCTTCCGCTGCCCCTCATCGACTCCGACCGGCCCCGTTCCTCTCCGGCCACCACGTCCCCTCGCCGTCTTCCTCTTTCTACTCTGGCCGCCGCGTTTCTCCATCTCTGGTGAGAGCACGGCCAACCTTGGGAATCGCACCCAAACCCTAGATCTGCAAAGGTTGACCCCCCTATTTTTCTCTAAATCCTGAAATTCTTACATTGTCATGCCCCGTTCATCATGTCATCTCTCCATGCCTATGACTCCAATTTGTGCATATGATATATAAAAATGTTTGTCTCGTGATGCTCTTCATGTTAGTGTCATTTGCATGCAAGTTACTGTCCACTGTGATGCCCAAATCATCGTTGCAAAAGTGCAAATATCTACATTTGTCAGAACTTGATGATTTGTCATTTTCGTTGCATTTTGTTTGTGCATCCTATGAGCATGATATCTACATGTTATATGAGCTCCATCATGCCATCTTTACAGGGGTGCAAGTCTTGTATTTTTGTGATCTATGTGGTGACTAGCATGTCATTTTTGTGATCTATGCACAGTAGGCTTCATAATGTTCCTGTTTTTGGACACTTAGTGATTTTGCTAAGTCCTTTTCCTGTTACATTTTGATGCCATGTAAACTTATTGCTACCATGAGAACCATGCACATTTTGAGATAGTTTAGTAATCATGTTTTGAAGATGTGGTGTTGATATATCCATTCATGCCTATGGTTGTAATTATGGAGTACTCTAGCATGTCATTTCCTTGCTCTACTTTTGCTAAATATTGTTCCTGGCAGATTGTTAACATGAGATTCAACTTTGCCATGGGTGTTGCTAGTGATGCATGTACCCTATGAACTTGCTCTTGCCATGCTTAGCTTCATCAACATGTCTACTTCATGTTGGTTACCTTGTTATGCCATGAAATGCCTTGTGGTGAGTGAATTGAGCTTGCAAAGTTGCTATCTTGAATCTGTTCCTGCCATGATCTGTTTTTCTTCTAAGTCTGAAACTGTTTATATAACTTTCCATGTTCATATAACTCCTCCAGCAAGGCACAACCTTGGTTTTACCATTTGCCATAACAACTAAAAACTTGCATAGGGACTTTCCGGACCCCGTGGACTTAATCAACCCCCGGGCCAGTGCTCCACATGAGTGTTGGTCCAAAGTAGAGCACCGTGCGGGGCCGCCCCTTGGTAACTTGGGGTATTTGGTATATACCTGTATGCTTCGCTCATCCGGTGTACCCTAAGAACGAGACCACACACCTCTTATTAGGCTAGGTCAGTGCATCGGGAGGTCTTGCTGGACTTGTTTTACCATTGTCAAAATGTCTTGTAACCGGGATTCCAAGTCTGATCGGGTTGTTCTGGGAGAAGGAATATCCTTCGTTGATCGTGAGAGCTTGTGATGGGCTAAGTTGGGACACCCCTGCAGGGTATAAACTTTCGAGAGCCGTGCTCGCGGTTATGTGGCAGATGGGAATTTGCTAATATCCGGTTGTAGAGAACTTGACACTTGACTTAACTAAAAGACACCAACCATGTGTGTAACTGTGATGGTCTCTTTCTTATGAGGTTCGGGAAGTGAACACGGCGGGGTTATGTTTATACATAAGTAGTTTCAGGATCACTTCTAGCTTTTCGACCGTTGTGTAGCTTCTCATCTTACTCTTATTTGCGTATGTTAGCCACCATATTTGCTTAGCGCTTGCTGCAGCTCCACCTCATTACCTTATCCTACCCATAAGATTAAATAGTCTTGATCTCACGGGTTTTGAGATTGCTGAGTCCTCATGACTCACAGATACTACCAAAACAGTTGTAGGTGACGATGATACCAGTGTAGGTGATGCTACCAAACTCAAGTGGGAGTTCGACGAGGACCTTGGTCATTACTATGTTTCGTTTCCTGATGATCATTAGTGGAGCCGAGTTGGGACGATCCGGGATCTAGCATTTCACTACTAGGGAAAACCCTATACACAGAATCTTAGTAGCAGCGCAGCTCAAAAAGGAGCGTTGCTGCTAATTATAGCGTGGGTGTGGAAAACCCGCTACTGACAAGTGCTTAGCAGCAGCGCGCTCGGCGTAACCCGCGCTGCTACAAATATGGACCGACAGTGCCCACCCAACTCCATTTAGCAGCAGCGCGGTGCCGCGAGCCGCGCTACTGCTATAGCTGTAGCAGTAGCGCGGTTTTTCTGAGGTCGCTGCTGCTAATTTTCAAATCGGGCACACTTTTGGTCCCGGTTAGCAGTAGCGCTTGTACCGAAAGTGAGCTGCTGCTACTTTCTTAGCAGCAGCACGTTTTACGTCCCGCGCTACTGCTAATCCGCACACACCACCTTTTCCCCACCCATCCTCCCCCTCCCCCTCCTCTCCCTTTCCCCTACCTCTCCCACTCTCACTCTTCTTCCTCAATACTTCTCCCCCATTACTCTCCCTCTTCTACCTACCTTTCTCTCTCTTCACTACTCCTACCTAACTACACCACCTCCATTAATGCATCTCCTTTCTCTTTTTCCTTCCCCCTCCACTAGTTGAAGTTGTCTCCTCCCAAATTAGGTAGCTAGGTAGATGTAGTATTTAGTTAAGTGACCTATTTGCCCCCTAACTAGATCTATCTTTGTCAAGAAGAGCTTTGTGCACTTTTGATCTCCCTACATCATCATCTCCACCGTGTGCTCGATCTCGAGATATAGGTGATTAAAATTGCATGCTTTTGCAAAATGGAAATATGTTTATGTGTGTGTGATATGTTTATGGAAATTGTGTGTGTGGCATGATTTGATGCGAAATTGTGCTTTTGAGTTGCCTATGTTTTGCTGAAATGTCGATTTATTTCTGTTTTGGCAAATTCCGGGCAAACTCTAGATCTATATATGTCCTATTTTTAAGGAAGGTCATGCCGAATTTTTGTATGACTTTGATGCATGCACGCATTTTTATGATCAATTTGTTTATTATTACCGTGCAGAGTTGACGATGTTCAGTGGAATGATGGCGGACAGGTGGTTGTGGTCGGCGGTGCAGGACATGAAAGAAAATAACTGGACAGAGGTTTTATGTCCGTGTCGAAAATGCAAAGGAATAGTTTGGCTCGACCCTCATGACGATGGTCGTGTCGAAGCGCACCTGCTCATGACTGGTTTCATGGATGGCTCTACTCGGTGGATAATTGAAGATGAGGATGACGATGTTGAGGATGCCGACGGGGCAGGCTATGATGACACGGGGCAAGACAAAGAGATGATCAATAATGGCGGCGGGGAAGAGGCCGGACATGGCGGCGGAGAAGGGGCCGGACATGGCGGCGGAGAAGGGGCCGAACATGGCGGCAGAGAGAATGACATGGACTCCACGCAGCAGAGTTCGTCGGTACTAAGTTCAATCGTGCGGGACCCTCATGATCAAGCATTGCTTCACAAGGAGACGAGTACTGAGAGAGCTGCTTCTAGAGAGGAGGCTAAGCTGGAGCAACTAGTGGTAGACTCGAACACTCCATTGTATGATGGTTGCAATCCTGAGGTGACCCGCTTGAGTTTCACGCTCCAACTCCTGAAGACGAAGGCTAAAAACAATGGACCGACACTAGCCTCGATGAGCATCTCAAGTACCTAAAGGATGTTCTTCCCGCGGGTAATCTATGTCCTAGTAGTGTTGATGAGGCCAAGAAGATCGTGTGCCCTCTTGATCTGCCACACGTTAGATACCATGCATGCATCAACGATTGCATAATTTATCGGAAGGAACACGCGAAAAAAACAAGCTGTCCGGTGTGCAACGCTTCTCGATATAAGAAGGCCGAGAAGAAATGTCCCCAGAAACTGTTATGGTACTTACCGATCGCTCCCCGTATCCAGAGGTATTTTGTAGATCCCAAGGAAGCAAAGCTAATGCACTGGCACGCGGAGAGGAAGAAGCCCGACGATGGAGATGATCCGAAGCTGAGACACGTCAAGGATGGAAGCCAGTGGAGAGCGTTGAACAGCTTCTATCGGTATTTTGAATGTGATGCAAGGAACATCGTGCTCGGCGCGTGTACTGATGGCATGAACCCGTTTGGAAACCAGAACACCAACCATAGCACATGGCCCGTGTTTGTATGGATGTACAACCTCCCCTTGGTTGTGCATGAAATCGAAGTACATTCACATGAGCATGCTTATTCAAGGGCCGAAACAACCAGGAAATAATACTAATTTGAATCTGGGGCTACTTCAAGAGGAGTTAGACACGTTATGGAAAACACCGGCCAATACATGGAACGCCAGCAAAGGCGAGTATTTCAACATGAGAGCCGCGCTGATCACGACAGTGCAAGACTATCTCGGTTACGGATATGTGGTAGGCCAGGTGTGCCATGGATATTGCGGATGCACGCGGTGCATGGATGATACGACGTCTCAGCAGCTAACGTCAAGGAAAGATGGCGGGGCTGGGAAAATCGTGTACATGGGGCATCGAAGATGGCTCGAACAGGATGAGCCGTGGAGATCTATTCAATGGTCACGCTGAGCATCGAGGACCTCCATGTAAGCGGAGCGGTGCCGAAATCGATGAGCTGTTGAAAAACTGGAAGGAGTGCCCCGCGCCGGGAAGACGATGAGAAAGGCGTCGGACCCGCTGCTGAAGGTATGGAAGGCGAGGTCTGTGTTCTGGGACTTGGAGTACCGGCACAAACTCGATACACCTCATTGCCTTGATAAAATGCATATCTGTAAGAATGTCCTTGAGAGCTTGCTCGCAACACTGATGAACATGCCGGATAAGACCAAGGATGGGCCGAAGGCAAGAAAAGACTTGCAAGATTTGAAAATCAGGGAAGATCTGCACATGCCGCCCCGTAAAATGTCAGACGAGACAGAGACAGAGACAGAGGCACAGGAGAAGAAGGGCAAGAAAATAAAGAAAGACGATTACTGCCCCCTTCTTGCTTCACCTTAAGGAAAAGAAAAAGGAAAACTGGCAGTAGCGATTTCCTTATAAAACAGCTACAGTCAAGCTAGCAGTAGCGATTTACTTATAAACCCGCTACAGCTAGTGAAGGTAGTAGCAACGCGTTTTATCTAAACCGCTGCAGCTAGTGAAGGTAGTAGCAACGCGTTTTATCTAAACCGCTACAACTAGTGAAGGTAGTAGCAGCGCGTTTTGTCTAAACGCGCTACTGCTACGTCCACTTAACCCAAAATTCTCACTCTCCCTGCTTCATCCCGCCTCTTTTCCCCCAAATACCCACTCTCTCCCCCGTCGCACCACCGCGCCCTGGTGCTCGCCCCCGACCCGGCCCTCGCCCCGACCCCGGCGCTCGCCCCCGACCCGGCGCTCACCCCCGACCCCGGC
>NC_041384.1:550459700-550559595 GCF_002162155.2 Triticum dicoccoides
GACCCCGGCGCGCTCGCCCCCGACCCGTCGGCCCTCGCCTCCCTCCTCTGCTTCCTCCCCTCCCAACCTCGACCGTCGTCAGGCCTGCCTCCTCGCCCCTGCACCCTCTGTAAACCCCCTCTCTCTGCTAGCTAGGGTTCTTTGGTTAATTTACTTAGGTTTTAGTTAGGGTAGTAGGTTAATTAGGTTATCTATTTAGTTATGAATTTAGCTAGGTTTTAAAATAGGACAGAAATTTAGGGTTAAGAAATTGTAGTTAAAAGAAAATGCAGCATTTAAGCAATTGTCCAAATCAACATCCCTTGTTAAAGCAAATTTAGGTAGGCTAAATTTATATGCAAATTTGAACTAGACATGTGATATGTGGATATGTCATGTTTTGGACATGTCATGTTTGGAATTTGAACATGTCATTTGGACATGTGATGTTTTGGTTCAATTTTAGTAAATGATCCGAGTGGCCTATGTTATGCCGGAATGTTGATTCATTTCCGTTCCGGTGAATTTCAGGCGCTCGATATGTCCATTTTTTTAGCAAAGGTCATGCTGAAATTTGCCGTGAATAAAGGCATGATTTGTGCTACATAGTTGGCATATCGAGTGCTGGCACATAGATTTCTTTTTTATGTCATTTCTCATTTATTCATACTTTTAGAAATAAACTAGGACACTTAATCATAGGAAACATGTCAAACAACGAAGAAACTGGGCCTTCTGACCAAGATGCACACGACATGGATTATGAGGGTGAACAAGAGTGCCTCGACTATTTAACTGCTAAGCAAGGTTTGCAGGTCGGCCTCGATGATGGTACTGACGCCGACATCGACACCGACGGCGCCGGCACCGAGACCAGCGGGGAAGGTACCGACGGGGAAGATACCGGCAGGGAAGGTACCGGCGCCGATGCCGCTACCGAAAAGAGGAAGCATAAGAAGCAGAGGATACGAAAACCTAACAAACTAGGGATTGGATGACTTGTGACCACAAAGATGGCACCTAGCAAGTTTGAGCCATTAGAGCCGGAAGAACCTCGCAAGTGCTATGGGAACCAATTAGGATGCATCCTACGGGAATGCGCGAGCATCAACGATGATGACTTAAGGAGTAAAGAATATTTGACACAGTTGCTCCTAACGAAGTTGCACAAGAGATTCAAGTTCCTCGACCGGGATGATAACATAGAACAACCGTGGGATGATCCGAAGATGAAAAAGATTAACAATCACGCCATGGGCATGTTTAGCAATGATTTGGCCTCCTGGAAAGGGAGGGTGAAACGAGCTATTGAGGCTGATGAACCCCTGTCCAAGATTCTGGAGGAAAATCCGACACTTACGGAAGAGGAGTTCGAAAAGTTCAAGGACACTTGTGCTACCGAGGCAGCCAAGGCTAAGGCTGCAAAATTCAAGAGCCTTAAGCAAAGGAACACAGGGAAGCATCGCCTCGAAAGCCGTGGCTACCTCGGTAAAAGGCCTATATGGGATAAGGAGGACACGGAACGTGAAGCCGCGGGTCTCCCAGACCCCTTCGCGAAGTTCACCAACCCCTTGGAGCGTGACTTCATCAGGGCCCGCTACAAGTGGGACAAGGAGAAAAAGGTTTTTTACACGGACCAGATCACGAGGAAATTGATTAGACTACTGGAGAAGCATCACCAGCTTGCAGCCGAAAGCCCTACTTCTCTGACGAGGCCCAAGTGGGACACCCCTCTCAACCGGGCCTTGAACGAACTTAAGGGACTCCCTTTGGGCCAGCGGCCGCAATATGGTCATGTGCACGGCGCTGGAGACGGCGCCATGTGGAAGGTGTTTTACAACGAGGGCCCGGAGGCTAAGAAGTAGAAAAAGAAGTTTAGTCAGGCGGACATCGACGCAAAGGTGAAGCTTGCGGTCGAGAAAAAAGCAGCTGAGGATGCGGAAAAAACAGCCGAGGAGAAAAATAAGTTTCTACAGCAGGCAGTCAATGCAGCTGTAACTGCCTGCAGAAATGATTTTGCTACTAACTTGGTTCCAGCTATCATCAACTCGACGAAGTAAAATCCAGACAAGATGGTACATGATTTCCCGATGCCCAGTTTCGTCGGGAGCAACTCCATGAACAACAACAACACCGCACCATCACTTGCTCACGCAACCGGGCCTCCTCTCGCGGTCGCTCCCGCTCATAGCAGCCCGTCCTCAGTCTCCGGCGCGCTAGGTGGGCCTTCGTCTTTGGCTGAGCTCGACGCCGTCACAGTAATTACATGTCACACCAACATATATATATATATATATATATAGAATATTCCATTTTCGTTGCCTTCAGATGTTTTACGCCACAGACATATGTGTTTGCAGGGCGAAGAAACCCCGTGCACCATACTCTACTTGATCAAAGGCCAGAAGGCGGACGTGGGAAAGGGGATGATAATGAACCCCATGCAACCCACATTCCACAACCAGCCGATCCCCGCTGGGCACTTCAGGGTTAACTTGTCCAGTGTGAAATCGGGGCACGAGCATTTGCCTCCTCTGGTATATCCCGTGGGAGAGGACGACGAGACCCCGCCACGGATTGGAAACTGCAAGGGTTGGGTGCTGCTATGGCCGAAGAATCTTATTCGTCTGGAGCCGGCCGAGAGCACACCAATAACCACACATCAACAAGCATGTGCGGAGACCACCACCCCGCCTACGCAATTACCAGCTCCTGTAGTGCCAAGTGAGAGCGGCGGACGACGTGATGAAGGGGGTGCAATAGTACTGGCTGATGTAATCAGTCCTGTAGAACAGAGAATGGATGATGAGACGGAGGTCGACCCTATGGGTTTCCTCAATACAAACGCGTATGACTGTGACATAGATATGATGAGTCAACCATATGACGAATCGGGCTATTAGCATGCTAATGAGGATATGGATGATATGCCTGGTAGGTAGGTCGTGGGAAGGATTGCAAAAAGTCTCTCTTCATGAATTCCTCACAGGACACGCCTGAAGATGTCGCCTCAACACAGGCTCAACTAGCCGGGGGTCGTACAGTGCTTAGCTCGGGAACCCTGGGGCAGGGGTTAAGGAAGGGTCTAGAAGGTGTGCCCAAGAAAAAGGAGAGGAAGAGATCGGGGAAGATAACTGCCTCCAAACAAGCCAGAGGACAAAGCAGCCAGACGATGCATTCTGAAGAGCGTGTACCTATGAAAGGTGCGGCCATGTTCCATCTCACGGGCGAGCCGATGCTACCGCCAAAACTGCTGGAGGCACTATCAGGGGATCTTAGGAGACTGCACGACCATGTGCCGTCGATTGAGAAAAGCCTACTAGCCTCAAAGGGTCCAGGATATCCGACATACGCGGCTTGTGTGCTTGAGGGGAAGTGCTACGTCGACACACGGACCGCGGAGGTGTTCTTCCTGCGGTTTGACCATATCTTTGAGATGTTTCTGACAAGGCGGCTCGATTTTACAATCGTTCGCCTTTTTGCGCTACATATGAGCTCCGTCATGAAGAGTGAAGAAGTCTCGCAAATCTGTGTGGCGGATCCATACTACATGCATGAGTCTTTCTTGAGTCTCGGCGACTTTGAGCGTGAAACTGCTAGGGAGTACCTCCAAAACTTCATGGTACAAAATAAGGACCGGGAAATTGTCCTCGTGCCTTATCATCCAAAGTAAGTCAGTTCCGGACAACCCTTTCGTACATTTCAATCTTCCTTCTTTCTCATATGGGGAATAATTTGAGGTGTCTTTTCCCCGCAGCAACGGGCTGGCCGTCCTTATCGTTCTTTACTCGCAAGTCTCCCACGCCATGTATTTTGACCCTTCCAGAGACTATGAGAAAAAAGACTACACCCACATAATGAATATTCTAGATGATGCTCTCCAAGGCTTCAGCATTAGAGGTGGCCACATGCAGATCAGGAAACAAAGGAACAAGAAGATGGGTTTCACACATAAAACTAACTTCTCCTACATCCATGTCCCAAAACCAAGCAAGAAGGATGGATTCTACATCGTCCATCTCATGATTCAGTTCAACACGGATCACCAAAAGCTTCGCATGAGAAGCAGAAATGATGATCATATCCACAAGTGGCTAGAATCTCATGGAGAAGCGGATTAGAAACTTAGAGATGACTTCTTTCGCATCCAAAGCGACATTGCAACGATCATCATGAAAGAAGTCGTCGATGAGAAGGGGATGTTCCACCACGGCCCTCTATCGCGACCTGATGTCTGAACTCGCATATGCATGCAACGTCTAGACCTCACGCCGTTCCAGAAGCTAGGGTCCATCCTCGATGATATGGAAGGATGGAACTTCTAGTGATTTATGATGCCGATGATGATGATATGTGTCAGTTGAACTTGTATACTTTTTGTAGCGATGAAACTTTGTGATGTCCACGGTCCCTGCCGAACTTGCGTAATGCTACTTTGTTAGTTTGCTTACGATGACCTGTGTACCTCTAGTTAATTAATTTGCATACTGTATGTTGCATCTAGTTGCTAACCCTTTCTTTTTCGGTGTTTCTCTAGTATATTTTGTTGCATATATATGATTGTACATCCTCTTCATGAACATGCATCTCTAACAGGTACCTAGTTTCTTGATGGCGAGATGGAAGTGCTATGTCGTGTACAAAGGGAAGGTTCCGGGGGTGTACAACGAGTGGCATGAGTGTCAGGCGCAAGTGAATGGGTTCTCGGGCGCCAGCCATAAAGGCTTCAAAAGCAGACAAGAAGGAGAAGCTAGTTACTTGAGGTTCACGCTTGCGCGAGAGAGGACTCGTAACCGCCACCTCATGTACTGCATAGTTCTGCTCTCACTCATAGTGATAGCTCTTCTCGCAAATACCTTTGTTTAGAAGGATGACGTTGTAGTTGCAAGTATTCGAGACTTGCATGTATCGCTATTTTCGAGATGATGACAAGATACCACTTTGTGTTGGATGATGTTTATGATGAGACTATTTGCATGTATATGCTATGATTACATTTGTGGTCTCGCAGGCATTTGCATGTGTATCATGATGACATTTGTATGTGCTAAAGATTCTTCTATAAAGCCTATTCAAATACAAAACAAATATGCCGAAAAAACAAAAAACTACTAAAATTAGCATTAGCGAGTGGACAAAAGTTAGCAGCAGCGCGGTAGTAGCAGTAGCGCGCACAGGAGAAGCGCGCTATAGCTATTAGCAGTAGCGAGCTTCCATTAAGCGCGCTGCTGCTACACTTGTGTAGCAGTAGCGCTGGTGAGCACGCGCTACTGCTACGTGTTAGCTGTAGCGCCTTATTAGTAGCGCCAGTCCCCACGCTACTGATACACCTAAAACCCGCGCTGCTGCTAGCCTTTTCCCTAGTAGTGTTTGGGGTTTATCTTCTTTTCATTTGGATTTGATTGTAGTCAGTCTATGTGTGTATTTTGGATGATGTATGAATTATTTAAGTATTGTGTGAAGTGGCGATTGTAAGGCAACTCTCTTTATCCGTTTCTTGTTCATTACATGAGATTGTGTGAAGATGACCCTTCTTGCGACATAACCACAATGCGGATATGCCTCTAAGTCGTGCCTCGACACGTGGGAGATATGGCCGCATCGTGGGCGTTACATGATGCCACTTCTGCTATGCATGATGCTTATGATTAAACTACTTCTCTGCTTGATAATAGTGTGCCACTAGGTGAATATCTTGATGAACAACTTGCTAGGGTTAGAGAGAATGAAATTACTGAAACTGATGATATTACTGAAACTGAAGATTATGATTTCCCCCTAGATACGAATTGCCTGTTGTACCTGAGGGTTATGTTATGGATGAAGAAACAACTAGAGACTTCTTTGCTTGCAATGATAGAGAAGATCTTAAGAAACTGTTTGCTAAGCTAAAAGAAAAATCCTTGAATGCTAGAATGAAGTATGATCCTAATTTTGCTACTTCACATGTCTTTGTTACTGATAAGGAATATGAATTCTCTATCGATCCTAAGTTAATTACTTTGGTTGAATCTGATCCTTTCTATGGTTATGAATCTGAAACTGTTGTGGCACATCTTACTAAATTGAATGATATAGCTACCCTATTTGCTCATGAGGAAAATATTTGCTACTACTATATTCTCAAATTGTTTCCTTTATCATTAAAGGGTGATGCTAAGTTATCGTTTAATTGTCTTGCTCCTGGTTGTGTGCGTAGTCCCCAGGGTATGATTTACTACTTCTCTCAAAAATATTTCCATGCTCATAAGAAACAAGCTGCCCTATGGGAAATATTTAACTTTGTGCAAATTGAAGAAGAGAGTCTCCCACAAGCTTGGGGGAGGCTTCTCCAATTACTTAATGCTTTGCCTGATCATCCTCTCAAGAAAACTGAAATACTTGATATCTTTTATAATGGACTAACCAATGCTTCCAGAGACCACCTGGATAGTTGTGCTGGCTGTGTTTTCAGGGAAAGAACTGTTGAGCAAGCTGAATTGCTATTGAATAATATATTGAGTAATGATAATGATTGGACACTTCCTGAACCAACTCCTAAGCCAACTCCGAAAAAGGGGTATTCTATTTCTCAGTCCCGAAGATATGCAAGAGGCAAAGAAATCTATGAAAAAAGGTATTAAAGCTCAAGATGTTAAAAATCTACCACCTATTGAAGAAATACATGGCCCTTATAACCCGACAAAGGTAGTAGAAGTAAAATGTCTCCATAGATTTGATGAAGGTGATATTCCTCATAATAAGTCTGCTAGTCAATGCTTGGATGAGTTTGATAATTTTATTGTTAAACAAGAAAATTTCAATGCTTATGTTAGTAGACAATTGAAACATAATGTTTACATGCTTGACCACTTGGGTGATTATATGAGTAGAATTGTTAATAATCTTAAGCTTATTAGTAAACATGCTTCCATGGTTACAACTCAAGTAGAACAAGTACTTAAGGCACAAGATGATTTGCTTAATGAGTTAAATAATAACAACAATGATAATGCTGTTAGGGTTATGACTAGAGGTGGTAAAATGACCCAGGAACCTTTGTATCCCGAGGGTCATCCTAAGAGAATTGAGCAAGATTCTCAGAGAATTAATACCAATACACCTAGTCCTTCTAGTAAAAAGAAGAAGAAAATTGATAGGACTTTGCATGCTTCTAGTGAACCTGATATAGACACACCTGAGAATCCCAATGATATTTCTATTTCTGATGCTGAGACACAATCTGGTGATGAACATGAACCTAGTGATAATGTTAATAATGATATTTATGTTGATGCTCAACCTAGTAATGATAATGATGTAGAGATTGAACCTGATATTGATCTTGATAACCCACAATCAAAGAATCAATGTTATGATAGGAGAGACTTTGTTGCGAGGAAAAATGGTAAAGAAAGAGAACCATGGGTTCAGAAACCCATGCCCTTTCCTCCTAAACCATCCAAGAAAAAGGATGATGAGGATTTTGAGCACTTTGCTGAAATGATTAGACCTATCTTTTTGCGTATGCGTTTGACTGATATGCTTAAAATGTCTCCTTATGCTTAGTATATGAAAGATATTGTTACAAATAAAAGAAAGATACCGGAAGCTGAGATTTCCACCATGCTTGCTAATTATACTTTTAATGGTGGAATACCAAAGAAACTTGGAGATCCAGGAGTACCAACTATACCATGCTCCATTAAAAGAAACTATGTTAAAACTGCTTTATGTGATCTTGGAGCCGGTGTTAGTGTTATGCCTTTCTCTTTATATCGTAGACTTGAATTGAATAAGTTGACACCTACTGAAATTTCTTTACAAATGGCTGATAAATCAACATCTATACCCATCGGTATTTGTGAGGATGTGCTTGTCGTGGTTGTAAACGTTACTATCTTAACGGGCTTTGTTATTCTTGATATTTCCGAGGACGACAATATGTCGATCATCCTTGGTAGACCCTTTTTGAATATTGCAGGGGCTGTTATTGATTGCAACAAAGGCAATGTCACTTTTCATGTTAATGGTAATGAGCATACGGTACACTTTCCGAAGAAACAACCTCAAGTTCATAGTATCAATTCTATTGGAAAAATTTCAACTATTACTATTGGAGGTTTTGAATTCCCTCTTCCTACTGTCAAAAAGAAATATGATATTCTTATTATTGGGGACATGCATATCCCCGTTGAGGTAACCTAGTGTTATTCGAAAATTCTCCGGTTTCATGTCATCCGGAAGAAGTTTATTAATAAGACTTGATCAACCTTGTTAATGGATTCCTTTTGATGAGCATGAGATGAATGAATTTAGAAGGCACAACTCTCTGTACCTATATTTTACTTTCTGTTATTTAGATTAAATAAAGAAAAGTAGTATTTTCTGTCTGTTTTTTGAATTATCCATGCAATAAAAAATGTCCCGAAAATAAAAGTTCTCCAAATTCCCTGAAAATTTAGTATGATTGTATATATAATATTTTAGAATTTGGCATAAGAACACATCATGGGGTCTCACCAGCTGGCCACAAGGGTGGAGGGTGCGCCCCCCGACCTTGTGGGCCCCATGTGGCCCCTCCACTTATTCCAGCACCCATCCACTTCGTCTTCCTCCAGAAAAAATCATCCCATAGCTCAGACCCGTGTTCTTGCTCGTTTTCCTGCCATTTTCGATCTCCTTGCTCAAAGCTCCATTCACAAAACTGCTTTGGGGATTGTTCTTTGGTATGTGACTCCTCTAATGGTCCAATTAGTTTTTGTTCTAATGCTTTATTTATAACAAATTTTTGCTGTTGTGGTGACCTTGTTCTTGAGCTTACATATCAAATTTATATGGTTCAAAGTAGTTTTGATGCATGATATAGCCTCTAGGCACTTGTAGGAGTAGTTGCTATCATTCTTGTTGAGTTTGGTTCACTTTTATTTCGAGTTACTAAAAATTTCAGAAATTTTTCAGAGGTTCCTCAAGCCGGGGTTCGAAGGAAAAAGAAAATGAGGAGAAATAGAAGCCCAAGTATAATCTTCCTTGTGTCGCGGAGATTCGACCGTGTGAATGGCCATGTGATGTATTCTTACATGCGGCTGGAATTTATGATGATTTCTAAAGCGAGAGTAGCTAGTTTACATTTTCCTGTTTTATGCTACCGCTCATTATTTGCTGGGAGATGTTTAATTGGTCGTGGGGAGAGTGGAGGCCTGAGTGCTCCTGACCTTACCATTTTGCTGAAGGAAATATGCCCTAGAGGTAATAATAAAGTTGTTATTTTATTTCCTTACTCATGATAAAGTTTTATTATTCATGCCAGAATTATATTGATCGGAAACCATGATACATGTGTGAATACATAAACAAAAGACTATGTCCCTAGTGAGCCTCTACTAGACTAGCTCGTTGATCAAAGATGGTTAAGGTTTCCTAACCATGGACATGAGTTTTCATTTGATAATGGGATCACATCATTAGGAGAATGATGTGATGGAAAAGACCCATCCGTTAGCTTAGCATTTGATGTACAATTTATTGCTACTGCTTTCATGTATGTCAAATACATACTCCTTTGACTATGAGATCATGCAACTCCCGAATACTGAAGGAATACCTTGTGTGCTATCAAATGTCACAACCTAACTGGGTGATTATAAAGATGCTCTACAGGTATCCCCAAAGGTGTTTTGTTGAGTTGGCGTGAATCGAGATTAGGATTTGTCACTCTGAGTATCGGAGAGGTATCTCTGGGCCCTCTCAGTAATGCACATCATAATAAGTGAAAGGATCGATATGGTTGACTAGAGGGGGGGGGGTGAATAGGCAACTAACAATTTTTAGCTTTTCTTTAACAATTTAAACTTTGCATCAAAGTAGGTTGTCTAGATATGCAACTAAGTGAGCAACCTATATGATGCAACAAGGATAGGAACACAAGCAAGCAAGAGATATGAAACAAATAAGCTTGCTCAAGTAAGGGCACGAGATAACCAAGAGTGGAGACGGTGGAGACGAGGATGTGTTGCCAAAGTTCCTTCCCTTTGAGAGGAAGTACGTCTCCGTTGGAGCGGTGTGGAGGCACAATGCTCCCCAAGAAGCCACTAGGGCCACCGTATTCTCCTCACGCCCTCACACAATGCGAGATGCCGTGATTCCACTGTTGGTGCCCTTGAAGGCGGCGATCGAACCTTTACAAACAAGGTTGGGGCTCTCTCCACAACTTAATTGGAGGCTCCCAATAAAACCACGAAGCTTCACCACAATGGAATATGGCTCCGAGGTGACCTCAACCGTCTAGGGTGCTCAAACACCCAAGAGTAACAAAATCCACACAAGAGAGTATGGTGGAAGCAAATATCCTTTGGTGGAAGTGTAGATCTAGGTCTCCTCCTTCAATCCCTAGCAAATCAACAAGTTTGGGTGGCTAGAGAGAGAGATCGGGCAAGAGAGCTTGAGGTGCATTAATGGTGGAGTGAGAGGGGTCAAAGGTGAGTGTGGTAGGTGGGAGAAGCTCTCTTAAATACCAACCCTAAAAATCCAGCCGTTGCTGCGCTTTCAGCCCCGCAGCGGTACAACCGGTCCTTGTCCCGGTACAACCGGGACTCACGGTGTAGCTGCAGAACCCTACCAGGCGGTACAACCGGGCCACTAGGCGGTGGTACCGGTTAAGAGAATGACCGGACCAACCGCCCAGCCACCGCACAACTACCGCCTCGAAATAGAGACGAGACCGGTACTTGAGCGGTGCAAGACCGGAACAACCGCATGGCTCTGAGCTCTTGGACGGCGAAGTTCTGAGCGGAAGAACCGCTCAGACCACTGGTGGTACCGGTCAACAAGGATCGACCGGATCAACCGGGCCACCACTGCCCGAGAACCGCATCAGAACATAGCCGTGAGCGGTACTTGAGCGGTGCATGGCCGGAACCACCGTCCTAGCCTTTGTTGAGCAAGGTGGCGGTACCACCGCCCGGAGGCAACGGTACAACCGCTCGGTCAAAGCTGGAGAGCGTCAAGGTCCAGCAGTACAACCGCTCCAGGGAGCGGTACAACCGCTGGGAAGAGCAGAAACAAGAGGGAAAGACAGGGGGAACTCTCTCTCTCTCTCACAACTGAGGAAGACACAGAAGGGGTGAGGAAAGTGTACGTGAAATGATTCCCCCAAAGCTTCCTAATGAGGATTTGTAGGACCGAAAGTATGTCTAGAGGGGGGGTGATTAGACTACTTGACCAAATAAAAACTTAACATTTTCCCAATTTTAGTTCTTGGCAGATTTTAGCTGTTTTAGGACAAGTCAAGCAATCATCACACAATTCAAGCAAGCATGCAAAGAGTTTATGGGCAGCGGAAAGTAAAGCATGCAACTTGCAAAAATATAAAGGGAAGGGTTTGGAGAATTCAAACGCTATTGGAGACACAGATGTTTTTCCCGTGGTTCGGATAGGTGGTGCTATCCTACATCCACGTTGATGGAGACTTCAACCCACGAAGGGTAACGGTTGCGCGAGTCCACACAGGGCTCCACCCAAGGGCAACGGTTGCGCGAGTCCACGAAGGGCTCCACCCACGAAGGGTCCACGAAGAAGCAACCACCCACAAAGGGTCCACGAAGAAGCAACCTTGTCTATCCCACCATGGCCATCGCCCACGAAGGACTTGCCTCACTAGCGGTAGATCTTCACGAAGTAGGCGATCTCCTTGCCCTTACAAACTCCTTGGTTCAACTCCACAATCTTGTCGGAGGCTCCCAAGTGACACCTAGCCAATCTAGGAGACACCACTCTCCAAGAAGTAACAAATGGTGTGTAGGTAATGAACTCCTTGCTCTTGTGCTTCAGATGATAGTCTCCCCAACACTCAACTCTCTCTCATAGGATTTGGATTTGGTGGAAAGAAGATTTGAGTGGAAAGCAACTTGGGAAGGCTAGAGATCAAGATTCATATGGTAGGAATGGAATGTCTTGGTCTCAACACATGAGTAGGTGGTTCTCTCTCAGAACAAATGAGTTGGAATGGTGTGTGTGTTCTGATGGCTCTCTCACTGAATGAGAAAGAGGTGGAGGGGTATATATAGCCTCCACACAAAATCCAACCGTTACACACAATTTACCAATCTTGGTGGGACCGAATCAGAAAACTCGGTCTGACCGAAATAGTAAACCTAGTGACCGTTAGGAATTTCGGTGGGACTGACATGCAACTCGGTAGGACCGATTCGGTTAGGGTTTGGGCATAACGTAATCTCGGTGAGACCGATTACACAAACTCGGTGAGACCGAATTTGGTAATTAGCTAACCAGAGAGTTGGTCAGGCAAACTCGGTGGGACCGATTTGCTCTTTCGGTGAGACCGAGTGGAACTCGGTGAGACCGAAAAGTTACAAAGGGGAAACACTGAGTTTACATTGCAATCTCGGTGGGACTGATTCGCTCTTTCGGTGGGACCGAAAAGTTACGAAAGGGAAACAGAGAGTTTGCAACCCCATCTCGGTGGGACCGAGATCCTTATCGGTAGAACCGAATTGCTAGGGTTTGGCAGTGGCTAATGACAAGTGAAACTCGTTGGCGCCGGATAGGAAGAATCGGTAGGTCCGAGTTTGGCTTTGGGTTTTAGGTCATATGTGGAAGTGGGAGAGTAGTTGAGGATTTTGGAGCATATCATTAAGCACATGAAGCAAGAGGCTCATTAAGCAACACCTCATCCCTCCTTGATAGTATTGGCTTTTCCTATGGACTCAATGTGATCTTGGATCACTAAAATATAAAATGAAGAGTCTTGAGCTTTTGAGCTTGAGCCAATCCATTGTCCTTAGCATTTTGAGGGTTCCACTTTCACATCCATGCCATGCCAATCATTGAGCTTTCCTGAAATAATTATCTTGGAATAGTATTAGCTCAATGAGCTATATGTTGTTATGAATTACCAAAACCACCTAGGGATAGTTGCACTTACAATCTCCCCCTTTTTGGTAATTGATGACAACATATAGATCAAAGCTTCGACAAAAGATAATAAGCATGAAATATATCGTCGCTTTGAGAAGTATGTGATAAGTAAGAGCTCCCCCTAAATTTGTGCATATTTAAAATTTGCTTTGGACTGCAAATGCACAAAGAGTTAGAGTCATGGGTTACTCTTCCATGTCACATACATCTTGGTGGAGCGCTCAAAATTATGAGATTGAAATGCATGCACTCATCACCAAGAATAGTGAATGATCACAAACGATAGATAGAATGGTAATATTTAAGAAAGCATTAAGCAAACATTAAGTGTAGCTTATGATCAAACACATGATCATCGATGTCTCACAAGCATAAGGACGTAGTATCTCACACACAAGCAAACAAGGTTCGAAAAACCACCAAATAAAGCAAGAGAGAAAAGCAACACTCTCTCTCTCTCGAAGCCTATGCTCTATACATCTTCTCCCCCTTTGGCAACAAGTTACCAAAAAGTTCCTAGAAAATGCATAGTGCTAAATCGACGCTGAGGCTTGATCTTCAGGTGGTGGTGGAGTCCGGATCACTCCAAGGACAAAGGCTTCTGTAGATGTTGAAGTAGTCGCTGGAGTTGGAGCTGAAGTAGATGCTGGAGCTGAGGCTGTAGCTGGTGCTGAAGTGGTGGCTCTAGTGTCAGCAACTAGCACGGCGGACGACCTCGGGCCTCGTGGCACTCTAGAAAAAGCATGAGTCATGGTCCTGCCTCTCCTCTCATTCATGTCCTCTTGGAGCTGCTCCACGGCAGATTGAACTTCCGTTACCTTGACGTCCAAGTCATAGAACTTCTGTTCCATGATCCTCTCTAGGCTCTGCTGATTCTTAGTGAGGGTGGCCAGACTTTGCTCAATTCTCAGCGTGGATGCAATCAAGTAACCAAGCTGCTCTTGTTTGGTCTTCAAGAAGTACTCAGATGCCTCCTCTTGAGTAGGCATCCTGGCAGCTTTTTCCTTCCTCGCCTTCTCCTTCTTTGCAAATGCTTGTGCAGACGATGGCTCGTTCTCAGTCATCACAACTTCATTGTCCTCGAAATCTGGACGGATGGGCAGGTGTTCCTTATCCAACAAATATACGCCCGTGCCCATCTTGGAGTTGATGAGCTCCTGAATCTGGGGGGCATATCTGTCGTGGTTCTAAGCCTGACAGTAGAGTGGGGGGTAGGTATGGAGAGGCAAGGTCCTAGCTATGGAGAGGTTGTAAGCACAAAGGATGTACGAGTTCAGGCCCTTCTCGGAAGAAGTAACAGCCCTACGTCTCGGAGCCCGGAGGCGGTCGAGTGGATTATGAATGTATGGATTACAAGGTGCCGAACCCTTCTGCCTGTGGAGGGGGGTGGCTTATATAGAGTGCGCCAGGACCCCAGCCAGCCCACGTAGGAGAGGGTTTAAGGTGAGTTAAGTCTGGGGCGTTACTGGTAACGCCCCACATAAAGTGCCTTTACTGTCATAAAGTCTACTTAATTACAGGCCGTTGCGGTGCAGAGTGCCTCTTGACCTCCTGGTGGTCGAGTGAGTCTTCGTGGTCGAGTCCTTCAGGCCAGTCGAGTGAATCCTCGTTGGTCGACTGGAAGGCGACCTCTTCTAGGGATGTCCTAGGGTAAGTTACTTGGAACAGGTCCATGACCCTACCCTAGGTACATAACCCCATCATTAGCCCCCGAATGGATTGAGGCTTCGAGTGAAGAAGGAGTTGATGTCGTTTCCGATTAACCTTTGCGCTCTAGTTGTGCGCTGTTCTGGATCAAAGAATCTCTTCGTTGACAGGGAGCAATTTGTCTTCGGTCGACTCGATCCATTCTATTTTTGCGTCGAGTGATCTTTCGAGCTTCGACGATCTCCGAGCGACGGATCGCCGGAAACACCGCGTCTGACAGACTGATTTGTTGCTCGCGGATTCCGCGGGGTGCGAAATTTGGGGGCGCGCGCGAAGCGGGGCAGACCGCGGCGTTCGGATGGGACGGGGCATAGACGCCTCGATCTCCGCGCCGCCTTTTTCGCCACGTATCCAGTCCTCATAACTGCTCCCAGATATGATTAGATCGACTGGGCCCACATGTCAGCCACTCGGAAGGGACCTTATAAATGTGCCCGGCGAGGATTTCTGTGCTGCGCCTCAGCATTCTCCCTCTCTCCCTCTGCTTCCTTCCTCCCTGCTCAGCGTGCCCGCTCTCGCCCCCGCACCACTTCCCTTCGTGCATCTCACCGGCGACCATGGCCAAGGAGAAGACGGCGGCGCTGGAGCGTGCCAAGAAGGCGTCGGCATCGGAGAAGGCGAAGGGGAGATCCACCAGCCGCAGAGGGTCCTCGTCCAGATCCCGCCTACCGAAAGGCTGGGTCCAAGGAGACTGGATCCAGTCGACCATCACGGAGACGGACCTCCTCGACATGGCCAACGAGGGCTTGATCCCTCACGGAGCTGCGAGGTTGCCGGGGAAGGAGTGGCAGCCACAGCCAGAAGAGGGTGAGTGTGTGCTTCTGGCCACTCATGTTGATCGTGGGTTTTCCTTGCCGCCAAGCATTTTCTTCCGTGGCTTCTTGAATTTCTTTGGAGCGCAGCTCCACCACTTTACCCCAAACTCCATTGCCTATCTTGCTGCATTCGTGTCCATGTGTGAGGGTTTCTTGGGCTGTCGACCGCACTGGGGTTTGTTCAAACGTATCTTCACGTGTCGCTCTCAGACCGTGAAGAAGGCGAGCCCAGGTGATGAGAAGACCCGAGTCGTCCAAATGTGTGGGGGCCTGGGGATTCAGGTGAGGAACAATAGCACCTTCCCGCCCATGTCCTTTCCCGAGTCCGTCAGAGGCTGGCAGTCGACTTGGTTCTACTGTCAGGTCCAGTCGACGCCAAGGCAGTCGAGTGGACTCCCTCCGTTTACCATGGACCGAGTGAACAAGCCCTCCCCTCTGAAGCTGATTCCGGAGGAGAAAGCCGACGTGAAGATGTTGATGGAGCGCGTGGTGCAGTTGGTCCGGGAGGGGGTGACGGGCATGGATCTTCTGGAGGTCTTCCTCAGGCGTCGCATCCAACCCCTTCAATTCCGGAGCCACTGCATGTGGTTGTACTGTGGGCCCGAAGACGAGACTAGAGTCCATCCAGAAGAAGTCGACGATGCCACTTTGGAAAGATGGATGGTAGCCGTTACCGGAAATAGGGACAACCCGCGCGGAGCCAGAAGGATTCCTCCACTCGACCACAACAGCGACCCAAACAAGGTACACTTGCTCTGCTTTCCATTGTGTCCTTGTCGTATTCATTTCTGCTAACCCTGTCGACTGGTCGACTGATCCTTGTTTGGGCATCTGCTAGGCCTTCACCGAGTTGTACTCGATGCCCAATGGGGCACAAGCTTCGACTGAGGAAGGCGAGGCGAGCGGGGGCGAGGCGAGTGGGGGCGAGAGCCAGGAAGAGGAGGAATGGGACTCGGATGCTGCAGGGGATGATGACGACGACGATGATGATGAAGCTGATGAAGATGACATCGAGGACGAGGAAGAAGAGGAGGAGGAGGTCGTTCCACCGCGCTCAGAAAGGCGGTCGAAGCTTATCCACGACCCTTCGACCGAACGTGGTAAGGGGGTTGCGACCGCCACTCAGTCGACCAAGCGCCCTCGGACCACCTCTCCGGCGCCGACTGAAAAGGCGCCGAAGCAGCCCAGGGCGGCCTCATCGAAGCCGACCAAGCTCCTGCCGAAGATGAAGGTGTCCATCCCCACCATATCAGGGTAATTGTGTTGCTCATATTTTCTTATTCTGTGCGAACTTTATTTCTGGTCGACGCTGAAGTTAGTCGACTGATCCTTTGGAGTTGCAGTGCTGCTACTTCTGAGACCTCGGCCCGGGCCGATGACCACGAGATGGAGGATGCGGCAACTTCGAACCCAGGTACTGTATTCTTAACACCGTTTTTAGTCGACTGACTCGCGATCTCTGATCCTGATCCTTCTCCGCAGCTCCACCCAACACTGTTATCGATCTTCCTGATGATGATGAGGATGAAGAGCCGCTGAAACACAGGAGGAGTCGGAAAGCGTCCGCCAGTAAGGTGTCTCAGGATGTGCCAGCGCCTGAAATTCTGACTGTGGAGGAAGAGAACACCACTCGACACACGGTGACCTTCGCGAATCCACTGACGAGTGCTCAGCAGCCTTCCCTCTTCATGACGCACCACGTCCCGGAGGACCAAGCTGGCGCAGCGAAGGAGGCGATACGCCAGGCGGGACTCATGATGGAGCAGCTGAAGACCATCCGGGACGCGAGCCAGGCAGCTTATGACGCCAGCTCTGCCCTCCAAAGCAATGTCCAGGTCAGTCGACTGCTGTTTGTTCTGTTGGATATGCTACCAAAAACTTTTCTTTTCCGGAATTTATATTAGTCACCCACTGGGTGTGTCGAATAAACTCCGTGTTAGCGGGGGCACGCTGAGTGCACCCGCTGGGTGTAGTCCCCAAGGCTAAGGTCGACTGCTGGCAGTCGGCCTTAGGCTTTATGATGTCAATCTTTCTCTCAGTCGACTGGTCGACTGGATTTCACAAACCGGTGGGGGCACGCTGAGTGCACCCACTGGGTGTAGTCCCCGAGACTGTGGTCGACTGCTTGCAGTTGATCACAGTCTTAGAGAATGCATCTCGCACGCTTTTTTTTTTTGAGGTCGACTGGTCGACTTTGTCTTCAACAGGATTAGTGGGGGCACGCTGAGTGCACCCACTGGGTGTAGTCCCCGAGACTACGGTCGAATGTTTGTATTCGGCTGTAGTCTTAGAAACGTGTGCTTTTCCCTTTTCACTCGGAAGTGAATTATTTTTGACATTTAGTCGATTGGTTCTTCGCAGAACTCTTGTGATCTTGTGGCTCGCTACTCAGAGCTGGAACAGAAGCATACTCAAGTCGAGCTGAGCTTGAAGCTGGTTCAAGAGAAGCTGACAAAGGCAAAGGAGGAGACCGAAGGTATGTTTGGTGAGACCCTGACGACTGCTTTTCCCCTTGCTTGTTTCAGCATCTGATCTTGCTGTGGCTTGCAGGTAAGGTAAGGGAGGCCCAGCAGAAGAAAGATCTTGAGCTAGCTGAGAAGATCAAGCTTGCTGACGAGAAGTTAGCTTCAGTCACCAAGCTCGAACAAGACAATACCAATCTGAAAACTGCTCTTGGGATTGCCAACAAGGAGGTCAGTCGACTGAGAACTGACAAAGCTGCCTTGACCGACCAAGTCAGCAAATTGACTGAGAAGAAAACTGAACTGGAGGCCTTCCTGAGTGGCCTTGCCAAGAAGCTGTTTCTTATGCTTGAAGGTAAACCTCCATGTTTGGCAAATATTTCCAATTGTGGCTTTTTCCATTCGACTATCCCCTTGACTTAGTGATCACTCTTGCAGAATTTTGTCAAAACTTCGAAGAGGAAACCAGCCGACTGGAGCCAAACCTTGACCCCGTCAATTCTCCGGTGAACGACGAAGTTGCCATGGATGTTTTCCGACTGGAGTCTCGTGTTGCAGCTGTCGTGGACTATCTCGCAAGGCTGAAGGTCGCCACATCTCGCATCGACTCGACGCTCTGGCCTGAGGAGACACTTCAGAATGACCTTGAGTCGCTGATGGCCCGCTTGAACACGATCCCTGGTCGAGTGCAGGAGTGTAAGAAGTCCTCGGCTCGGTGTGGTGCAGATGTCGCTCTGTGTCTGGCCCGAGTCCACTGCAAAGATGCACGAGAGGAGAAGCTGGCGGCCCTTCGGGTGGCCAATACCAAGAAGCACGACTTCAGGTCCTTTATGGAGACTTTCCTTGCAGCTGCCACTCGGATTGCCGACGGAATTGACCTTGATGAATTTGTTGCACCTTCCAGCCCTCCACAGGAGGGGTAAAAAACTTCTTCTGGCTCGACTCTTTAAATTTGCCTCGGTATGCCGAGTGGAATTGTAACCGACAAACTTTAACAGGCTTGACGCCTGAGCACTTTCGGTTCCTTTAGATATCGATTCGAACTTGAATTTGGCGCTTGAATATGATTGCCTTCAGCTCAAAATGTCTTTTGCAGGTTCAAAGCAAGGTGCCTGTGCTTAGGCAAGTGCTTGGACTGCAGCTAAGCCTCCGAGTGAGAGGGTCGCTCTTCACTCGGTAGGATTTTTGTAACTTAGGCGAGCGCAGGGCTGCAGCTAAGCTCCCGAGTGAGAGGGTTGCTCTCCACTCGGTAAGATTTTTATAACTTAGGCGAGCACGAGGCTGCAGCTAAGCCTCCGAGTGGAAGGCTGGCTTACCACTCGGTAGGATTTTCACAACTTAGGCGAGTGCTTGGACTGCAGCTAAGCCCCCGAGTGAGAGGGTTGCTCTTCACTCGGTAGGATTTTTATAACTTAGGCGAGCGCGAGGTCGCAGCTAAGCCTCCGAGTGGAAGGCTGGCTTACCACTCGGTAGGATTTTGATAAACTTAGGCGAGTCCTTGGACTGCAGCTAAGCCTCCGAGTGAGAGGATCGCTCTTCACTCGGTAGGATTTTCACAACTTAGGCGAGTGCTTGGACTGCAGCTAAGCCCCCGAGTGGAAGGCTGGCTTACCACTCGGTAGGATTTTGATAAACTTAGGCGAGTGCTTGGACTGCAGCTAAGCCCCCGAGTGGAAGGCTGGCTTACCACTCGGTAGGATTTTGATAAACTTAGGCGAGTGCTTGGACTGCAGCTAAGCCCCCGAGTGGAAGGCTGGCTTACCACTCGGTAGGATTTTGATAAACTTAGGCGAAACGGATTCGCAGCTAAGCCTCCGAGTGAGAGTCTGGCTCACCACTCGGTAGGATTTTTACAAACTTAGGCGAAACGGATTCGCAGCTAAGTCACCCACTGAGGGGGAGTTTTTATGTGGACAAAAATAAAAAGTGATGACACTATTATTTCCAAACCCATGAACTACAGAAGTACTTTATTGCAACTCATCCGAGTGATAAAACTTAAGTGTAAAATGGGCGGAGTAGCTCCGCGTTCCAAGCTCGGGGCTCGTCGATATTATGCTCGACGTTGTAAAGACGGTACGCCCCGTTGTGGAGAACCTTGGTGACGATGAAGGGACCTTCCCAAGAAGGAGCAAGCTTGTGTGGTTTGTGCTGATCCACTCGGAGAACCAAATCCCCTTCCTGGAAGGCTCGACCTCTCACATTTCGGGCGTGGAAACGGCGCAGATCTTGTTGGTAGATGGTCGACCGGATCAGAGCCATCTCCCTTTCTTCCTCTAAAAGGTCGACTGCGTCCTGCCGCGCTTGTTCAGCTTCTGCTTCGTTGTAGATTTCGACTCGAGGAGCATTGTGGAGAAGATCGCTCGGCAAGACTGCTTCGGCTCCATAGACCAAGAAGAATGGAGTTCTTCCGGTCGACCGATTGGGCGTGGTCCGCAGTCCCCAGAGTACAGATGGAAGTTCGTCGACCCAAGCTCCAGCCGCGTGTTTGAGATCACGCATCAGTCGCGGCTTCAGTCCCTTGAGAATCAGTCCATTAGCTCGCTCTGCTTGTCCATTCGACTGCGGATGGGCGACTGATGCGTAGTCGACCCGTGTGCCCTGGGAGTTGCAGAAAGCTCTGAATTCCTCTGAGTCAAAGTTCGACCCATTATCCGTTATGATGCTGTGCGGGACTCCATATCTGAATATTAGTTCCCTGATGAAGCTAACAGCAGTACCGGTGTCAAGGCTCTTGATTGGTTTAGCCTCGATCCACTTGGTGAACTTGTCGACTGCCACCAGTACATGCGTGAAGCCACTTCGTCCTGTTCTCAAAGGACCGATCATGTCCAGCCCCCAAACTGCAAAAGGCCAGACGAGTGGGATGGTCTTCAAAGCTGACGCAGGCTTGTGCGACATATTCGAGTAGAACTGACATCCCTCGCACTTATCCACTATCTCCTTTGCCATCTCATTCGCCTTGGGCCAGTAAAATCCGGCTCGGTATGCTTTGGCCATGATGGTCCGAGAGGACGCATGATGACCGCAGGTCCCTGAGTGAATATCATTGAGGATGAGTCGACCTTCTTCTGGTGTTATGCACTTCTGACCAACTCCAGTCGCGCTTTCTCTGTATAATTGTCCTTTGATTACGGTAAAGGCTTTAGATCGACGGACGATCTGTCGAGCCTCTTCCTCATCCTCCGGAAGCTCTTTCCTCAAGATATATGCGACATACGGAATCGTCCAGTCGGGAATGACCACCAAAACCTCCATGATCAAGTCGACCACCGCTGGGACTTCAACTTCAGTCGGATCTGTGGCACTCTTGGGCTGCGGAGTTTCTTCGGTGAAAGGATCTTCTTTGACTGACGGAGTGTGTATATGCTCCAAGAACACACCACTCGGAATGGCTTCTCTCTTGGAACCTATCTTTGCTAGATCATCAGCTGCTTGATTTTTCAGTCGGGGTATATGATGGAGCTCCAACCCCTCGAACTTCTTCTCCAGCTTCCTCACTGCACTGCAGTATCCAGTCATGGCTGGGCTTCTCACGTCCCACTCTTTCATCACCTGATTGACCACTAGATCCGAGTCGCCATAGACCATTAGGCGACGGACGCCGAGTGAAATGGCCATGCGCAACCCATATAGGAGGGCCTCATATTCTGCCTCATTGTTGGAGGAATCAAAGTGAATCTGGAGCACATATCTGAGCTTATCTCCTCTGGGGGAAACCAGGACAACCCCAGCACCGGAACCATTCAACATCTTAGAACCATCGAAAAACATGGTCCAATGCTCCGAGTGAACTTCAGTCGGCTGCTGCTGTTCGATCCACTCGGCGAGGAAATCTGCTATTGCCTGGGACTTAATGGCTTTCTTTGCCTCAAACTTGATATCAAGGGGAAGAAGTTCAATCGCCCATTTGGCCACTCGACCAGTTGCATCTCTGTTGTGCAAAATCTCTGATAGTGGAGCGTCGCTGACGACTGTGATTGAATGGTCAGAGAAATAATGAGCAACCTTCTTTGTGGTCATGTATATTCCATACACAAGCTTCTGATAATGAGGATATCTCTGCTTGGATGGAGTCAAGACTTCAGACAAATAATACACTGGGCGCTGAACTTTGAGAGCTTTTCCTTCTTCTTCCCGCTCGACCGTTAGCACAGTACTGACAACTTGTCCTGTGGCTGCGATGTAGAGCAACAGAGGCTCTTTGCTGATTGGAGCAGCAAGCACCGGCTGGGTGGAGAGCAGAGCTTTTAGCTCGGCAAACGCTGCATCAGCTTCTGGAGTCCACTCGAACTTGTCAGCCTTCTTCATCAGTTGGTAAAGAGGCAATGCCTTTTCACCGAGTCGTGAGATGAATCGACTTAATGCGGCCAAGCATCCAGTAAGCTTCTGGACATCGTGCACTCGCACAGGGCGTTTCATTCGGAGAATAGTGCCAATCTTTTCTGGGTTGGCGTCGATTCCCCGTTCGGAAACGAGGAAACCGAGTAACTTGCCACCAGGAACTCCAAATGTGCACTTTGATGGATTGAGCTTGATATCATACCTTCTGAGGTTGGCAAATGTTTCGGCGAGGTCAGCGAGCAGGTCAGAACCTTTTCGTGACTTGACAACAATATCATCCATATAAGCTTCCACATTCCGACTGATTTGAGTGAGTAGACACTTCTGGATCATTCGCATAAATGTGGCTCCGGCATTCTTGAGGCCGAATGGCATGGTGATATAGCAGAAGCACCCGAATGGAGTGATGAAAGCTGTTTTTACTTTATCGGGCCCATACAGATGGATCTGGTGGTACCCGGAGTAAGCATCTAAAAAAGACAACCTCTCGCATCCCGCGGTCAAGTCAACAATTTGATCTATGCGAGGGAGAGGAAAGTGATCTTTCGGGCAGGCCCGGTTGATGTGCTTGAAATCAATGCACATTCGGAGCGACTTGTCCTTCTTAGGAACCATGACGACATTAGCGAGCCACTCGGAGTGGAATATCTCTCGGATAAATCCTGCCGCCAACAGTCGAGCCACTTCTTCACCGATGGCCTTTCTCTTCTGGACGGCGGACCGCCGAAGATGTTCTTTGACTGGCTTTGCAGACGAGTCGACTCTTAGGCGATGCTCAGCCAGTCCCCTGGGAACACCTGGCATGTCAGCGGGCTTCCATGCGAAAATGTCCCAGTTCTCACGGAGGAACTGGATGAGCGCTTCTTCCTATTTTGGGTCGAGTGTTGTGGAGATGCGGGTCGGAGCTGCTTCGGGGTCGGTCGGGTGAATGTGAACAGGCTTCGTCTCACCGGACGACTGGAATGCAGATTCTGTGGCGGGCTTCTTGGATCGCAGCAAGTCACTCGGATCTGCGTTTTGCTTGTATTCTTCGAACTCGACCGCTGTCACTTGGGAATTGGCAATTTTGGAGCCCTTCTGAAAGCACTCCTCTGCCTTTTTCCTATCACCGGTGACAGTGATCACACCTTTGGGACCGGGCATCTTCAATTTGAGGTACACGTAACATGGTCGAGCCATGAACCGTGCATAGGCTGGTCTCCCCAAAATGGCATGATATGCACTTTGAAGATCCACGACCTCAAACGTCAACTTTTCTTTGCGAAAATGCTTTGAATCGCCAAACACTACGTCCAAAGCTATCTGGCCGAGTGACTCGGCCTTCTTCCCTGGTATAACTCCATGGAAGCTCATGTTACTAGTGCTCAGCCGGGACATCGGAATGCCCATACCTTTCAACGTGTCTGCATATAACAGATTCAGCCCACTCCCACCGTCCATCAGCACCTTTGTCAGTCGAGTGCCTTCGACAACTGGATCGACCACCAAAGCTTGCCTCCCAGGGGTGGCAATATGAGTCGGGTGATCAGATTGGTCGAATGTGATGGGTGTTTGAGACCACTTCAGATAATTTGCCTTTGCTGGGGCAACCATGTTAACCTCTCGGTTAATCACTTTCAGTCGACTTCTGCTTTCCACATCTGCGAAGATCATCAGAGTGGAGTTGATATGCGGATATCCTCCCTCACTGTCCTCTTTGTCTTCGGCCTTGTCCGGCTCCTTCTCCTTGTCCTTAGACTGTTTTCCCTGAAACTGCTGGATCAGGAGTCGACATTGGCGAGTGGTGTGCTTTGGGTAAATGATATTCCCCTCTTCATCTTTCTTCGTGTGAATATGACACGGCATATCCATCACGTCGTTCCCTTCTTTATACTTTACCTTCTTGGGGTTCCAGGATCCTTTTGGTTTCCCCTTAAACTTTCCTTGAGTCACGGCCAGAGCCTCTCCAGGAGCTGCCGGTTCAGCCTTCCGCTTCTGTTTCCGACTGGTGTTTCCTTTTTCCGACTGACTCGGCTTGTGCTTGCCGCTTCGGAGTCGGTCTTCTTCTTCGCCGTTGGCGTACTTGGTAGCAATCTCCATCATCCGACTCAAGGTCATGTCACCGGTTCGACCAAATTTCAAACTCAGTTCTCTGTTCTTGACACCATCTTTGAAGGCGCATACTGCCTGATGGTCAGAGACATTTTCCACAGTGTGGTGCAAAGTGATCCACCTCTGAATATACTCTCTGAGAGTCTCATTGGTTTTCTGCACGCAGACTTGCAACTCTGTCAATCCCGCTGGTCGCTTGCAAGTCCCTTCAAACGTTCTGACGAACACTCGGGACAGATCTTCCCAAGTGTAAATGCTGCTAGGAGGCAATTGAGTCAACCATGCCCTGGCAGAACCTTCCAACATGAGGGGCAAATGCTTCATGGCCACCTCGTCGTTCCCACCACCGATCTGAACTGCCACTCGGTAGTCTTCAAGCCAAGTTTCAGGCTTAGACTCACCAGTGAACTTGCTGACTCCTGTTGCCAGCCTGAAATTGGGGGGGGGGATAACTGCGGCTCTGATAGCTCTGCTGAAACATTCAGGACCAGAAACATGAACTCGACTGCTCGTGGGCACATCTCTGTCGAGTGCGCCTCGATGGGCTCTGTTCCGGTCGACCAACCCTTGCACGATAATGGATCGCGCGTCAAAGCCTGGCTCTCTGGGGTCAACTGGAACCCTACGCCCTGTACTGTACTGACGCCTATCATCTGGCTGCCGAGGAGCGTAAGACCCACCCCTCGGAGGGGAATAGGGCACTCGACGCCTATCATCTCGGTCGAGTTTGTCGCCATATTGATCTCGCCTATTCTCACGCCCTTCGCGCCGCGGAGGCGATCTGGGGCTGTGAGCCGACTGAACCGTATTCACAGTGACAGATCGACTGTGAATTCTGTTGCGCGACTGAGACACGGCTGAATTCTGATCTCCTGCTGCCCGGAGCAGATCCCTGATCTGCAGCAAACCTCTGCCAGCCTCTGACTGCGAAGGCTGAATGGACTCTGCTATACGGGTCGCAGCTGCTAAATTCTGAATTGGGGTTCGATATACCTGAGTCGGCGGGAAGAGTTGACGTCGACTGGTGTCGGGAACTCGTTGCCGCGCGCGCTCGTCGAGTGCTCGCTGAAGGTTCTCCAGTCGAGTGCGCTCGGCCAAATTGGCCAGACGCGCCTCCTCCAAGGCACGAGCCTCGGGGGTTTCTCCTGCGATGGGAATACGCAGGGGATCCTCGTTCCTGCGGCGAAGCTCTTCTCTTTGCAGAGAATCGAGTGGCTCGGGCTGGTACTCTTCGTAGCCTCGAGCAGGGTCGCCGCCGTCGCCTGCTCCACCACCGCGGGCGAAGCCAGGAGGGCTGTGGGGCCCGTCGACCATCAAGATTTCCTCGCCGCTGGATCACTGCTTCCGCACTCGGATGCAGTCTCTCCGGAGCCAGTCGACTGATCGAACAAGCCGTAGAGAGATTCGTTGGGCTCGATTGCCGCAACTTGTGTAGTGGTCGACTGGCGAGCCACCGCGTGACTCACCCATCGCTGAAGCCTCGACCGGCCTGAGCGCTTGCGCTGGCGGGAGACCGGGAGGGTGGAAGACGGAGGAGCCGACCGATACTGGGTCGATGGTTGCCGCAGCAGAACGCCGCGGATACACGCACGAAAATGCGTCGCACCGCGGACGGGGAGCGCATCTACGTCGAGTGGAGCCTCCTGGAGCCATGCGGAGTCGTCGGCGATGAAGGTGAGAGTGCCGAGACGGATCTCTTGACCCTCGATCAAAACTCCAGCAGACACCATGATGAAAATACTCGGAAGAATTGCAACTTCTCCACAAAATCGCTAAAACACCGGCCCCACGATGGGCGCCAACTGTCGTGGTTCTAAGCCTGACAGTAGAGTGGGGGGTAGGTATGGAGAGGCAAGGTCCTAGCTATGGAGAGGTTGTAAGCACAAAGGATGTACGAGTTCAGGCCCTTCTCGGAAGAAGTAACAGCCCTACGTCTCGGAGCCCGGAGGCGGTCGAGTGGATTATGAATGTATGGATTACAAGGTGCCGAACCCTTCTGCCTGTGGAGGGGGGTGGCTTATATAGAGTGCGCCAGGACCCCAGCCAGCCCACGTAGGAGAGGGTTTAAGGTGAGTTAAGTCTGGGGCGTTACTGGTAACGCCCCACATAAAGTGCCTTTACTATCATAAAGTCTACTTAATTACAGGCCGTTGCGGTGCAGAGTGCCTCTTGACCTCCTGGTGGTCGAGTGAGTCTTCGTGGTCGAGTCCTTCAGGCCAGTCGAGTGAATCCTCGTTGGTCGACTGGAAGGCGACCTCTTCTAGGGATGTCCTAGGGTAAGTTACTTGGAACAGGTCCATGACCCTACCCTAGGTACATAACCCCATCAATATCCACAACTCCTCTTCTGATCTGCCGCAGTCCTTTTGATCGTTTCCACTATGAGGCTCATAACTTTGAATTTTTGAGGCACATCAAACACATGTAGCAAGTTGATAGCATGGCCTCTGATCATCTTGTGATCTCCAGACTTGGGCAGAAGGGTGTGCCTAAGGATCCAGTTGATCGTAGGCAATCCTGAGAGCAGATAATGCACTGAGCCAAACTTGAATGTGTCAAGAGCTTCATTGGGAATTTCCTTGTACATGTTTGACATGGAGTTATGGTCCATCTTCTTCTTGGCATAGATATCCAAGTCCTCATCTTGCTCCTCTGGGGCATTAATGATCTGTGCCCACTCAGCCACTGTAGATTGATACCTTGTACCTCAGACATCCATGTAATCCTCCCATCTGGATAAAAATGTGCCGTGGAGTAGAACTGCATGATAAGTTCCTCATTCCACTTTGTGAGCTTCTGCCCAACAAAGTCAGCTACTCCACAAGCACTAAAGCTGTCAAATACTCCTGGGTAGTACTCCTCATTCTCCTTGATATATGTCCAATCAACCCATCGCATATCACAGACAATGGGCTTCTTATCTAGCAGCACCGTCTCATAGAAATCCTGCTCCTCCTTGGTGTGAAACCTGTAGTCCACGGCAGTCCTTCTCCTTGAAGCATATGGGTCTGCTTCTCTCCACTTCCTGAGCCCTGAGTCTCTCCTGAGCTTCATATCCTCAGCCACAGGATGAGCATCGTTGTGGTCTGGGATCTTGGGCTTGAGCTTCCGAAGGACATTCTCTTCCTCATCCTCAGCAACAGTCTCAGGCACTGGGGCCTTGTTCTTCTCAGCTGCAGGAATGCTCCTTGTGTTCCTCTTGGGCTTTGGCTTAGATGCAGCCTTAGGTGCTTCCTTGGGCTTGGATGCAGCCCCCCTGACCTTATGGCATCTCCCATAAGTTTGGGTGCCTTGGGCGCTGGTGCAGCTCCCTCTTCTTCCTCCTCCTCTTCTACCATGATGGAGGCTTTCCCAAGCACTTTGGCTACAGTCTTCTTCACTCTTTCTTTCCTCTTCTTGCCCTCAGCTGCAATGGGCTCAATGGGAGCAGGCTTCTCAGTTGAGGCTCTAGCCTTTGACATGGGTTGCCTGCCTGGTGGCCTCTTGATTTTCAGGCCTGGCTTTGAGCCTTGAGCTGGCTCAACTCTCTTGGAGGTGGCCTCTTTCTCTGCCACATAGTCCTCATCTTCTGAATCTGAGGTTTTCTTCTTCCTTTGTCTCGTGGCAGCCTTTGGCAAATTGCTAGGAGTGCTCCTGCTGCCTTCATCAGATGAACTGGAGGGACTAGTGCCCTCACTCATGACCACCTGCTGCTCTGACAGATTCTGGCTATCACTCTGGTCTGACATGCTGCAAACTAACTGCTGACCCTGTGAATAGATTATAGAATAGATAGAGTGGATGAGCATCACAAAATGCAGAGATTTTTGCAAAAAGAATGATCCAAAGACTTAGTTTTAGTTTCCCACTGAAATCATCTCGGATCTACCGATTTTCAAACTCGGTGATACCGAAGCAGTTTTGGAACCTAAACTAGTGAACTCGGTAGGACCGAGTCACAGTTCGGTGGCACCGAGACTGCTAGGGTTTCACTGAATTCAAAAATCGGTCACACCGATAAGTAATTCTCGGTCAGACTGAGTCTCACTTGTGCAATGGCATAAGCCAAATTGGTGGGACCGAGTTTTTCAACTCGGTGGGTCCGAGATGGTTTCGGCGGAAACCTAAACCTAGAATTTTCGAATCAAACCTAATCTATGAGCATTTTGACTGGATAGAAGATTATCAAACATGGCCAGAAACAATGTGATCACAATGTGCTAGGAATCAGATTGAGGAATAGCACAAAGATCAAGTCCATACCCTAGTTCGGCGTGGACTTGCTACGGCGGCAATGGCGGGGCAGAAATCCCGTTGACGGCGATGGAGACCAGCGACTGGAGGCTGCTGGCGGCGAGAAGACAATCCGGAGACCTCGAGGGCAGAGCAGGCTATCGCGCAGGCGAAGAGGTTTCGGAGAAATTTCCAAAATTCTGCCCGTGACTATATATAGCCCGACCCTGTCGGTGTGACCGAGTGGAACAACTCGGTGGCACCGAGATTCATAACTGCGTGCAGTTACTGAAACTCGGTGAGACCGAAAGGTTCAAATCGGTTGCACCGAGATTGAAAACTTAGATCAACTTAATGATCTCAGTAGGACCGAAAGTGGAGTATCGGTCAGACCGAGAATCATAAAGAGGTTTTGGAAGTTTAAGTCTATGACGAACCGGGGACTCCGAGCGCTCCTCACACAGAGTGGTTCGAATCTGACTTGATCAAATTTTGTGATGCAGCATGAATAGAGTTTGAGACGAGAAAAGCATAGATAGCTAGAGGAGGTTCTTAGGCATTCTTGTCCATCCACTTGGCAAAAGAAGATAAAGCCGAACAATCAAAGCAACAAGTGGATGTCCTCGAATGAGTAAAATATGCAATCAGCATGCTCACACAATAAGATAGCAAATGAAATATGTGGCAAAGCATGCACAACCAATTCTAGCATCTATCAAGCAATTTGCGATGACTAGGTCATCTATATATGAGTATATTGACTTAGGAGTCAAGTGAGAACACTTGATCGTAGGTCATACTCATCGTTTAAGCTCAAGTGGGGTTACCACTTTTACATAAAGCATTGTTTTGTTCACATCTTTAGAGTTGCTTTAGCTCATTCTTAGAGTAAAGCTCCCCCTATATGTGATATCCCCCCCTAAGAGGGATGAACTAACCTTGGGTTTTGTCGATGATGACTTCATGTAGACTTTGAAGATGTGGATGCTCAATGTTGATGTAGATCTCTTGGAGCTATCCATTTGAGTGAATTGCACTTTCAATACCTACATGGGTTAGTCCCACAAGGAACAAACAAGGATATCCATAGACATAGAGTGATGCACACAAAAGATGATGTCCATGAAAACTTTTAGGTTACCTTGTCCCTTTCTTACCAACAAAAGGGTTTGTGACTCCTTGAACTAGTGCAAGATGTGGAAGTTGATTACACTTGTTCTTGCCAAAATGATAAGAGTGAAGTATGTTGGCGGAGTCACCCTCAAGAACTCTCTAGTTCTTCTTCTTTTGGATCCACATCATCTTGATGGGAATCCTTGGAGTTGTAGTCGTACTTGATGAAGTGGAATTTGAGGTAGTCTTGGGAATCCGCTTGACTAAGGTCTTAGGAGCTTCTTCAAATGCATCAATTTCCTCTTGAAGCTTGTCCTTGCCTTTTTGCTCGTAGTCTTGTGGTGGAAGATCATCTTGAGCTTGTGTCCCCTTGAAAAACTTCTCTTATTGAGGGACAAACTTTGTCTTGGGGTATTGATCTTCTTCCCATTCAACTCCATTGGCATTGAACTTTTGTTCAAAACCAATACCTTGATTCTTCCGGTGCATTCCTTGCTTGCGCACAATTTCCTCGAATTGCTTACTCCCGGCAAGGCTTTTGTACACTCCTTTCTCTATAATTCCCTTCAATAAGCTATTTTCTTGCTCAAGTGTAACTTGGCTAAGAGAATCATTAGTGGAATCAAGAGAACTACTAGAAGCAACAATATTGGATTAGCATGATCATTGTTACTACTAGCGGAAGAATCTTTCTTGTTAGATTTGACTTGAGGCATGTAAGTGCATAAGAGTAAACGCTTGGCAATGTAAGAAGAACTTTTCTTGCGGAGATCATCATTGATTGCCTTTAAGAACTCATGCTCTTGCTCAAGATTGAGCTTTTCAAAGCGTAGCTTCTCATGAGCTCTTAAAAGTTCTCGATGATCTTCGAAGATAGTGTCATGAGCTAACTTAAGAGTTTTTAGTTCTTTAGTTAGAGCCTCAATCTTCTCCTTATCATTGTCATTCGTTTTATCTTGATTAGCATGATTAATTGGTCTTTCATCATAGTATTCATCACTAGAGTTGTCGCCAAGCAAATCATCACCTAACAAGTCATCTTCATCACTATCGAAATCAACATACTCGGGGTGTGTTACCTTAGGACCTTTGGCCATGAAGCATCTTCCAATTCCTTCATTTGGTGAGTCAAATATGTCGTAGGAGTTGGTTGACACAATTGCTAGACCGGCAACACCTTCATCTTGAGTATCTTCGGAGTCGGAGTGATAACTTCTCTCGGAGTAGCTGTCGGAGTCGGAGCCGGATACCCATTCACCAACATGACCTTGATGTCTTCGTCTTGTGTAGCTCCTTGATGATTTTTCTTCCTTTCCGAATCCTTGCTTCTCCGTGAGTATCTTCATTCATAACGATCATCTCTACTCCTTCTCTATCTTGGTGGTGATCCTTTGCTTCTTCTTTTTGGAGAATCTTCTCTTCTCTTGTAGGGAGCCGTACACTCGTTGGAATAGTGTCCGGGTCTTCCACAATTGTAGCAGTTTCTCTCTCGACTAGAAGATCTTTTGTCATTGTAGGACCTTGACTTGGAGCTTCTATCTTTGCTTCTACTCTTGTAGAACTTGTTGAAGTTCTTCACCATTAAGCTCAATTCTTCATTGAAGTCTTGTTTCTCACTTGATGATGTAGGGGCTTCACATGAGGCTTTATAGGCACCACTTGACTTGTTGTGAAGTCCCTCTTTATCCTTAAGTGACATCTCATGAGCAACGATTCTTCCAATCACTTCCGTTGGCTTGAGATCTTTGTAATTGGGCATCATTTGGATCAATGTGCACACGGTATCATATTTTCCATCCAAGGCTCTTAGGATCTTCTTTATGATGAATCTATCGGTCATCTCTTCACTTCCTAAGCTGGCAATCTCATTTGTGATGAGAGCAAGCCTAGAGTACATTTCAGCGACACCTTCACCATCCTTCATCTTGAACTTGTCAAGTTGGCTTTGAAGCACATCCAACTTGGATTCCTTGACGGAGTCGGTACCTTCGTGCATATCAATCAAAGTGTCCCAAATTTCCTTTGCATTCTCAAGGCGGCTGATTTTGTTGAATTCTTCGGGGCATAATCCGTTGAAGAGAATATCACAAGCTTGAGCATTGTATTGCAACATCTTCAACTCATCCGCGGTAGCTTCACGGTTTGGTTCTCTCCCATCAAAGAAGTCACCTTGCAAACCAACACACACAATAGCCCAAACAGCGGGGTTATGTCCAAGAATATGCATTTTCATTTTATGTTTCCAACTAGCAAAATTAGTACCATCAAAGTAAGGACCTCTACGGTGATAATTTCCCTCGCTAGACGCCATACTCTCCTAGGTTGTGAAACCAAGGCTATGACCACCAAAAGCTATGGAGATCAAGCAAATGGAGACCAAAGCTCTGATACCACTTGTAGGATCGAAAGTATGTCTAGAGGGGGGGTGATTAGACTACTTGACCAAATAAAAACTTAACCTTTTCCCAATTTTAGTTCTTGGCAGATTTTAGCTGTTTTAGGACAAGTCAAGCAATCATCACACAATTCAAGCAAGCATGCAAAGAGTTTATGGGCAGCGGAAAGTAAAGCATGCAACTTGCAAGAATATAAAGGGAAGGGTTTGGAGAATTCAAACGCTATTGGAGACACAGATGTTTTTCCCGTGGTTCGGATAGGTGGTGCTATCCTACATCCACGTTGATGGAGACTTCAACCCACGAAGGGTAACGGTTGCGCGAGTCCACACAGGGCTCCACCCAAGGGCAACGGTTGCGCGAGTCCACGAAGGGCTCCACCCACGAAGGGTCCACGAAGAAGAAACCACCCACAAAGGGTCCACGAAGAAGCAACCTTGTCTATCCCACCATGGCCATCGCCCACGAAGGACTTGCCTCACTAGCGGTAGATCTTCACGAAGTAGGCGATCTCCTTGCCCTTACAAACTCCTTGGTTCAACTCCACAATCTTGTCGGAGGCTCCCAAGTGACACCTAGCCAATCTAGGAGACACCACTCTCCAAGAAGTAACAAATGGTGTGTAGGTAATGAACTCCTTGCTCTTGTGCTTCAGATGATAGTCTCCCCAACACTCAACTCTCTCTCATAGGATTTGGATTTGGTGGAAAGAAGATTTGAGTGGAAAGCAACTTGGGAAGGCTAGAGATCAAGATTCATATGGTAGGAATGGAATGTCTTGGTCTCAACACATGAGTAGGTGGTTCTCTCTCAGAACAAATGAGTTGGAATGGTGTGTGTGTTCTGATGGCTCTCTCACTGAATGAGAAAGAGGTGGAGGGGTATATATAGCCTCCACACAAAATCCAACCGTTACACACAATTTACCAATCTCGGTGGGACCGAATCAGAAAACTCGGTCTGACCGAAATAGTAAACCTAGTGACCGTTAGGAATTTCGGTGGGACTGACATGCAACTCGGTAGGACCGATTCAGTTAGGGTTTGGGCATAACGTAATCTCGGTGAGACCGATTACACAAACTCGGTGAGACCGAATTTGGTAATTAGCTAACCAGAGAGTTGGTCAGGCAAACTTGGTGGGACCGATTTGCTCTTTCGGTGAGACCGAGTGGAACTCGGTGAGACCGAAAAGTTACAAAGGGGAAACACTAAGTTTACATTGCAATCTCGGTGGGACCGATTCGCTCTTTCGGTGGGATCAAAAAGTTACGAAAGGGAAACAGAGAGTTTGCAACCCCATCTCGGTGGGACCGAGATCCTTATCGGTAGAACCGAATTGCTAGGGTTTGGCAGTGGCTAATGACAAGTGAAACTCGGTGGCGCCGGATAGGAAGAATCGGTAGGTCCGAGTTTGGCTTTGGGTTTTAGGTCATATGTGGAAGTGGGAGAGTAGTTGAGGATTTTGGAGCATATCATTAAGCACATGAAGCAAGAGGCTCATTAAGCAACACCTCATCCCTCCTTGATAGTATTTGCTTTTCCTATGGACTCAATGTGATCTTGGATCACTAAAATATAAAATGAAGAGTCTTGAGCTTTTGAGCTTGAGCCAATCCATTGTCCTTAGCATTTTGAGGGTTCCACTTTCACATCCATGCCATGCCAATCATTGAGCTTTCCTGAAATAATTATCTTGGAATAGTATTAGCTCAATGAGCTATATGTTGTTATGAATTACCAAAACTACCTAGGGATAGTTGCACTTACAGGATTCCCTCTTGATAGTACGGGTACTCTACGACCAAAGAAAATAAAAGCGTAGAGGACACGTCTTCGATCTTTTCCTTCGAGAGGCAATAGCAATCCGATGTAAGCCTAAGCATTGAGAACCTGAAACATATAGCATACGATTAGACCACAAAGGGTTGTCATCATCATCCAAAACATAAAGTAGGGAAATGCCCTTTCAATCTCCCCCTTTTTGGTGGATGATGACAACAACAAGATTTGCAAGAGATAAGTCAACGAAATCTAGACGGAACTCCCCCTGAATGTGTGCCCCAATAGGAACTAGCTGTTAGAAAGCGTGGGCACACTTTCAGGACTAGACTCCCCCTAGATTTTATAGACTCGCCACTCTGAGCACAAAAGGAGAAACAATATAATACTTAGAGTGCAATAATAACGATAATGGCCGATGAATGGAAAGGTAAAAGAAGTAACATAAGTCTCACACACAGCAAGGAAAGAAACAAGTCCATGAACAAAAACAAGCAAATCCCCGAGACCTACAGAACTCTCTCCCCCTTTGGCATCAAGACACCAAAAAGGAAAAGAGAGAAGCTAGCGTCCCAAAGCTCAGGCGTCCTCCTCTGACTCATCGGTCGCATCTGGATCCTCATCATCAGAGTCGTCATCGTCGTCGTGATCAGATTCTTCCATGACATTGTCAGCTGCTGCAAACGAGGAGGATGGCTGGGGAGGGTCTTCATCATCAGTCCAGGTGCTATGGGTAGAAATCCAACGCTCCTCTGGGGTGATGCTCTTCTCAGAGCCACTCTGAACCGGCATGTTGAGGTGCCTCATCATTGCAATTTGGCGACACCGTGCAAGCTTCTCATTGACATGTGCCTCATACATCTTCTTCTGGATGTCAGCCTGGAGACAAAACGTCTTCTTCACCTTGGCAGTAAGTTTGGCCACCCACGAAGGCTTGGCCCCTGGCTCCAACTCAAAGTCATCATCGTTAGAAGTAGCATAGACATCCTCAGGAGCATTTTAAGGGAAGCGAGGCTCGGCATGCTTCTTCTTCTTAAGGAGCTTGACCTCATGAACAGTGAGGTTGTCTGGAGAAGTAAGGAGCTCTCCAGGACGACGAACAGCCCACACAGAGTTCAGAAGGCACATGACAAACGGGGCATAGATTGGGACTTTACGGTAGATGACCATGTTGTACATCTCATGCCCCATCCAATTTGACACATCAAATGTTGCTCCTGTCCCCACCATGGTCTTCATAGCAACCATCAAATCAACCAGATAACCATGAATCTCATCTTGATTGCCCACCTTGGGCAAGAGCACATTGCGAAACACATGGTGCATGATGTCATAGACCTTCTCCAAATCCTTGGATTCTCCAATAATCCCACGGCCCCGAATGTACAGAGGGGAAAGCTTCTCCTTAAGCATGGACTCAGGAAAATCATGAGGACGAATGCCACCCCTTCCTTCCAGACCGGTATCCTCGTACCCAATAGCATTGCAGAATGCCCTCCATGGAACATGAAACAATTCATCGCGACACATGAAGGTGAGAGTGCGCGCATCATCTTCCCCAAAATGAACCGTGGCATAGAACTGATGGATGAGTTGAACATCAAAGTCACAGTTGACTGACATGAGCTTGACAAGATCAAACTCCTCGCAGAGAGCCAGCGCCTCACCAAAATACTCCATGTTGTTCCTCCAATGGTCAAGATCAATTGTCCACTGCTTGGCATATCTGTTCTTATTGTGCTCAAAGAGTTCATGAACAATACGCACTTGCATCTCATTCCGAAACTGAACGGTGGTCCAACAGGGAGCAATGGGAACCTCATACGGATTCTTTGATCGGAAGGCTTCCCAATCCTTGGCTTTCCAACGATGCAACGGCATAACCACACATTGCTTAGCAACTGCAGACTTTTCACGGCGAGTGGGCTTGGTGGGAATCACAACTTCTTCTTCATCATCAGACACAACCGGGCGCAAGGTCCTTCGTGCCCTCTTCTTGGTCTTGCAAGGAGCAGAGAAAGAACTAGAGCCACCTGAACACACACACACGAAAAGAACACACAAAAACCCAACAAGGATGAGAGGATTGCACCCACTAGCAGAAAAGGAACAAGTTGCAACAACAGAGAAGATAGAACAGTGCTTTGTGGTTGATATACTCCGGTTGTACCGGATCTTCCGCCGGTAGTACCGCTCCAGCGGTTGTACCGCCCATAGGGGCGGTAGAACCGCTGACAGTGGCACTACCAGGGAAGATAGATCTAACTGAGGCATACGAATCACACAAGTAATATTCCGAATTCTAAGTGCTGCAAACAAGACAGGAGGCTAACAAAGATCTCTTCTATACCATAGTTCGAACACTAAACGCGGAAACTTAAGTAATGCCTTAGACAAGGAAGAACCCTAGAAAGATCTAGAAGCAAAGAACACGAGGCATTACCACCATCCATGGGAAGAGATCGGGAGGCCTCCACGGAGAGAATCCATGGAGAGCCAAGGATCCGAAGCGCGAGACGCACTCCGGGGTAGGGGTAGAGATGGCCGGCGGCTAGGGCAAAGAGAAGAGGAACAAGGACGAAGGGACAAAGACAACCCTTCAGCCCCGTCCAGTATATATAGGCCCGTAGACACGCCCTGGTAGAACCGCTTAGAGGAGCGGTTGTACCGCTCGTCTGGTACAGACCGGTGGTTGGAGGCAATACTTCCGGTGCCTGGGAGGCAGCGGTAGTACCGCACGGCGTCAACCGGTAGTACCGAACGTAGGTTACCGTGGGTTTGAGCGGTGGAACCGCCCAAGCACCGAATGGAGACCCATTGGGACGGCACAACCCGGTACCAGCGGTAGAACCGCCCGTGATACCGGTTGTACCGCCCGACCACCTATGCCCAAGCCAAGATCAAATGAGTGCAATCCGAAGGGAGGAAGAAAGTGGTACAAAACAGGAGAGAAGCAACACCCTAGGAGAACCCAACACAAAGAGCAAAGACAAAAAGAGAGAAAACAACACGAGAACAACAAGGCTAACGCCAACCTCCCGAAGAGAGGACGGTGGCTGAGGCCACCTATGTTTGAGTCAATTGGTATGGCACCACGAAGAATTATCCTTGGGTCCATGACCAAAACTCGTCTTTGAAGCACAAGTACCATCAAACATGGCTAATGTGAAAGACTCGATCAATTTATGCATAATGGGGGGAGGGAGAGTTCATGGAGAGAACATCACTCCCCCTATGTTCATGCCTACATCTAAACAAGACAACATGTTGAGTACGGTGGGGTGTGCAAGAGTTCAAGCAACATTGCTCAAATCAATGATATTTAGCTCATGCCTTAACTCGCGAAATCTTGTTTCATCCAAGGGCTTCGTGAAGATATCTGCAAGGTTATCATGAGTGTTGACATAGTTGAGCTCGATCTCTCCTTGCCTAATGTGATCCCGGATGAAGTGATACTGGATCTCAATATGCTTCGTCTTGAAGTGTTGCACCGGGTTGAGAGAGATCTTGATGGCACTTTCATTATCACACCAAAGAGGCACTTTGTCACAAATGACACCATAATCCTTTAAAGTTTGCCTCATCCATAAGAGTTGTGCACAACAACTCCCGGCTGCAACATACTCCGCCTCAGTGGACGAGAGAGACACACAACTTTGCTTTTTGGAAGACCAACTTACCAAAGAGCAACCAAGGAATTGGCACCCTCCGGAAGTGGACTTCCTATCCACTTTGTCTCCCGCCCAATCGGAATCCGAGTACCCTGCAAGCTTGAAGTTTGATCCTCTTGGGTACCATAAGCCAAAGTTTGGGGTATGAGCCAAATATCGAAAGATTCTTTTGACCGCCACATAGTGACTTTCCTTAGGTGCGGCTTGAAACCATGCACAAATTCCCACACTCAACATGATGTCCGGTCTAGATGCACAAAGGTAAAGCAAGGATCCAATCATGGAACGATATACCTTTTGATCCACCACTTTACCATTGGGATCTAAGTCAAGTTGGCACTTGGTGGGCATTGGAGTGGAGGCCGGCTTGACGTCACTTAGCTTGAATCTCTTGAGCATGTATTGAGTGTATTTGGATTGATTGATGAAGGTTCCTTCTCTTCTTTGCTTCACTTCGAACCCTAGAAAGAACTTCAATTCTCCCATGGAGGACATCTCGAATTTTGAGGTCATGAGAGCGGCAAATTCCTCATTGAAAGCTTTGTTAGGAGAACCAAAGATAATATCATTAACATATAATTGGCACACAAACAACTCCCCTTTGACCTTCTTAGTAAAAAGAGTGGGGTCGATTAGCCCAACCTCAAAACCACGGTCTTGTAGCAACTTGGTAAGGTGGTCATACCACGCACGTGGGGCTTGTTTAAGGCCATAGAGTGCCTTATCGAGTTGATACACATGATTGGGAAAGTAGGGATCCTCGAACCCGGGGGGTTGCTTGACGTAAACCAATTCATTAATAGGACCATTAAGAAAAGCACTCTTCACATCCATTTGTTGTAACTTAAAGTTATGATGAGAAGCATATGCAATCAACATGCGAATGGATTCAAGACGAGCAACGGGAGCAAAGGTTTCACCGTAGTCGATACCCTCGACTTGGGAGTAGCCTTGTGCTACCAAACGAGCCTTGTTGCGAATGATAATCCCATGGGCATCTTGCTTGTTCTTAAAAATCCACTTGGTTCCTATGACATTGTGATTCCCAGTCGGTCTTGGCACCAATCTCCACACTTTGTTGCGCTCGAAGTTGTTGAGTTCTTCATGCATGGCATTGAGCCAATCCGGATCTTCTAGCGCTTCATAGACCTTGTGGGGTTCCACACAAGAGACAAACACGTGATGCTCACAATAATTTGCTAATTGTCTACGAGTGCTTACCCCCTTTCTAAAGCTTCCAAGCACATTCGTCATGAGATGATCCTTGGTGGAGAGCTTGGAAGCAACCTTGGCGGCACGACGCTCTAATTCCTCCTCGGGGGTGAGACGAGGAGTGGTCACTTGATCATCTTGAGCGTCATCTTGGGCTTGTTCTTGTTCTTGAACTTGCTCGGAGGAGAGAACTTGAACTTGGACATCACTTGATGTGTCAACACCGTTTTGAGCGTGATCTTGCCCTTGGTCATGTTCTTGAGGATGAGAGCCTTCATGTTGTTCTTCGGAAGCGTGTGGGCCTTGGGTTGGTGATGGCTCCACTTGAGTGGAGCTTTGTCCTTCTCCTTCGGTCACAGGGGGTTCCTCAATGGGTAGGATAAAGCCAACACCCATTCTTCTTATGGCTTGGGGAGGAATTTCATCACCTACATCACAAGTGCCACTTTATTCCACTTGGGAGTCGTTATTCTCATCAAACTCCACGTTACACGTCTACTCAATAAGCCCCGTGGATCTATTGAGGACACGGTAAGCATGAGAGTTTGTAGCATAGCCAACAAATATGCCCTCATAAGCTCTAGCCTCAAATTTAGACAACCGAACACCTTTCTTGAGAATGAAACACTTACACCCGAATACCCGGAAGTACTTGAGGTTGGGCTTGTTACCGGTGAGTATCTCGTATGGAGTCTTGTTCAAGCCCTTGCAGAGGTAGAGCCGATTGGATGCATGACATGCGGTGTTGATGGCGTCGGCCCAAAAGTTGTACGGAGACTTGAACTCCGCCATCATGGTCCTTGCTGCATCCATCAACGTCTGGTTCTTCCTCTCCGCAACACCGTTTTGTTAAGGGGTGTATGGTGCGGAATATTGATGCTTGATTCCCTCATCACTAAGAAATTCAACCAATGTGTAGTTCTTGAACTCGGTGCCGTTGTCACTTCTTATTGTCAAGATCTTTGCATTGTGTTGACGTTGTGCTTCATTTGCAAAGTCAATGACGGTTTGTTGGGTCTCGCTCTTCCTCTTGAAGAAATACACCCACGTGTACCTTGAGTAGTCATCCACAATCACCAAGCAATACTTCCTACCTCCAAGACTATCGAAGGATGGGGACCCAAAGAGATCCATGTGAAGGAGCTCCAAGGGCCTCTTTGAATAAATGATAGTCGTGGGAGGGTGTGCCTTCTCATGTAGCTTTCCTTCGATACAGGCACTGCAAGCACGAACTTTAGCAAAACTAACATTCATTAGTCCACGGACATGGTCCCCCTTGAGGAGACTTTGCAAAGATCTCATATAGACATGGGCTAAACGGCGATGCCAAAGCCATCCCATATCAACTTTAGCCATTAGGCATGTCGCGGTCTTAGTGGGTCGCTCCGAAAAGTTAATCACATATAGACCGTTCTCGACATGCCCAACAAAAGCTACTTTAAGAGTCTTGCTCCACAAGAGGGCCACGGTATCGATATCAAAGAACGTGGCAAAGCCCATGATTGCAAGTTGATGAACGGAAAGTAAATTGTATGCAAGGGACTCAACAAGCATGACCTTCTCGATCGTGAGATCATGAGAGATGACCACCTTGCCAAGTCCCAATACCTTAGAAGATGAGGCGTCACCCCACTCGACATTGGTGGGCATAGATGGAACTTTGTGCACGTCCACCACCAAGTCCTTACTTCCGGTCATATGATTTGTAGCTCCGCTATCGAGCAACCATGATCCACCACCGGAAGCAAACACCTACAAGAGATCAATGCTTGGTTTTAGGTACCCATTTTGTAATGGGTCCTTTGATGTTAGTAACAAGGGTCTTAGGAACCCAAATAGACCATTCAATGTACTCATGAAGAGAACCAACAAATTTGGCATAAACATGCCCATCACTAGCACGGCATAACACATAAGAAGGGTTAAAATCGCCGGCTTTGTTGAGAGGGGTGACATTGCCCTTCTTGACATTGTTCTTCTTCTTCTCCTCAGGGGCACCCTCTCCCTCCCTCACAAAGGTTTGCATGAGGGGAGGAGGTCGTTTGGTCTTGTCATTCTTCTTCTTGTTCTTGGAGTCGGGCACGTACCCAACCCCTTCCTTGGCCACACCTCCCTTTTGGTTGATCAAGAGATCGTTGAGGTTCTTCTTGCCTTGTATACAAGTTGCAAGACCTCTCTCAAGTTGCTCCTTCAACTTCACATTTTCCTCAACAAGATGTATATGCTCACAACAAGGGTTAGTAGCATTTGCATTATCAATTAAAACCATATGAGGAAAAGTTGCTTTCTCCTTAGTTAGCTTCACTTGGAGTTGATCATGAGACTCCTTGAGACTAGCGTGAATACCCTTCAAGGCCTTGTGGGCCTTGTCAAGTATATCAAACTCCTCTTTGAGTCTAGCAAGATCAACCCCGAGTTTGGCCTTCTCGGAATTTAGCACACGAGAAACAATGAGGACATGATCATAATCTTTCTTTAACTTAGCATGATCAACATTGTGTGACTCCTCAAGAGCCAAACGAAGACCACGCTCTTCCTCAAGAGCATTGGAAAGATCCGAAATCTCATCGGCATAGTCACGACTATGCCCTTCCATCTTAGAGATGGTGTCTTCGTGAGCCTCGATCATGTCATTGGCTTCACCAAGTTGTTCCAAGAGAGCAACAAAGTGCTTCTTGGATTTTCCCTTGAGTTTGCCCATAAAGGCCTCAAACTCGTTAGCCTCCACATTAGCTCCCTCAAGTTCATTAATGCTATCCGTCAGGGAAGGATGATTAATGATGGTAGTTTTGATGTTGGAGGTTACCTTGTTGGTGGCTTTAGCCATGAGGCACTTGGCGGTGATTCTCTCATTGGGTGAGTCGAAGAGAGACACCCGTGGCGTTGTTGCAATGGCAACGGAGGCCATGGCAACCGACTCATCATCTTCATCATTGTCATCATCCTCATTGTACTCTTCTTGCACAACCAAAGCCTTGGGAGGAGTCTTCTTGGTGAAGTTGTTCTTGTTGGGGAACGACTTGGCCTTGTCCTTTCGGATGAGCTTGCCACCATTGTCTTCCCTCTTCTCATACGGGAATTCCGCAACGAAATGACTCATGTTGCCGCAATTTTAGCAAGTCCTTACACGTTGCTTGCCCCTTGTGCCACTCGAGTTGTTTTTGCTAAAGTTTGGCCTTGAGTTTTTCTTGCTCCAAAATTGCCTTGAAGCAAGTGCCATGTGTTCATGATATGCATACTTCGTATCATCGGGGTTGCTCTCCTCTTCTTCCTCTTCTTCTTCTTCAACGGTGAGCTTGGCCTTCAATGCAAGATTAGGCCTCTTTGCCCTTTGGGAATGAAGCACCGCATTGTCGGCGGTCTTGTCCAGAATGTTCATGGCCACAAACTCATCCAACACTTCGCTTGAGGTCAAAGTGTGGAAGTCCGGTCTTTGACGAATGATGGAGGACATGGCCTTGTGATAGGGCATCATTGCCTTGAGGAATTTGTTCTTGATCCAATTGTCATCCGTGCCCTTGCTCCCGTGATCTCGTAGTGAGACCACGAGTTTGGTTACTCTCCGATAAAGCTCACGAGGTTCTTCATCTTCTTTCATTGCAAACTCATCGGCCTCATCTTGTACCACTTCATAGTTGGAGCGTTGAATGCTTGCACTTCCCGGTAGAGAGAGACAACACAATGCCATGCATCCTTGGCCAAGGCGAAGGGACGAAGATGAGGTAGGTCTTCGGGTGGAATTGCATCTTGAATGATGAAGAGAGCATTCTCATTGAATTGATTATCTGCGGCTTCTCGAGGAGTGAAGTTGCTTGGATCATGTGGATAGAAACCTTCTTCAATGATTCTCCAAAGGTTAGTGTTCACATGATTTAAATGACGTTTAAAGAGGTAAACCCAAGAATCAAAGTCCTCATTTTTCACAAACTTAGGAGGAGGACCGGCATGATTCAAATGAGTGGAAGGAATCGATCCACCATAAACAAGTGGTGGTTCCACATGGGCAAAGATGCCGGTGCCATTCTTACCACTAGAAGAAGGAGCCTTTTCACTACTAGCTTCCCCCTTGTCGGGGATAGCATCCGTCACCTTGTTGGCGGGATCACCCACTTCCAACTGTGCGGTGGATAGTTTAAGCCCCTCAAGAAATTTAGTAAACATGCTCTCAACTTCGGTCGTCATGGAGGTTTTCAATGTCTCAAAGGCCCATTGAACTCCTCACAAGAGACCGAGGTTCCCCCATCGCCCGTAGACGAGACCGGATTCACACCAGAGTGTTCCTCCACACCGTCTATAGTATCAACCATACTCTTTGGATGGTAAAGTCCTTAATAAAGAGACGAGGCTCTGATACCAATTGAAAGGATCGATATGGTTGACTAGAGGGGGGGGTGAATAGGCAACTAACAATTTTTAGCTTTTCTTTAACAATTTAAACTTTGCATCAAAGTAGGTTGTCTAGATATGCAACTAAGTGAGCAACCTATATGATGCAACAAGGATAGTAACACAAGCAAGCAAGAGATATGAAACAAATAAGCTTGCTCAAGTAAGGGCACGAGATAACCAAGAGTGGAGACGGTGGAGACGAGGATGTGTTGCCGAAGTTCCTTCCCTTTGAGAGTAAGTACGTCTCCGTTGGAGCGGTATGGAGGCACAATGCTCCCCAAGAAGCCACTAGGGCCACTGTATTCTCCTCACGCCCTCACACAATGCGAGATGCCGTGATTCCACTATTGGTGCCCTTGAAGGCGGCGACCGAACCTTTACAAACAAGGTTGGGGCTCTCTCCACAACTTAATTGGAGGCTCCCAACAAAACAACGAAGCTTCACCACAATGGAATATGGCTCCGAGGTGACCTCAACCGTCTAGGGTGCTCAAACACCCAAGAGTAACAAAATCCACACAAGAGAGTATGGGGGAAGCAAATATCCTTTGGTGGAAGTGTAGATCTAGGTCTCCTCCTTCAATCCCTAGCAAATCAACAAGTTTGGGTGGCTAGAGAGAGAGATCGGGCAAGAGAGCTTGAGGTGCATTAATGGTGGAGTGAGAGGGGTCAAAGGTGAGTGTGGTAGGTGGGAGAAGCTCTCTTAAATACCAACCCTAAAAATCCAGCCGTTGCTGCGCTTTCAGCCCCGCAGCGGTACAACCGGTCCTTGTCTCGGTACAACTGGGACTCACGGTGTAGCTGCAGAACCCTACCAGGCGGTACAACTGGGCCACTAGGCGGTGGTACCGGTTAAGAGAATGACCGGACCAACCGCCCAGCCACCGCACAACTACCGCCTCGAAACAGAGACGAGACCGGTACTTGAGCGGTGCAAGACCAGAACAACCGCATGGCTGTGAGCTCTTGGACGGCGAAGTTCTGAGCAGAAGAACCGCTCAAACCACTGGTGGTACCGGTCAACGAGGATCGACCGGATCAACCGGGCCACCACCACCCGAGAACCGCATCAGAACAGAGCCTTGAGCGGTACTTGAGCGGTGCATGGCCGGAATCACCGTCCTAGCCTTTGTTGAGCAAGGTGGCGGTACCACCGCCCGGAGGCAGCGGTACAACCGCTCGGCCAAAGCTGGAGAGCGTTAAGGTCCAGCAGTACAACCGCTCCAGGGAGCGGTACAACCGCTGGGAAGAGCAGAAACAAGAGGGAAAGACAGGGGGAACTCTCTCTCTCTCTCTCTCTCACAACTGAGGAAGACAAGGAAGGGGTGAGGAAAATGTACGTGAACTGATTCCCCCAGAGCTTCCTAATGAGGATTCCCTCTTGATAGTACGGGTACTCTACGACCAAAGAAAATAAAAGCGTAGAGGACACGTCTTCGATCTTTTCCTTCAAGAGGCAATAGCAATCCGATGTAAGCCTAAGCATTGAGAACCTGAAACATATAGCATACGATTAGACCACAAAGGGTTGTCATCATCATCCAAAACATAAAGTAGGGAAATGCCCTTTCAATAAGCCTTGCAAGTAAATGACTAATGAGTTAGTCACGGGATGATGTATTACAGAATGAGTAAGGAGACTTGCTGGTAATGAGATTGAACTAGGTATAGAGATATCGACGATCGAATCTCGGGCAAGTAACATACCGACGGACAAAGGGAATTATGTATGTTGTCATAACGGTTCGACTGATACAGATCTTCGTAGAATATGTAGGAGCCAATATGAGCATCCATGTTCCGCTATTGGTTATTGATCGGAGAGGTGTCTCGGTCATGTGTACATAGTTCTCGAACCCATAGAGTTTGCACGCTTAACGTTCAATGACAATATTGTATTATATGAGTTTTGTGATTTGGTGACCGAATGTTGTTTGGAGTCCCGGATGAGATCACGGACATGACGAGGAGTCTCGAAATGGTTGAGAGGTAAAGATTGATATATAGGCCGATAGTATTCGGACACGGAAGGGGTTTCGGGCACCCCCGGCAAAAGATAGTGGCCAAGATGGGAAACGCACCAGCCACAAGAGGCTGGTGCACTCCCCCATATGGTCCGGCCTAAGTGGAGAAGCAAAAGGGGAGGAGGAAAGGAAAGAGAAGGAATTGGATTCCCCCTTCCTTCCCCCTATCCCCTCTTTCCTTCCCCCTTCTGGAAATAAGGAAGGGGGGAGGCCGAATTGGAATAGGGCTCCCAAGTAGGATTCCTCCTACTTGGCGCGCCCAAGACTGTTCCACTCCCCCTCCCACCTCTATATATGTGGGGAGGGGGCGCCTAGAAGACACACCAACAACATTGATTCCTAGCCATGTGCGGCGTCCCCCTCCACAGTTTACGCCTCCGGTCATATTGTCATAGTTCTTAGGCGAAGCCCTACGTGGATCACTTCACCACCACCGTCACCACGCCGTCGCGCTGACAAAACTCTCCCTTGACACTTTGCTGGATCAAGAGTTTAAGGGACGTCATCAAGCTGAACGTGTGTAGCACTCGGAGGTGCCGTACGTTCGGTGCTTGATAGGTCGGAACAAGAAGAAGTTCGACTACATCAACCACATTGTCAAACACTTCCACTTTCGGTCTACAAGGGTACGTGGACACACTCTCCCCCTCTCGTTTCTATGCATCTCCTAGATAGATCTTGCGTGAGCGTAGGAATTTTTTTGAAATTGCATGCTACGTTTCCGAACAGTGGCATCCGAGCCAGGTCTATGCGTAGATGACATGCATGAGTAGAACACAAAGAGTTGTGGGCGGTGATCGTCATACTGCTTACCACCAATGTCTTATTTTGATTCGGCGGTATTGTTGGATGAAGCGGCCCGGACCAACCTTACATGACCACGTTCATGAGACCAGTTCCACCGACAGACATGCAACTAGTTTTGCATAAAGGTGGCTGGCGGGTGTCTGTTTCTCCAACTTTAGTTGAATCGAATTTGACCGCGGACATTCCTTGTTGAAGGTTAAAACAACAAACTTGATAAATCACCGTTGTGGTTTTGATGCATAGGTAAGAACGGTTCTTACTAGAAGCCCGTAGCAGCCACGTAAAACTTGCAACAACAAAGTAGAGGACGTCTAACTTGTTTTTGCAGGGCATGTTGTGATGTGATATGGTCAATACATGATGTGATATACGTTGTTGTATGAGATGATCATGTTTTGTAAAAGTTATCGGCAACTACAGGAGCCTTATGGTTGTCACTTCATTGTACGAAATGCAAATGCCATGTAATTGCTTTACTTTATCACTATGCGTTAGTGATAGTTATAGAAGCAATAGTTGGCGAGACGACCATGACACTACGATGGAGATCAAGGTGTCAAGCCGGTGACGATGGAGATCATGACGGTGCTTTGGAGATGGAGATCAAAGGCACAAGATGATGATGGCCATATCATGTCACATATTTTTATTGCATGTGATGTTTATCTTTTATGCATCTTATTTTGCTTAGCACGGCAGTAGAACTATAAGATGATCCTTCACTAAAATTTCAAGGTATAAGTGTTCTCCCTGAGTATGCACCATTGTGATAGTTTGTCGTGTTGAGGCACCACATGATGATTGGGTGTGATAAGATCTACGTTACAACGGGTGCATGACAGTTTTAGACATGCGGAATACTCGGGTTAAACATGACGAGCCTAGCATGTACAGACATGGCCTCAGAACACTGGAGACCGAAAGGTCAAATGTGAATCATATAGTAGATATGATCAACATAGAGATGTTCACCATTGAAAACTAATCCATCTCACATGATGATCGGACATGGTTTAGTTGATATGGATCACGTGATCATTTAGATGACTCGAGGGATGTCTATATAAGTGGGAGTTCTTAAGTAATATGATTAATTGAACTTAATTTATCATGAACTTAGTCCTGATAGTTTTTGCATATCTATGTTGTAGTAATAGCTCGCGTATTGCTCCCCTGTTTTATTTTTGATATGTTCCTACAGAAAACTGAGTTCAAAGATGATAGTAGCAATGATGCGGACCGGGTCCATGATCTGAAGATTATCCTCATTGTTGCATAGAAGAATTATGTCCTTGATGCACCTCTAGGTGATAGACCTATTGCAGGAGCAGATGCAGACGTTATGAACATTTAACAAGCTCAGTATGATGACCACTTGATAGTTTAGTGCACCATGCTTTATGACTTAGAACTAGGGACTTCAAAAATGTTTTGAAAGCCATGGAGCATATGAGATATTCCAAGAGCTGAAAATTATATTTCAGAATCATGCCCGTGTTAATAGGTATGAGACCTCTGACAAGTACTTTTCCTACAAGATGGAGGAGAATAGCTCAGCTAGTGAGCATGTGCTCAGAATGTCTGGATACTACAATCGCTTGAATCAAGTGGGAGTTAATCTTCCAGATAAGATAGTGATTGACAGAGTTCTCTAGTCACTATCACCAAGTTACTAGAACTTCGTGATGAACTATAATATGCAAGGGATAATGAAAAATGATTCCCAAGCTCTTCGTGATGCTAAAATCGGCGAAGGTAGAAATCAAGAAATAGCATCAAGTGTTGATGGTTAACAAGACTACTAGTTTCAAGAAAAAGGGCAAGGGAAAGAAAGGGAACTTCAAGAAGAATGGCAAGCAAGTTGCCACTCCCGTGAAGAAGCCCAAAGCTAGACCCAAACATGAAACTTAGTTCTTCTACTGCAAAGGAAATGGTTACTAGAAGCGGAATTGCCCCAAAAACTTGGCGGATAAGAAGGATTGCAAAGTGAACAAAGGTATATTTGATATACATGTTATTGATGTGTACTTTACTAGTGTTCATAGTAGCCCCTGGGTATTTGATACCGGTTCAGTTGCTAAGATTTGTATCTCAAAACAGGAGTTGCAAAATGAGCAGATACTAGTTAAGGGCGAGGTGACGATGTGTGTTGGAAGTGATTCCAAGGTTGATAAGATCACCATCGCACACTCCCTTTAGCTTTGGGATTAGTGTTGAACCTAAAAAATGTTATTTGGTGTTTGCGTTGAGCATGAATATGATTGGATCATGTTTGTTGCAATACGATTATTTATTTAGTTTAAAGAATAATTGTTGTTCTGTTTACATGAATAAAACCTTCTATGGTCGTACACTCAATATAAATGGTTTATTGAATCTCGATTGTAGTGATACACATATTCATAATATTGATGCCAAAAGATGCAAAGTTGATAATGATAGTGTAACATATTTGTGGCACTGCTGTTTAGGTCATATTGGTGTAAAACACATGAAGAAACTCCATGCAGATGGGCTTTTGGAATCACTTGATTATGAATCATTTGATACTTGCGAACCATGCCTCACGGTCAAGATGACTAAAACTCTGTTCTCAGGAACAATGGAGTGAGGTGTTGACTTTGGAAATAATACATACGATGTATGTGGTCCGATGAGTGTTGAGTTTCACGGCGGGTGTCGATGTCAAAACCGGCGGATCTCGGGTAGGGGGTCCCGAACTATGCGTCTAGGACGGATGGTAATAGGAGGCAGGGGACACGATGTTTTACCCAGGTTCAGGCCCTCTTGATGGAGGTAAAACCCTACGTCCTGCTTGATTAATATTGATGATATGGGTAGTACAAGAGTAGATCTACCACGAGATCAGAGAGGCTAAACCCTAGAAGCTAGCCTATGGTATGATTGTATGTTGTGATTGTTGTCCTACGGACTAAAACCCTTCGGTTTATATAGACACCGGAGAGGGTTAGGGTTACACAAGGTCGGTTACAAAGGAGGAGATATCCATATCCGTACTGCCTAGCTTGCCTTCCATGCCAAGTAGAGTCCCATCCGGACACGAGACGAAGTCTTCAATCTTGTATCTTCATAGTCCAACAGTCCGGCTGTCCGGAGACCCCCTAATCCAGGACTCCCTCAGTAGCCCCTGAATCAGGCTTCAATGACGATGAGTCCGGCGCGCAGTATTGTCTTCGGCATTGCAAGGCGGGTTCCTTCTCCGAATACATCACAGAAGAACTTGAAAACGAGGATAGTGTCCGACCCTGCAAAATAAGTTCCACGTTCCACCGCAGAGAGAATAATATTTTCGCAGATCTAATTCTGGCTTGTTTTGGTAGCATGACATTATGTCATGGCCCGGTGATTATTCGAACCGTTCCTTTTAACCAGCCTCGCACATAACGCGAGGCAGTTTTTCGACACGTATTGTCAAAGCAGAGATCGTGTCCCCTTATTACGGGATTCTCATCAATATGGGCGTGGGTAACCCAACCGCGCCATCAATTGCGGCGCTTGAGGGATAAGTGAGTTTTACCAGGAAAGTGGGGACGCTTAGTTTCGTCTGCCCATATAAAGGGATAAGGATTCACCTTTCTATCCACGCCTTCTTCCTCCTTTGCTCATCCGTTTTCGCACACTCGAGCTCTAGCGCCCAAGCCCACACTTCCGCCTCAACCTTCTCCAACCATGTCCGGAGCGGGAGGCAAGTGGATGGTCTCCTCCGTCACGGAGGGATACATCAAGAAACTGAGGAGATCCGGATACCTGCCCGATGACATCGCGCACCGGCTCCCTGATGAGGGGCAGCTCATCCCCACCCCCAGGCCCCATGAGAGGGTAGTATTCCTCACCCATTTCCTCCGCGGACTGGGATTCCCTCTCCATCCCTTCGTCCGGGGGCTCATGTTTTATTAAGGCCTGGATTTCCATGATCTGGCCCCGAACTTCATCCTCAACATCTCGGCGTTTATCATCGTGTGCGAGGCCTTCCTCCGCATCAAGCCCCACTTAGGCTTATGGCTCAAGACCTTCAATGTCAAGCCGAAGGTGGTGGGCGGCCGCCAGGCGGAGTGTGGAGGCGCCATGGTGGGCAAGATGCCCAACATAACATGGCTCGAGGGATCCTTTGTGGAAACCATAAAGGGGTGGCAATCGGGGTGGTTCTATATCATCGAGCTGCGCGATCCTGCATGGGCAGCGGCCCCCGAGTTCCGATCTGGCATCCCCACGCGGCTCACCTCCTAGAAAGAGAAGGGTCTGTCCTGGGGTAATTCAAAAGAGCTGACCGGACTCCAAACATGTATTCAAAACATGGTGGACAAGAAGCTCAAGTTGTCAACATAGTCCAAGTCATGCTCATCTGCCGGATACTCCCGTGCCAACAACGGGAGTTCAACTTGTGGGAGTTTAATCCGGCGCAGCACCGAACTCTGAACAGGCTCTTCGACATGACTCATGAAGACGACTGGAGGGTGCTGTTCAAAAGTGCCGAGGTCCCCCCCTATTACGGAGGATCGCAGATTCAGCGCAAAGCGCCAAGCCAGTGCGGTAAGCTGCTCTACCTTTCACAGTATACTTATTTTTTCATATAGATTGACTCTATGCGGGATCTAAACCCCCGCACCTTTGACAGGACTGGCAGAAGATGGCCGGACAGATCGACTGTCCGGCTCCTTTGCCCGAAGGCCCCGCAGACGCTCTTCTGGCGAAGATGTTGACTCTGGCCCCTTATAAGGTGCCGGAGAGGACCAAGAAGGCCAAGGGAACTCGAAAGAGTTCCCGACGCCAGGCGTCGTCGGACTCACCGTCCGATGGCTCTGCGGCGCACTCTTCCCCTGAAGACGAGGAAGAAGAAGAGGCTCCCCACCGACTGGGGGAGACAAGAAAAGGAAGACCGCCCCAACTGGGGAGGCCGGAGGGTCCAAGAAGGGAAGGACTCTCCTTCAGGACAGCTCCACCGCCGCCGACGAAGGCGAAGACGAGTGGTTGCCCAGGGCCAAGCCCCCGGGGAGATTGTAAGTATTCGGATACACAAGTAACTGTCGGCATTCTGGGAATGGGGGTCCCTAGACTTGCCTGCCTGCGGCCTGCGGCGTGGCTCAAAGGGGGGCCCAGCACGGCCCATCTTCATCAACACAGACCCAAGACCCTCGCGAGGGGCCAAGCCTCGCGGGGCGGACGACACGGAGCTTCCTCAGGCACGGCCTCATCAGGCTGGCTCGCGAGGAGGCGGAGAGATCAAGGCGGGGTACCTCACGAGGTGCCCGTGACGCAAGCCATGACGACCAAAGGCGCCAGGCGGGTGCCAGCCCGCGCAGTGTCCTCCTTTCCTCTTTGGTGCAAAGGGGGCAAGCGCAGCCGTGGAGTACTGAGGCGTCAGGCAAAGGTTGCCATTTCGGTGCAACAAGACCAAGACCAGGAGGACTGCAAGACGGAGGTCATCGTGGAGCCTAAGATGGCGTCACCACCAGAGCTTTGTGCAGGCGAAGACTACTTTTGTCAGGATAGCTAGTACTAGCTGTCCCCCTTCAAATTAGCCCGCCATTGTTGGCTCCCTCCCCGCTCGATATTTGGGAAGAGGACCAGGGCCTCTATAAATAGGACCAGCCACCCACAGGGCAAGGGGATCGAGACAAACAATAGGCAGAAAGAGAGGGAGAGAGTTTTAGGGGGATCGAGACCAACGATAGAAGGGAGAGAGAGAGAGAGAAGGGTGACTGAACTCCTCCCAGCAGTTCATCGCCCCAGCCAAGAACACACCCTCGCGAGGCTGTTCTTCCTTGTATTGTTCCTCATCATCAGCCCAAGAGGCAATCCACCACACCACACACTGGAGTAGGGTATTACACCACAACGGTGGCCCGGACCAGTATAAACCCTCTGTCTCTTGTGTTGTTCTTTCCACAGCTTAGATCTTAGCGAGGCGGAGGGGTGCAGGTAGGTAGGAGGCGAAATGTCCACGCACACCCCAGTGTTCGAACCTCAAGGGTCTGTCGGAACCTGAAATCCGACATTTGGCGCGCCAGGTAGGGGTGCACCGGAATCCACCTTCTACCGCTTCGTGCCCCGTCACGTCGTCATCACCATGTCCGGCGACCAGGTGGGCAACCCAGATCCATGGGCGGCGTGGCCCGCCCGCGCAGAGCCGCTCGCCTCGGGCGACCCCGTGCCCCAGGCAGCTCGCGGTCCGCAGGGCGCTACGGGCCGCGGGCGACGCGGACAGGCTTCGACAGCTCTCACACCGCGGCAGGCGCGGTCGGCTCAAGGGCCTCCAATCGCGCCGCGACCACGACACCGTACACCCGTCGGGAGTAGGCAAACTTGAGGGCCGCGCTCACGGTGGCCCGAGAGCTGCTGTAGTGCAGGCTGCTGAAGGGCGGCCGCGACGTGCTGCTGGAGCGGGTGGCAGAGCTCCTGGGCTTTGCCGCCTCGGGGGCTCACCCCTTCTGCACCTAGCTGCCATCTCAAGCCCAGGGCGGCCCGCGCGGGGGCTCCGCGCGCGCCTGCAGGCTCCAAGGCTACTCCAACGCCAGCGAAGCTGTCAGCACCGGACCGGCGGCGGCGCTGCCCCCGCTCCCAGTCTGCGAAGAAGAAGGACTCGATGCGACTCGCGGCCCCAATGGACAGCCGCGCTGCCACCCCAGGATGGGCGCGTCAGGCAGGACCGCGTGGCACGCGGAGCACTACGGCGTGGACTTCGGGATGACGGCGCCAGAGGAGTACGTGCCCCTCATGATGGACCAAGGACACCCTCACGAGAGCGAACAAGGCTCGCTCCTTAGCCCAAGCTGGGGGGACGAGGCGCCAGAAGCTGAGCCTTTCCAGGAGCCCCGGGACGGTCCCACTGGCCACGCTGGAGGCAACGATTATCGGGTACCGCTAATTCTTCAGGAGCAGGCATACACTAACCATGGATCGCAGGAGGTGCAGGTCGTCACAGCGAGCAGCTGCCCCGCTCCCACAGTCTCCTACCCCTCGGGAGGAGGGCCAGGGGGCTGCAGGAGAGGGGCCGAGATCCGACATCTCCACCGCGGCGTTCGGAGCAAGGTGTTCTCAGGAGGTAGGCCCTCTGCTGGGGAGGTGCCTCAGGGCCTGCCCCTGGCGGAGGACCTGTGGTCGTCGGGGGAACCGCTGGCGACCGCTCTACCCCATCGGCGGTGTCCTGGTTTCCGGTCGTCGTTGATGGCACTAGAGTGTGGCTCAAGGCGGGGCCCTCATCTGGCGATATGAAGCAAGGCCAGTACCTGTGAAGAAGGCCCAGTGCCTGTGAAGCTCGCCGCCCCGTGACACTCTCACATAATAATGAGTGGGGCTGTACACGCCCCGGAGTCTCAGGGGTGCCGGCCTCAGGCCCTGGGGCTCCCTCCCACGCCCAGTGACAGCACTTAGCTCCGCGCTGGTGAGAAGACGTCCAAGACTAGATTAGGTGCCGGACGCGGCCTTTTGTCTGCTTTCGTTGCTTTTCCCTTTGGTTGTTGCTTTCCCCCGCTGGATTCAAGTTGGATTCGAAATGGAGATTTGCGTGTGTTTGGGGAAGGGGTGCTTAGTCTCGTTCGAGCAATTTCTCGCGTTTTGGTTACCACTTCGCCTCAGCTGCCTCCCCCCGTGAGCCCCTCGCGAGCCGGGTCAGGCCTAGCTTGCGCGCAGCCCAGACTGCCGCCGCCGTGTCCTCTCAGGAGGGTGTTTAACTGCAGGTCCTACGGATCCACTTAGGGAACATTCAAGACACCACAACCTCCCACAGGCTACCTCAGGGCTAGCACGGGACAAAGGTAAACTAGCCGACCAGCGCGTCGCTTAAGCCAACCACTTGGCGCGGGCGCATGGGCAATGTAGCATCTACTAATACGATGAACACAAGTTTTACATGAGGGGCTCCCCCTCCAAAATGCTCTCACAGCCATCAGGCCAAAACCTGAGTTCTATTCATGCAGGGTAAGGAAGCAGGAACGATGCACAATCAGTCAGATAAATCCCCCAATGCATCCTCAAGAGCACCACCTGAGCCGTTGCTGGCGTCGCTGAACTCGCCATCGCTGTCCGCGTCGCCGCCAGCGGCATCAGGGCCGTTCACCACACCACCCTCGTCGGCAGCTACGATCACGCTGTCGTTATCTGAAGCGAAGGCCCTGATAAGAGCATCCACATTGTCTTCCACCCAGTGCGCCAGGTCGCCTCGGACGGCCTGGGGGATTGGGGCGATGGCGGTATCGAAATCGAAGTGGGGATCCATGTTCCAGAAATGGTTGAAGACGCGAGAAAAGGCACGCCCGAGCAGGGCGCGGCTCCTCTCCTCCACCAACCTGTCAGCCGTGACCGACCGCGCCTCTAGCTGCGTCACCACGTCAGTGAAGAACTGAAGATTGCCGGCGTAGTTGACTGCATGCGGCTCGCCAACAGCCGCCTCGCAGATGTTGCCCAAGGCTGTGTTGGATCTCTCCCGGAGCGTGGTGAGCATGGGGCTGTGCTCATGCTCCAGGATCCGCCGTTGACGTATCTCATCCGCATTCTGGTGTGCGACGGCCTCAGCCTCCTCCACCCGCTGGCGAAGAAGGAGCACCTCAGCCTGGGAGGTGGTTAACTCACCTTGCGCCACCTCAAGGGTGGCCCGGAAAGCATCGGCCCGCCGTGTCGCCTCCTCCAGCTTGGCTCTCAAGGCAACAGTCCTGCCTTCAGCCTCGGCCCGGATCAACCCCAGCTTCTCCTCGAACTCGTGCTCGAGGTTCAAATGCGCCATCGCCACCCGACGTCCGACCTCCTCCAGGACACGGGCTTCCTGTGCAGCGACATCATCCTCTGCCTGCGTCACCAAGCGCTCCCTCATCTCCAGACGCTCGTACTCGCGGGTATGTTCGGCGGCTTCCAGCGTCAGCGCCTCCTCACGCTTCTGGAGCTCTGCTGAGTCGCCAGAGGCCACCTTCATCAACGCGAGGGCTGCCTCACGTAGCTCCACCTGCTCCTCCAGTGAGTGGCACCAGGCCAGGAGCTCCCGAGCCCGCTCCTCCACTGCCTTTCGCCGCCGGTCGGCTTCCCGTGCCTCCTCAGTGGCCCAAGATCGGGCCTTCCGAGAGGCCACCAGCGACGCCTTGGCCTCTGCGTCATCAAGATCGCGCTGACGGCGCGCAAGGGCGATGGCGCCCTCCAGCTCGTGCCTCTCTGCGGCCAGGCGCAGGCCCTTGGCCTCAAGGCGCGCGTCTTCATCAGCAAGCTCCTCACCAAGCAGGCTTACTGCGTCAGCCACCCTTTGAAGGAATCCTTGGCGGAGAGCGCGACGCCCCCGAGTGCGCTCGAGCACGTCTTCCACACCATCATCTGCCCCAAGCAAGCACCGGGGGCCACGAATCAGCACTCCAGGCTGGGGGCTGGCACCCTTGCGACGGCCGGGCACGCCGCGCCAGAAGCCCGGCCTGGAGCCAGCCCGTCCCCAGATGAAAAGCACAGGGAGCGCCTCAGCCAATCGTAGTCCACGACCATGCGAGAAGCCCATGGCAGGCTGGCTATGCCACGAGAAGGCCTGCGGAAGGGGATCGCGAGGTGTGCAGGGCCACGATGCGCCTCGGGACGGTCCGCCTCTTTGATCGCCCTCACCACAAGGGCTCTGCTGCTCGGGGCGCTTGAGGACGATGGAGGGGGCGAAGCCAAGGGGGACGGCACCTCAGCCGTCTCCGCAAGCTCGGCTGGAAGGGGCCTGCGGAGCGAGGGTCAGTAAAAGCAACAGAAGGATCGGGAGCTGGGAAAGGAGAAGGCTTACTCATCAGTGGTGAAGTACTTCCTACGCTTTAGCAGGCGACAAGGGTAATCATCGCCCAGGGCCTCCCTTCTCTTCCGGAGGGCCTCAAAGTCCACGCGGAAGCGGCCCAAGAGTTGGGCGCAGGGATCAACCTGCGACGAAGACAGAGCGTCAAGGCGATCTGCGTCAGGGGTGCCTGCCTGATGCGCGCTGCCAATCGCCTCGCCAAGGGAAGCAACCGGAGCCTCAGGGGCCTCAGTCGTAGGCGCTGAGGGCAGCTGCTCGTCACCCTCAGCCTAAGTGGCACGGGCCCCGAGAGCTGCTCCCTCACATCGCCCGGCGCCGTCACCCCGCCGGGAGCCCCCTCGGCCTCTGGCGCCTCATGCCTCCCTGCTCCGCCGCTCGAGGAAGAGCCGCCTTGGCCGACTGGAAGGGCAGTCACCACCACTGGGTTCTCACGAGGCCCCTGGAGGCCGGCCGGGCGTGACCCCCACTCATCAAAGATAGGCATCTGCTTCACAAAATCGCCCCTGCTCTGGCAGAGGTACAGCAAAGCCCCTCCCTGCTGGATGCTGCCAGCGTTGGGGTCCCCAGTCATGGTCAAGAGCGCTGTCCTCAGCACTTCAGGAGTCAGGTCCTCTTCCTGGATCCTCATACGATCATCGCGCCTGCTGAAGGCCCACATCCGGCGGGAGTGGCGTTGGAGAGGAGCAACGCAGCGTAGCAGGAACTCCTTCACCGCCTTGGGCGCTGTCATGCCGAGCGACCTCAAGAACGCGAAGTGGTGCAAAACGAAGACGAGCCGGGGGCTCTGAAGCGTCTCCTGGCCCCAACCCGAATTGGGGACAACAGGCGAAGTTGGCTCCGATAGCAGGGGGCTGGGCACCCCTGCGTCCATATACAGCCACTACTCGCGGAACCTAGCCGCGGGCAGGGGGAGCTTGAAGTCAATCCCAGAGGCCGCTGTCTCAGACGCGGCAACGAAGCTCACACACGCCCAGCATTGGGTAGGGTCGACAAGGCGCAGCGAGAAGAAGTGGCGCAGCAAGGAAACCGAAGGAAGGATGCCCATCATAGCCTCGCAAACAAAGGCAAAGACCGAAAGAAGGGTGATGGATTCAGGACCCAGATGCATCATGTGGATCTGATAGTGGGAAAGCACGGCATTGAAGAAATCAGAAAAGGGAGGAACCAGACCCGCCCACAGGGCGTCGGCAAAATACGGGACCTCGGTGACTATCCCGTCGATGGAGAAGTGGGACGCGGGCCAGGCCGTCGTCCTCCCGCATTCGTTGAAGATAGTGGCCAGAGCCGAGCTAACCTTGCCTAAGCCCTCAGCGGGGGCCGCCAACGGCGGCAGACAAGGCGGAGGCACGGGTTTCTTCCCTCTTCCCTTCTTCGTCGGAGCCATGGCAATGGGAAGGGGGGGGGAGGTTCGAGATTGGGTTGAAAACAGAAGCTGGAGTTCGAGCAGAGGAAGGACAGAGGGCGCTCGAGCAACAGAAGGGGGAGCGGTTGTGTACAACTACGAGTCTGCCTAGCATGGCGCAAAATAAGGGGGGCGTGGGGGAACAGTGCCGCCCACGTCCAATCAACCGCCACGCGGCGCCCAAGGCCGCAGGCTGTTAGTGCCCGCGGCGCTTCGCTCTTGCCCTTCCGCCTCCCTGCACGGCCAAGTCCGGGCATGCCTTGGGCCCGGGGGCTACTGTCGGCGTTCTGGGAACGGGGGTCCCCAGACTTGCCTGCCTACGGCCTGCGGCGTGGCTCAATGGGGGGCCCAGCATGGCCCATCTTTATCAACACAGACCCAAGACCCTCGTGAAGGGCCAAGCCTCGCGGGGCGGACGACACAGAGCTTCCTCAGGCACGGCCTCATCAGGCTGGCTCGCGAGGAGGAGGAGAGATCAAGGCGGGGTACCTCACGAGGTGCCCGTGACGCAAGCCATGACGACCAAAGGCGCCAGGCGGGTGCCAGCCCGTGCAGTGTCCTCCTTTCCTCTTTGGTGCAAAGGGGGCAAGCGCAGCCGCGGAGTACCGAGGCGTCAGGCAAAGGTTGCCATTTCGGTGCAACAAGACCAAGACCAGGAGGACTGCAAGACGGAGGTCATCGTGGAGCCCAAGACGGCGTCACCACCAGAGCTTTGTGCAGGCGAAGACTACTTTTGTCAGGATAGCTAGTACTAGCTGTCCCCTTTCAAATTAGCCCGCCATTGTTGGCTCCCTTCCCGCTCGATATTTGGGAAGAGGACCAGGGCCTCTATAAATAGGACCAGCCACCCACAGGGCGAGGGGATCGAGATAAACAATAGGCAGAAAGAGAGGGAGAGAGTTTTAGGGGGATCGAGACCAACGATAGAAGGGAGAGAGAGAGAAGGGTGACTGAACTCCTCCCAGCAGTTCATTGCCCCAGCCAAGAACACACCCTCATGAGGCTGTTCTTCCTTGTATTGTTCCTCATCATCAGCCCAAGAGGCAATCCACCACACCACACACTGGAGTAGGGTATTACACCACAACGGTGGCCCGAACCAGTATAAACCCTGTGTCTCTTGTGTTGTTCTTTCCACAGCTTAGATCTTAGCGAGGCGGAGGGGTGCAGGTAGGTAGGAGGCAAAATCTCCGCGCGCACCCCAATGTTCGAACCTCAAGGGTCTGCCGGAACCCGAAATCCGACAGTAACCCATAGGATTCCTTTGTCGCACAGTTTTCCCTAACGCCGAACACAATTATGCAGGTCGCCCCGAGCCAGCATCGATGTATCGTCAGACGGCTCCTTGGGCTTGTCGGACATGGATAGCGATCCAGTCCCGACCGCCACCTCCCCTCATCCTGCCGACGACGCCGAGGTGTTGTCTCAAGAGGCACCGGATCGAGGGGAGACTGTCCCGGAGGTGCCTCAAGGCGACCTTCCGGACTCTGGGAGCCGAGGGGACGGGGCCCCCAAGAGCTCCGAGTTCGGCCCTCAGCCGAACACCACGCCGGACCCTCCAGCGGTTCCGGGCTCGGGCAGGCGGCCTCCTTCTAAGAGGGGCAAGACGCCTGTGCCGGTGACCTCTGTCCATCTAGAGGCGCCGGACAATCTGCTGGAAGCGCTTCGCAGCGCTTCCATCGACGAGGAGTACCGCACTATCATGAGTGCGGTGATCCAGAAGGTTCAGTCCGCCAAGAGCGGATTGACTGAAGCCCGTGCCAGCCTTCTAACAGGCTTCGAGGTAAGTGTTTTAAAATGTAGTAGAAATATTACCGCATAGACAGTAGCCCCTGATGCTTTGTTCGGTGTTCACAAAGAAAAGCCGAACAAAGGATCAAATAATATCGCAGGAGTCTAATATAGGTGTGTCAATATGCGTATGCAGGCTTCGCTGCTGGCGTCCGATGCACTGACTGCGGAGGTCGCCGTACTGAAGCAGGACCTCGAGGGGTCCAGGAAAGAGCTCGGGCTTGCCAAGAGGTAGCTCGAGGAGAACAAAGGTAAGTAATACTCCGTCTATAGATATGTAAAAAAGGACGCGATTGCAAAATGATAGGATCATCGTATGTTTGTCAGGGGCCACGACCGAGGTGGCGACCCTGAAGCAAGCGCTAACCAAGGCCGAAGATACAGCGGCCAAGGAGCGCACTGAGCGAGAGAAGCACAAGGCTCGGGTGGGCGAGGTGCAGCAAGAGCTCCAGGCTCTCATGACAAAGCATGAGGCGTTGGAGCTTGACTCAAAGACGCGAGAGTCTGAGCTTGCCGTGGCCCTTGAGAGCGCAAAGAGTGCCAAGGCCGAGGCCCAGAAGGCCCTCCAGGAGATCGACGCAATGAAGAAGATAGCGGTGGGTAAGGCTTTCTATTTGCATAGCAAGCATGTAAAAGTAAATTACCGATTACTTACCCGGATCTGGAGCTCTTCAGGAGCATTCGCAGATTTGCCCCGCAGTGTATCCAATGCCGCACAATTTTACTAGGCCGAGGATGGAAGTTCGACGGAGAAGCTGTTCTGGTCTCAGTATGCTGAGGCCGAACATCCGGTGCCGATGAGCGACCAGCTGAAGCAGATGGTCGAGCTACATAAGGCGGCCGATCAGGCCATGAAGGGCTTTATAGTCCGGCTGTGGCCTGGCGACGCCCTTCCGAGCAGCTTCTTCGGCTTGGTGAGGCGGCTTGTGGATGCCTGCCCACGGCTGGAGGTCGTCAAGCGATCCGTCTGCATTGAAGGTGCACGCCGGGCTTTCGCCCGTGTGAAATTGCAGTGGGTCAAGCTAGACACCGTGAAGCTGATCAAGGAGGGGCCGCTAGAGGGCATGGAGCACCGCCACCCTGAGATGTACTACGAGGGTGTTCTGCCGGGTGCCCGTCTTATCGCGGATGAGTGTTAAAAAGATGTAATATTTGAGTAAACTCGCTCGTTTTATCCTATATTTATGAAAACATGTTTCATATGCGCTATGAAAAGCTTGTTTGAATTTAAAATATTACCTTCTGTTTGGCCGTTTATCCAATCTGAGAGATGGCTAGCCCTCGGCTTCTGCCCCCATGCCACGAGTGCTGGGGTTTTCGGGATAAACCTAAGCACTCTTGTTCCCATATTTGGGTCCTTCGAGGGAGGTGCTCAGCACAACGAACAAGGAAACCATACTAATAATGCTTTATCACTCTCACTTAGCCATAGAATTCTATAATTTTAAATTTCGGCGAAGCCCATGGTATTCGGAAGGCTGGATTCGGGGCAAGATACACGCCTGTAAGCCGGACAGGGCCGGCCCCTCGCCCTAAGTGGCATAAGTCTTTAGGGACTCGAAAAACCTCGCCGAACAGCGACCAGTCTCTTGCCTTATCATGATAGTCAGTTTTAGCTTTCTCTATTGAGGTGCTAAGCCCGGCAGAACCGGGGCACAATCACAGTAGTTATCCTAGCACTACCTTAGCCGATAGAGCGGAACGTAAGGTACCAAAACATTGGAGCCGGGCAAACCCAACATTTGACCAAAGACATGATTCGGAGCTGATGCATATAATGCTATAAATTCGGGGTGCCACACTTGTGAAAGTGTTCGGACTTTTCACACCGCATTGTGGGGTACGTAAGCCCCTGGTGTATTGGCCGTACTAGAGTGTACGGTTGCAAGGCCTCATAATGAACACATATATATATATAAAACAAGAATGCAATAATAGTCGTAATGTCATGCATTGTTTATTAAAAATTGCATTTAAAGAAGAGTGATATAGATAGTGTGATAAGCAAAGAGTAGGTCTATGTCCCTTCCAAGGGCAAGCTGAGGAATGATATTAAATTGAATATTTCACTCGTTACTGTAATCAACCTGGGAATTCCGTGGTATAACGTAGCTGTCTGCCTCCTTGGTTGCTGCATCATGTGTTCGGCAACAATGCTGCTGGACAGTGTTTCCAGAGATTAAGGTCCTGAAAGAAAAAGAAAAATAACCAAATGGGAAGCCCCTAGTGCGGTTTAGGCCGCGTTTTGGGGCGTGCCGCAGTTGTGCCACCCTCCCCACCTGTGCCCATGGTATTTTTAATGCGTAATTATGTACGCGCGGCATGAGTTTCGCCGCTGGGCTGGGATTGGGGTGGCCGCCGTATTGCTACGCGAGCTCAGATCGTGCCAGGCGGTCTATTTGCCAATTGCCCCGAGCGCGCTTGAAGGTGTCCGGGCTTTGAAGCGCCGAACTAGTTGATTGCCTTGAGAGGTTGCTTTGCGCTTCTGCTGCGAGGGCCGCGGTGTGCTCCTCTGTTCAGAGAGAGCGCTCTATGTTTCCTTTGACTGTAATAACTCCGCGAGGTCCTGGCATCTTAAGCTTGAGGTATGCATAATGCGGTACCGCATTGAATCTAGCGAATGCGGTTCGCCCGAGCAGCGCGTGATAACCAGTGCGGAACGGGACTATATCGAAGATTAACTCTTCGCTTCAGAAATTATCCGGGGATCCGAAGACCACTTCGAGTGTAACTAAGCCTGTGCAATGGGCCTCTACACCTGGGATGACGCCCTTAAAGGTCGTTTTTGTGGGTTTGATCCTTGAGGGGTCTATACCCATTTTGCGCACCATGTCCTGATAAAGCAGGTTTAGGCTGCTGCCGCCGTCCATAAGGACTCGAGTGAGGTGAAATCCGTCGATGATTGGGTCTAGGACCAGTGCGGCGAATCCGCCATGATGGATACTAGTGGGGTGGTCCCTGCGATCGAATGTGATCGGGCAGGAGGACCAAGGGTTGAACTTTGGGGCGACTGGCTCCAACGCATATACATCCCTGAGCGCACGCTTCCGCTCCCTCTTGGGGATGTGGGTTGCGTATATCATGTTCACCGTTCGCACTTGCGGGGGAAACCTCTTCTGTCCTCCAGTGTGCGGCTGCCGGGGCTCCTCCTCGTCATCGCTATGCGGCCCCTTGTCCTTGTTTTCGGCAATTAACTTGCCGGCCTACTTGAACACCCAACAATCCCTGTTGGTGTGATTCGCTGGCTTGTCTGGGGTGCCGTGTATTTGACACGAGCGATCGAGTATATGGTCCAAGCTGGACGGACCCGGCGTACTTTGTTTGAATGGCTTTTTCCGCTGACCGGGTTTAGAGCCTTTAAATCCGGCATTGACTACCGTATCCTCAGTATTTTCGCTGTTAATGCGGCGCTTATGCTTGTTGCGATGTGACCTTCTATTGCCGTCCTTGGTATCTGAGGTGCCATGGTTCTTTGATATGTTATTACTGCAAGCCAGCCAGCTGTCTTCCCCCGCACAAAAGCGGGTCATGAGCGTCGTGAGAGCTGCCATAGATTTCGGCTTTTCCTGACCAAGGTGCCGGGCTAGCCACTCGTCTCGGATGTTGTGCTTGAAAGCCGCTAAGGCCTCCACATCCGGACAGTCGACGATTTGATTTTTCATTGTAAGGAACCGAGTCCAGAATTTCCTGGTCGACTCTTCTGGCTGCTAAATTATGTGGCTCAAATCATCGGCGTCTGGTGGTCGCACATAAGTGCCCTGAAAGTTGTCGAGGAATGCGGCTTACAGATCTTCCCAACAGCTAATGGAGTCTGCTGGCAAGCTATTAAGCCAATGCCGCGCTGGTCCTTTGAGCTTTAGTGGGAGGTATTTGATGGCGTGTAAGTCATCACCGCGGGCCATGTGGATGTGGAGGAGGAAGTCCTCAATCCATATAGCGGGATCTGTTATGCCGTCAGATGATTCAATATTTACAGGTTTGAAACCTTCTGGGAATTGATGTTCCATTACTTCGTCTGTGAAGCATAAGGGGTGCGTGGCGCCTCTGTATTGGGCTATATCGTGACGCAGCTCGAATGGGTCTTGCCCGGTGTGTTCGGCCCGGCCGGATTTGCTTTTACTGTATCCGGCGTGACGTTTGTCGTCTCGCAGAGTGGTGCACCCTCGTGATCCATAGATCGATCTTGAATGCTTTGCCTTGTCCTCCAATATGTCTCGCAGGTCTGGCGTATCTCCCCATGCCTTTTTATTTGAATGGCGTTGGGGTGGAGGCTGAGCTTTTGGCTGTAATGCCTCTCTATCGCGGCCACGAGGTGGCCGATCAGCCTTATCATACGCTTCTTCCTCCAGTCGGGGTAGTAACCTGCGCCTTGGGTAACTCTTGGAGGGGCGCTCGAGTTTATATTCCTCAGCCGCGAGGACTTCAGTCCATTTGTCAGCTAGCAGATCTTGATCAGCTTGAAGCTGCTGCTTTTTCTTCAGGCTATTTGCCGTGGCCATAAGCCGGCGCTTGAAGCGCTCTTGTTCGACGGGATCCTCTGGTACGGCGAATTCATCGTCGCCGAGGCTTGCCTTGTCTTCGGAGGGGGGCATGTGATTATCCTCCTCCTCTCCGTTTGCCGCTCTCTCAGGAGAGCTGGCTCCTCCATTCCCCTGCTCTAAATCTGGCTGGAGGGGTTTTTTATTTTCTTCGGCACTATCCGGAGTGTTATTATCTCTTGTGCCGGTATCACCACTTTTGCTTTGGCGGGACCTAGAGCGGTGCCGCTGATGTCGGCGTTTGGGTTGCTTCGTGGAGGGGTCATCCTCCGCTATCCAGTCGCCATTGCCTTCTTTGGGTGTATCCACCATGTATATGTCATATGACGAGGTGGCTTTCCAGTGCCCTATAGGTGCTGGTTCATGTTCGTCTCCTACATCGTCGTCCATACCGTCGATGTCTTCGGAGTCGAAGTCGAGCATGTTGGTTAAATCATCGACAGTGGCTATGAAGTGGGTGGTGGGTGGGCGTCGAATTTCTTCGTCGTCCGCATCCCAATCCTGTTGGCCATAATCCGGCCAGGGCTCTCCTGACAAAGAGAGAGACCTTAGTGAATTCAGAATGTCGCCGAAGGGCGAGTGCTGAAAGATATCCACGGCGGTGAATTCCATGATCGGCGCCCAATCGGATTCGATTGGCAGGGGCGCGGGCGGTTCGGCGTCAGAAAAAGAGTCCGGCACCTTGGAGTCACGGGCTGCGCAGAGGATTATGCTGGTGTTCGGCTCGATCGCCGTTGAGACTACAGCCCCTGAGGCGGTGTCTAACCACCCGTCCTCGATTGGCGCAGTTGGCTCCGAACTAAGGGTCGGAGCTGATGTGGGCATGACCTCTGGGGTACTGTTCGGCGGCAGAGCTAGGTCATACCCATCGCGACAGTGCGGCACGCCCGGTTGTGGCTCGAATCCGTCGAAGATCAAGTCTCCGCGGATGTTAGTCGTGTAGTTCAAACTTCCAAAACTGACCTGATGGCCAGGGGCGTAGCTTTCAATCTGCTCCAGATGGCCAAGCGAATTAGCCCGCAGTGCAAAGCCGCCGAATACGAAGATCTGTCCAGGGAGAAAAGTCTCACCCCGGACCGCATCGCTCTCGATGATAGTAGGAGCCATCAAGCCTAACGGCGACGACACAGAGGAACTCTCAATGAAAGCACCAATGTCGGTGTCAAAACCGGCGGATCTCGCGTAGGGGGTCCCGGACTGTGCGTCTAGGCTGGATGGTAACAGGAGGTAGGGGACACGATGTTTTACCCAGGTTCGGGCCCTCTTGATGGAGGTAAAACCCTACGTCCTGCTTGATTAATATTGATGATATGGGTAGTACAAGAGTAGATCTACCACGAGATCAGAGAGGATAAACGCTAGAAGCTAGCCTATGGTATGATTGTATGTTGTGATTGTTGTCCTACGGACTAAAACCCTTCGGTTTATATAGACACCGGAGAGGGTTAGGGTTACACAAGGTCGGTTACAAAGGAGGAGATATCCATATCCGTACTGCCTAGCTTACCTTCCACGCCAAGTAGAGTCCCATCCGGACACGAGACGAAGTCTTCAATCTTATATCTTCATAGTCCAACCGTCCGACTAAAGGATATAGTCCGGCTGTCCGGAGACCCCCTAATCCAGGACTCCCTCAGCGGGTATCATTCTTTTCTGACCTTCACAGATGATTTGAGCAGATATAGGTATATCTACTTAATGAAACACAAGTCTGAAACATTTGAAACATTCAAACAATTTCAGAGTGAAGTGGAGAATCATCATAACAAGAAAATAAAGTTTCTACGATCTGATCGCAGAGGTGAATATTTGAGTTACGAGTTTGGACTTCATTTAAAAACAATGTGGAATAGTTTCACAACTCATGCCACCTGGAACACCACAGCGTAATGGTGTGTCCAAACCTCGTAACCGTACTTTATTAGATATGGTGCGATCTATGACGTCTCTTACCGATTTACACAGCTGCATTCACGTTAAATAGGGTACTGTCTAAATCCGTTGAGACGACACTGTATGAACTGTGGTTTGGCAAGAAACCTAAGCTGTCATTTCTTAAAGTTTGGGGTTGTGACACTTATGTCAAAAGGCTTTAGCCTGATAGGATCGAACCCAAATCGGAGAAGTGTGTCTTCATAGGATACCCTAAAGAAATAACTGGGTACACCTTCTACCACAGATCCAAAGGCAAGATCTTAGTTGCTTAGAATGGATCCTTTCTAGAGAAGGAGTTTCTCTCGAAAGAAGTGAGTGGGAGGAAAGTAGAACTTGATGAGGTAATTGTACCTTCTCTCGAATTGGAAAGTAGCTCACCAGAGAAATCCGTTCCCGTGATGCCTACACCAACTAGAGAGGAAGCTAATGATGATGATCATGAAACTTCAGATGAAGTTACTACTGGACCTCATAGGTCGAACAGAGCACGTTCGCACTGATGTCTACCACACAACTTTATTCTTGTAGACACGTGTTGGGCCTCCAAGCACAGAGTTTTGTAGGGCACTAGCAATTTCCCCTCAAGTGGATGACCTAAGGTTTATCAATCCGTGGGAGGCGTAGATGAAGATAGTCTCTCTCAAACAACCCTGCAACCACATAATAAAAAGTCTCTTGTGTCCCCAACACACCAAATACAATGGTAATTTTTATAGGTGCACTACTTCGGTGAAGAGATGGTGATACAAGTGTAGTAATGATAGTATATATCGATTTTTTAATAAGAACAAAAAAACAGCAAGGTAGCAATTGATAAAACAGAGCACAAGCGGTATTGCAATGCTTTAAAATGAGGCCTAGGGTCCGTACTTTCACTAGTGCAGTGTCTCAACAATGATAATATAATTGGATCATATAACCATCCCCCAACGTGCGATGAAGAATCACTCCAAACTTCCTATCTAGCGGAGAACATACGAATAAATCGTTTGTAGGGTATGAAACCACCTCGAAGCTATTCTTCCGATCGATCTATCCAAGAGTTCGTACTAAAATAACACCAAATAATTTCAGATTCATAATACTCAATCCAACACAAAGAACTCCAAAGAGTGCCCCAAGATTTCTACCGGAGAAACAAAAGACGAGAACATGCATCAACCCCTATGCATAGATTACCCCAATGTCGTGTAGGAATCCGCGAGTTGAGTGCCCAAACACATATAAAGTGAATCAATATGATACCCCATTGTCACCAAGAGTATTCATTTGAAAGACATATATCAAGTGCTCTCAAATCCATAAAAGTATTCAATCCGATAAAAAGAAATCTCAAAGGGAAAATTCAATTCATCACAACAAGATAGAGAGGGGAAAACACCATATGATCTGACTATATTAACAAAGCCCACGATACATCAAGATCGCGACATCTCAAGAACATGAGAGAGAGAGAGAGATTAAACACATATCTACTGTTACAAACCCCCAGCCCTGAGGGTGGACTACTCCCTCCTCATCGTGGTGGCCGCCGGGATGATGAAGATGGCCACCGGTGATGATTTCCCCCTCCAGGAGAGTGCCGAAACGGGGTCTAGATTGGTTTTCGGTGGCTATAGAGCCTTGCGATGGAGGAACTTCTGATCTAGAGTTACCCCGAGGATTTTTGGAATATTTGACTATTTATAGGGTGAAGATGGGGTACGGGAGGCCACCGAGGTGGGCACAACCCACTTGGGCGCGCCTGGGCCCCCAGGCGCACCCTGGTGGATTGTGCCCCCCTCGGGGCACTGATGTCGCTTGAAGCTACTTCAGTATTTCCTCAAAGAGGAAGGGATGATGCAACACAACGGCGGTAGGTATTTCCCTCAGATATGAAACCAAGGTTATCGAACCAGTAGGAAAACCAAGCAACACAACGTAAACAACCCCTGCACACAGATAACAAATACTCGCAACCCGACATGTTAAAGGGGTTGTCAATCCCTTTTGGGTAACGGTGCCAGAAATTGGTGTGTGACGGGAAAAAGGTTATAATAGATTGAATAAATAGATTGCAAATAAAATAAAGTGCAGCAAAGTATTTTTGTATTTTTGGATTAATAGATCTGAAAATAAAAGCAAATAAAAGTAGATCACAAAGGCAAATAGTATGAGAAAGACACCCGAGGGCCGTAGATTTCACTAGTGGCTTCTCTCGAGAAAAATAGCAAAGCGGTGGGTGAACAAATTACTGTTGGGCAATTGATAGAAGTTCAAATACTCATGACCATATCCAATCAATGATCATTATATAGGCATCACGTCCAAGATTAGTAGACCGACTCCTGCCTGCATCTACTACTATTACTCCACACATCGACCACTCTCTGACATGCATCTAGTGTATTAAGTTCATGGAGAAATGGAGTAATGAAATAAGAATGATGACATGATGTAGACAAGATCTATCTATGTAAAGATAGACCCCATCCCTTTATCTTTAGTAGCAATGATACATACGTGTCGGTTCACTTTCTGTCACTGGGATCAAGCACCGTAAGATCGAACCCACTACAAAGCACCTCTTCTCATTGCAAGACAAATAGATCAAGTTGGCCAAACAAAACCCAAATATCGGAGAAGAAATACAAGGCTATAAGAGATCATGCATAAAAGATATCAAAGAAACTCAAATACTTTCATGGATATAAAAAGATAGATTTGATCATAAACTCAAAGTTCATCGATCCCAACAAACACACCGCAAAAAGAGTTACATCATATGGCAAGAGACCATTGTATTGAGAATCAAAATAGAGAGATGAAGCCATCTATCCACTAACTACGGACCTGAAGGTCTACAAAGAACTACTCACGCATCATCGGAGAGTCACCAATGGAGGTGGTGAACCCCATCCGAGATGGTGTCTAGATTGGATCTGGTGGTTATGGACTCTACGGCGGCTGGATGAATATTTCGTCGACTCCCCTAGGGTTTTGGGAATATTGGGGTATATATAGAGCTAAGAGGCGGTCCGGGGGGCACCCGAGGTGGGCACAACCCACCAGGGCGCGCATGGGCCTCCTGGTGTGCCCTGGTGGGTTGTGCCTCCCTCGGAGCACCCCCAGGCGCAGCCAGGGCCCGTTGTGTTCCTTCTAGCCCATTAAAATTCTCCTTAAAGTTTCATGGAATTTGGACTCCGTTTGATATTGATTTTCTGCGATGCAAAAAACATGGGAAAACATCAACTGGCACTTGGCACTATGTCAATAGGTTAGTACCAAAAAATGATATAAAATGACTATAAAATGATTATAAAACATCCAAGATTGATAATATAACAGCATGGGAAAATCAAAAATTATATATATGTTGGAGACATATCAGGCACCCTGGATGTCTTCTGGTCCATAAAAAATCCACAAAAAGTTTCGCGGTGTTTGGACTCCGTTTGATATTGATTTCCTGCGATGTAAAAAACAAGCAAAAAACTGCAACTGGCACTGGGCACTGGGTCAATAGGTTAGTCCCAAAAAATGATATAAAGTTTCTATAAAATGATTGTAAAACATCCAAGAATGATAATATAACAGCATGAATACTTCATAAATTATAGATACGTTGGAGACGTATCAGCATCCCCAAGCTTAATTCCTACTCGTCATCGAGTAGGTAAATGATAAATAAAATAACTTATGAAGTGTGAATGCTAACAAAGTGCACAAGTTTGATCAATGATAATTTCAATGACTTTTCCTAGCATCATAACAGCAACTCTTTCTCATAAAACTTATCATGATAAAGTAGCAGTTGAAAATGGAATATTTGTTGTGGAAAGCTACCTATCATATTCATCACATATTCTTTTCTTTTGTAGTATGGACATTTGGACTTTTATCTGGTTGAAAGCAATAGTCTAGTTTTGCCATGAAGATTTGAATACTCAAGCATATCAATAAGCAACCATGTCTTTCAAAATATCAACACTAAAGAAAGTTATCCCTAGCCCATCATGCTCAATCATTGATCCATTCATGAAACACACTCGCATATGAGCTACATCTAGTGCTCAAGTACGATCATAGTACCCCTTAGTTGGTGCTTTATAAGAGAAGATGGAGACTCAAATAAAAATAAAAATTGCATAAAGTAAATAGATAGGCCCTTCGAAGAGGGAAGTAGGGATTTATAGAGGTGCTAGAGCTCAAAGTGAAAAAGAGAGATAAAAACATTTTCGGTGGCATGCTTTTCCTGTCAACGAAAACGGTCGAGTAGTTCCCAATACTTTCCATGCTAGATATGTCATAGGCGGTTCCAAAACAGAAAATAAAGTTTATTCCTTTTCCACCATTCTTTCACATTCCACGGCTAGCCGTATCCACGGGTACCATCCATACCAACACTTTCCAAGGAATTTTTTATTTGGCAACTGTTGGGGATATTACTATTAGGTATGACCCGTCTAGATGGATCGGGTCATACCACTGGCACCCTAAAGTTGAAGATGGTGGGTCGTGAAGGAAGCCTATGGAAGGCCCAAGAACCAGAGGCGGCCTGAGGTCCAAGAGGATGAACCGCCATATGTGCAACTTGTATTGTAAGGCATGCTTAGTTAGTCACCGAGCCCGACACATTGTGTATGCGCCGACCGTGACTCTGTAAGCCGTCAGGCGTCAACCTGTGTATATAAAAGGGGCGACCCAGCGGCGGGTTAGGGCAAGAAACAATCGATCGAGAGCTAGGTCAATCGTATTCGTTCCCTGGTAATTGAAACCCAAGCAATACAACCTAAAGCAGGAGTAGGCTTTTACCTCGTTGAGAGGGGCCAAACCTGGGTAAACTCTCTATGTCCTTTGTCCCGTTTAAACCCCTTCAAGCTAACCAAGCTGCGATGGCTCCACTCATAAGTCCTTTTGTTAGGGCATCTGCCGTGTTAAGTCCATGATAGTTGGCGCCCACCGTGGGGCTATGGCATGGTGGTTTCGAGTTCTTGAAGGGCAGCTTCGCAAGGATCAAGGGATACACTGTGGGCCGGATGACCAAGAGCCGGCGTAGCAAGATCTACGTCGACGATGCTAGCTGGGGTCCTGAGGCCCACTCAATCGAGTATGGGTATAGGGTCCCCTTTGGTGGGATTCATGTCTTCATCGGCAAGATCGGTGAACCGGGCCCTAAGCCGGATCTCTGTCCCGGTGTTGTCGAGACGGTCCAATGCATTCGACCCGCCAAGCATCAACCTGCCACGAAGCACGTCTTCATGGGGTGTGTGCATGAAACAAGTCTGGATGAAGGATCTATGTCCAATGGAGAGACAACCATCTATTCGGGTGATGAGTCCTCCACTGTAGAGACTGATTCAATGTATCTGTTGCAAGATGACCGGCTTGGGGGCTGTTCCGATGGCGATAGTATTCCGGACCCCTATGAGCCGCCGACTAGGGCTGCGATCTTCATGGATGGTACGCAACTGGTTCATAATTCATCAACGGTAGCGGCTATGACTTCCATTCAACGGTCGCGGTGACAGCCGGTGCGAGCGGTTCAGCACGCCCGGCCTCCGGCGCAAGTGTTGTCCGAGCTTTTGGACGCCTTAGCAACACTCATGGAGGTTGAGGTCACCTCGGCGACTCAAGCACATCATAAGGTGGATGTTGCAAAGCTAATAGATGAGATAGCTCAGGCTAAGAAGGAGCTTAATGCAGAGAACACTAGGATGGCTACGGAGCGAGCCGCCCTGGATGCAGAGTCCCAACGGATTCAGGTTGAAAATTTCCGTTTAAGTTTGGACCATGTTGTTCTGCGAAGAAGTCATGACAGCCGGCTGCCCCTCGGGTACAGTGCATGGAATCTATTCAACACACCAGGGGCAGGGCCAAGTAACCCGGCGGAGGTGGGCTGGGCTCCGGAGGCGCCTACGACCGATGCAACATTGCAGCCGCGCGCCGCCGATCCGCCTCGTTTGATTTTGACTCTGCCTCAGCAGACGTTAACACTGTCGGGCCACTATTCCAACCCCCTGGATAATTTGGTTGCTGCGCAACATGACTGGCAGCTCTTCCGGTACAAGGTGAATCTCCCATGGCTGTTGAGACTCGGAAAGCGGTGGAACTTCTTAACACAGCACTAGTTCAGCAAGCGGCTTATTCATAGAGCCGCGACCGGATTGATTCGACTCCGCGTCCCAGACGGAGCTTTAGCAGGCATATTGAGTCGGGGGTGGTTTCAAGCAGTGAGCGGCACCGTAGGCATGACCCGGCGTGTGTTCGGATAACAATGCTCAGGTTTTGGTGGATCAAAGTGGGGTGCATCGAGAGGCTGAGCTGGCGGCTCAACAACGATCTCTGGTTTACCCATCGGTGTCCATGGGGGCTGGAGTGACCTCTAGAACCCTTGGTGTACCATGCCTAGTATCGGATTTGCATAATGAGCGTCTGCCAAAGGATTTTAAGGGACCTCGCAAGGTGCCTAATTACACGGCAGATCAGCCCCCTAAGGCTTGGGTTGAAATCTATGACATGGCCATGGAGATGCTAGACGTCAGTGATGCTGTGTGTGCTAAATATTTTACCATGATGTTGGATGGGCCGGCTCGTAATTGGTTGAAGGGGTTGCCTGCCAATTCCGTTGGATCGTGGGTGGAATTGAAGTCCCGTTTCATTCAAAATTTTAAGGATACATGCAAACAGCCCATGTCGATTCTTGACTTAGACACTTGCGTCCAGGGCGAAGGCGAGTCAACAACCCATTGGGTGCGCCAGATCTCAACCATTATTCACTCCTCGGACAGTATTAACGTTGGCTCAGCTATCCTCATGTTAGAGAAGAACTGACGTTTTCTTCCCCTCAAATAGAAGCTGGGGTGGCTTAAGCACCACTATAATGATATGGGGGAGCTCATGGCGGCTCTCGTCAAATACGCCGACTCAGATAGTACCAACGATCTAGAATCTGATGAGGAGAAGGCTGGAAAGGGGAAGAAGAATAGCAACGGAAAGGGGCAGCAACCCAATACGGCGGCTCAAGGTAATAATAGTAAGCGCAAGGCGGACGGCGGTTCAGACTTTGTGGCTAATACCAATGCTCGTAACAGTAATCAGCCTCATAAGGGGAAGCAATTCGTACCCCGGATCAGCGGGCCAAGGTTCAATATTGAGGCGGTGATGAATCAGCCTTGCCCAAAGCATAGCACCCCAGATAAGCCGTCTACCCATATGTGGAAAGATTGCTTCATCATGAAGGAGTACCGGAATTCTGGTTTTCATCAGGACCATAATGGCCTACATGGAGGGTCGAGATCCGGCTCACAGGGGCACGGCTTTGGAATTAGCGGTTCAAACTCTGGATTCCAGGGCCAAGGCAGTCAAGGTGGTTTTAACCAGAAGTCTAACCAAGGCAATCAGCAACAGTAATCTGGTTATCAGAGCAACCCTAAGCAACTGAATAGTGGTCAGTATCATGTGTTCACCACCATTTTATGCAAACGAGATCAAAAGATTCATAAGCGAGCAGTGAATGCGGTTGAGCCGGCGGTTCCTCGGTACTTGCGATGGTCTGAGCAGCCTATTGTATGGAGCCGTGAGGATCACCCGTCCCGGGTTGACAATCCAGGTCAGCTGGCTTTGGTGGTAGCTCCTTAGGTTGGAGGATACAAATTTACAAAAGTGCTCATGGACGGAGGTAGCATTATCAATATCCTTTATTATGATATTTTTCGCCACATGGAATTGACTAATAAAGATGTTAAGCTATCTTCTACCGTATTTCATGGAGTGGTGCCTGGTAAGTCAGCGTATCTGGTGGGTAAGATAGTGTTGGAGGTGGCTTTTTGTGATGAGCATGATTACAGGGCCGAAAAATTAACCTTTGAGGTTGTTACGATCAAGAGCCCTTATCACGCCCTGTTTGGGCGGCCAGCTTACGCCAAATTTATGGCACAGTCTTGTTATGTCTATTTGCAGCTGAAGATGCCGGGTCATAAGGGCACCATCACGGTGCACGGTAACAGGAAGATAGCCTTGGAATGTGAAGAAGGCGATACTACTTATGCAGAGTCTGTTTGTGCAATAGAGGAGTTGAAGTTTTACAAAGATAATGTTGAACCGGCAGATATGACACCTTTGAAGAAATCAACCAAGGAGCATGGCCCTCTGTTGAATTTTAAGTCGGCAGATGACACTAAGCTGATTGACTTTGTTCCTGGCGAGTCATCCAAGCAGTTCAGTATTGCTATGTCTTGAGCTTGCGTTGGTTTTCCCCAAAGAGGAAGGGATGATGTAGCAGAGTAGCATAAGTATTTCCCTCAGTTTTTGAGAACCAAGGTATCAATCCAGTAGGAGGCCACGCTCAAGTCCCCTGTACCTGCACAAAACGATAGCTACTCGCAACCAACGCGATTAGGGGTTGTCAATCCCTTCACGCTCACTTACGAGAGTGAGATCTGATAGATATAATATTTTTGGTATTTTTGGTATAAAGATGCAAAGTAAAAAGTAAAGGCAAAGCAAAAAAGCAAAGCAAGATTAAAGTGATGGAGATTGATATGATGAGAATAGACCCGGGGGCCAAAGGTTTCACTAGTGGCTTCTCTCAAGAGCATAAGTATTCTATGGTGGGTGAACAAATTACTGTTGAGCAATTGACAGAATTGAGCATATTATGAGAATCTCTAGGCATGATCATGTATATAGGCATCATGTCCGTGACAAGTAGACCGAAACGATTCTGCATCTACTACTATTACTCCACTCATCGACCGCTATCCAGCATGCATCTAGAGTATTAAGTTAAAAACAGAGTAACGCCTTAAGCAAGATGACATGATGTAGAGAGATAAATTCATGCAATATGAAATAAACCCCATCTTGTTATCCTCGATGGCAACGATACAATACGTGCCTTGCTGCCCCTTCTGTCACTGGGTAAGGACACCGCAAGATCGAACCCAAAGCTAAGCACTTCTCCCATGGCAAGAACTACCAATCTAGTTGGCCAAACCAAACGGATAATTCGAAGAGACTTGCAAAGATAACCAATCATACATAAAAGAATTCAGAGAAGATTCAAATATTATTCATAGATAGACTTGATCATAAACCCACAATTCATCGGTCTCAACAAACACGCCGCAAAAGAAGATTACATCGAATAGATCTCCACAAGAGAGGGGGAGAACTTTGTATTGAGATCCAAAAAGAGAGAAGAAGTCATCTAGCTAGTAACTATGGACCCGAAGGTCTGAGGTAAACTGCTCACACTTCATCGGAGGGGCTAGGATGATGTAGAAGCCCTTCGTGATGACGGCCCTCTTCCGGCGGAGCTCCGGAATAGGCCCCAAGATGGGATCTCGTGGATACAGAAAGTTGCAGCGGTGGAATTAGGTTTTTGGCTCCTGTTCTGATCGTTTGGGGGTACATAGGTATATATAGGAGGAAGAAGTACGTCGGTGGAGCGCCGAAGGGCCCACGAGGCAGGGGGTGCACCCTAGGGGGGCGCCCCCCACCCTCGTGACCTCCTCTTTGACTCCCTGGAGTAGGGTCCAAGTCTCCTGGATCACGTTCGGTGAGAAAATCACGTTCCCGAAGATTTTATTCCGTTTGGACTCCGTTTGATATTCTATTTCTCCGAAACACTAAAATAGGCAAAAAAACAACAATTCTAGGCTGGGCCTCCGGTTAATAGGTTAGTCCCAAAAATAATATAAGAGTGGAAAATAAAGCCCAATATAGTCCAAAACATTAGATAATATAGCATGGAGCAATCAAAAATTATAGATACGTTGGAGACGTATCAGGCATCCCTAAGCTTAATTCCTGCTTGTCCTCGAGTAGGTAAATGATAAAAAGAGAATTTTTGATGTGGAGTGCTACTTGGCATAATTTCAATGCAAATCTTCTTAATTGTGGTATGAATATTCAGATTAGAAATATTCAAGACAAAAGTTTATATTGACATAAAAATAATAATACTTCAAGCATACTAACAAAGCAATTATGTTTTCTCAAATTAACATGGCCAAAGAAAGTTATCCCTAAAAAATCATATAGTCTGGCTATGCTCCATCTTCACCACACAAAGTATTTAAATCATGCACAACCCCGATGGCAAGCCAAGCAATTGTTTCATACTCTAACTTTTTCAATCTTCACGCAATACATGAGCGTGAGCCATGGATATAGCACTATAGGTGGAATAGAATGGTGGTTGTGGAGAAGACAAAAAGGAGGGGAAGATAGTCTCACATCAACTAGGCGTATCAACGGGCAATGGAGATGCCCATCAATATATATCAATGTGAGTGAGTAGGGATTGCCATGCAACGGATGCACTAGAGCTATAAATGTATGAAAGCTCGACAAAAGAAACTAGTGGGTGTGCATCCAACTTGCTTGCTCACGAAGACCTAGGGCACTTGAGGAGGCCCATCATTGGAATATACAAGCCAAGTTCTATAATGTAAAATTCCCACTAGTATATGAAAGTGACAACATATGAGACTCTCTATATGAAGAACATGGTGCTACTTTGAAGCACAATACATGAGACTCGCTATATCATGGTGCTACTTTGAAGCACAAGTGTGGAAAAAAGGATAGTAGCATTGCCCCTTTTTATTTATTTTCTTTTCTTTGGGTCTTTTTTTCTTTGGCCTTTTTTTGGGACAATGCTCTATTAAATGATGATCATCCCACTTTTATTTATTTACAACTCAATGATTACAACTCGATTCTAAAACAAAGTATGACTCTATATGGATGCCTCCGGCGGTGTACCAGGATATGCAATGAATCAAGAGTGACAAGTATGAAAAAATTATGAACGGTGGCTTTGCCACAAATACTATGTCAACTACATGATCATGCTAAGCAATATGACAATGATGAATGTGTCATGATGAACTAGATGATGGAAAGTTGCATGGCAATATATCTCACAATGGCTATGGAAATGCCATAATAGGTAGGTATGGTGGCTGTTTTGAGGAAGGGATATGGTAGGTGTATGATACCGGCGAAAGGTGCGCGGTATTAGAGAGGCTAGCAAAGGTGGAAGGGTGAGAGTGCGTATAATCCATGGACTCAACATTAGTCATAAAGAACTCATATACTTATTGCAAAAATCTAGAAGTTATCAAAGCAAAGTATGACGCGCATGCTCCTAGGGGGATAGATTGGTAGGAAAATACCATCGCTCATCCCCGACCGCCACTCATAAGGAAGACAATCAATAAATAAATCATGCTCCGGCTTCATCACATAACGGTTCACCATACGTGCATGCTACGGGAATCACAAACTTTAACACAAGTATTCTTTAAATTCACAACTACTCAACTAGCATGAATTTAATATTATCACCTCCATATCTCAAAACAATTATCATGTTTCAATATTTTCTTGGACTATTCCATATTTGGCTTATATGACCCGGGGCGAGTTACCTGATGATGAAACTTTGGCTAGGTAGATAACCCGGCGGTCTAAGTCAATGACTATTGTCAATGGAGAGTTGCACTGATGCAGTGTCACAGGGGCGTTTCAACATTGTGTTTCTCCTGAGGAGGGACATGAGATTCTATGAGAGATTCATGAAGGAGATTGTGGTCATCATGTCGGTTCTAAGTCTCTCGTGGCTAAGGCTTTTTGTCATGGGTTCTATTGGCTGACGGCTCATGCTGATGTAGAGGATCTTGTCAGTAAATGTGATGGTTGCCAGAAATTTTCTGGACGAGTGATACATCTCTAACGTATCTATAATTTTTGATTGTTCCATGCTATTATATTATCTATTTTGGATGTTGAAAGTGCGTTATATCGACTAGAGGGGGTGAATAGGCGATTTTTATGAAATCTTCACTGAGGAATTTCAGGGTGAGGAAATTCCTGAGTGAAGAACTACTTGCAGCGGAATAAGTACTCAGAAGTAAACATAACAGAACATGAGCATGGTCTTCATGATGAAATGAAAAACAAGCACAGAGTACAGAAAGCGTAAACACAGGATAACACAGGATAAAGACAAAATAGACTGAAGAAATTGAACGGAGGAAATAGAGAAAGACTTCAGTCAAAGTCTTCAAACAGATATGAACAAGCTCACAACACAGAAATGAGGAAATGAAAGGGTTGAGGAAATGAAAACAGGTAGCTTGGTGAAGACAATGATTTGGTAGACCAGTTCCAACTGTTGTGACAGTTGTACGTCTGGTTAGGGCGGCTAGGTATTTAAGCCTGAGGACACACAGTCCCAGACACCCAGTTCTGAACACGCAGTCCAGAACACTCAGTCCTCACCATATTCCCCTTGAGCTAAGGTCACACAGACCTCACTCAATCACTCGTGGTAAGTCTTCAAGTGACTTCCAAACCTTCACAGATTCAGTCACTCGGCGATCCACAATTTCCTATTGGATGCTCTAGACCATGACGCCTAACTGTCTGGAAGATGCACAGTCTTCAAAGGTAACAAGTGCAGATCCACGCAGGATCAATCTCTTCAGTGATGCTCAATCACTTTGGGTTTGTAGGTGTTTGGGTTTGGGTTTTCCTCACTTGATTGTTTTCACTCAAAGTCCTCGAAGGATGGGATGCTCTCAAATGACAAGTGTCAGTTTCTCTCGGAGCAGCCAACCAGCTAGTGGTTGTAGGGACAGCTATTTATAGCCTAGGGAGCAGCCCGACATGATAAGACATAAATGCCCTTCAATGATATGACCATTAGGTGGGTAGATATTTTGGGACAGCTGGCGCATAGCACAGCAACGGTCGGATATTTGAGTATCAAATTCCTCAGGTCTATCATGTTCCTCACTGTGTAGGTAATCCGCACTGGCGAATTCCTAACTCCTCAGTCAGAACAAATTCCTCAGAGACCAGAAGAACTTCGTCTCTGTCACTGAAGAAATTGACTGAACTGTATGAGATTTCCAATGGCTTCACTCGAAGGGATTGGTAGGTGTAGGATTTGAGTTGAGCACCACTTAGAAATTTTTCCTTAGTATTTCCTCGACCCCCTTTAACAGTACGGTGTTTCCTATGACACAAGAAAGAGAAAAAGAAACTACGAAAACAAAAGTCTTCACGCTTCATGTTCCTCGAATGAATACCAAGTCTTCAGGATTACACCAATCTCTTCTCTTTCAAAGTCTTCAGAAATAAAAAGTCTTCAGTCGAAGAACTTCATTTTTAGGGGTCGACTTTCTCTGTAAATATCAAACTCCTCATAGACTTATAGACATGTGTACACTCACAAATGCATTAGTCCCTTAACCTATAAGTCTTCAATACACCAAAATCACTAAGGAGCACTAGATGCAGTTACAATCTCCCCCTTTCGGTGATTGATGACAATATAGGTTAAGTTTTGAACGGGGATAAACATATGAAGTGTAAATACTAAAATTGAGGATTTTGATTGCAAGATATAGAAGAACTCCCCCTGAAGATGTGCATAGTGAGGAATTTGGTTTTGAAGCAATGCACACTTGAAGAGTCGAATCATGGAGATCTCCCCCTATATCTTGTAATTCATACACGCATTTAACATATAATATGAAGAGTTTGAAATGCATGATGAAATATGGTGACTAACGTAATTCAGCATGCGTGCATTAACATTAATGACGAATAAGCATGCAGAAAAACTCAGCAAAAATATCATACCACCATAGAGTTTAAGTTTACAACTCGATCGAATAAAGTCTCAGAAGAACGAGAGTTGTATCTCAAAAAAAACGCCCATATAAGTAGACCCGCTTGAAGACTAACTCAAATTTATCCCCCTTTGTCATCGAATGACCAAAAGGATCGAAAATGAGGACTAACGCCCCTGAAGAATATCAAGTTGATGGAGGAGCGCCAGCGTTGTTGGGGTTGTCGTTGTAGGGCCTCCCGCAGTGTCCTCCAAGTCTTCATACTCGTCGGTGTCGCGGGATGAAGAATATGAGCTGGCCACCAAGGTAGGAACTTTGACCTTCTTGAATTTCTTCGGAGGAGGTGCAGACCAGTCAAAGTTCTCCTTGAGACCCATTTGCTTCAGATCTTCCTCACCATACAGATGTGATAAGACAGCCCAGGTGTGACCGAAAACTTCATGGAGGTAGTAATGGTTTTTCTTCACTTTATTATGTGTAGTAGTCATGTTGTGAAGAATTGAACCAAACTGATGCTTAACCCATTTATGGTTGCGATCCACCTTCTGGTGAAGACTAAGAAGTAGCTCACGGCCAGTCATCACTCTTGGAGCTGTGGCTTGAGGAGTAGACTTGGGTGCATTTGCAGCAGAGTCATGAGTGGCAGAGTCATCATTGGTGGAATAAGATGCAGCTTTGCGAAACTGACCATCCAATGGACGAATGCCTTCATCAATGACAACAGGTACCTTCCCTTTTTCATCAGTTGAGGTAAAAGTCTGCTTGAGGACTTCAATCGGGGGCAGGTAGCTGAGGTGATTCTGAAAATCAGCCTTGTAGTTGAGTGAAGACCTTGTTCTGAGGAGTCCCATAATCCAAGGAGCATAAGGCTTCAACTCAAATGGAGAGAGTGCAACATTTGCCAGAGTCCTCATGTAGAAATCATAGTAATTGACAGGAATGCTATGAATGATGTTGAATAGCAGATTCTTCATGATGCCAACAATTTCCTCATCAGATGAGTCGTGGCCTTTGATAGGACTCATTGTCCTCGTCAGAATGTGATAGACTGTTCTGGGCACATAGAGTAAGTCCTTCACAAGGAATTTGGTCCTTGGGGCTTGACCAGGCTTCAGAGGCTTCATTAGAACTTGCATGTAATGAGCGGTGAGTTCTGGTTCTTGGTACAGGCAGCGAGCTCCTTCACTGGGTGGACTGATGGGCAGGGCGTGAAGTAATTCAGAGGCCGGTGCCTTATAGTGAGTGTTATCGGTCATCCAGTCCAAGACCCAGGTGTTGATATCTTCAGGATCACTTGTGATATGTAGTGTAGTGTAGAACTGAAGAATAAGCTCTTCATTCCAATCAACAATGTCAGAGCAAAAGTTGAGGAGGCCTGCATCATGAAGCACACCGAGGACAAGAGAGAAACAAGGCAACGATTCCATGTCCACATGAGGAATATGCTCATGGTAGAAGATTTTGTCCTTGTTGAAAAGCAGTGAAGAATAGAAGTTGGCCTGGCTTGCAGTCCAGAAACGCTTCCTCCTTAGACGAGCAGAGTCATAAGGGTTGTAGTCAGTGAAGAATACATGCTCGCCAAAGAAGTCATCATCCTTGAATTTATGTTTCTTCGAGAAGGGATCCTTTGGCTTGGGGTGAGGAGTGTCAGTCAATTGCATCACAACCTCAGGGATCTCGATCTCAGGTTCTGCGGGCTGAGGAATTTCAGGTTCTTCTTCAGTGGCAGCCTGGGACTTCAATTTATCATTTACATTTTCTTCAGCACTAGTGGCTGAAATTTCTTCATGAACAGATGGGGTTGCATGTGGTTCATCAGATCCCATTTGTACTTCAGTAGCTACAGGGGACTGAGGAATTTGTTGAAGCAGTGTGAACAGAGGAGAATTAGGGTGCTGACTTTCCCAAAAGTCATCATTCATCACTGGTGTAGTGCTTCCAATGTCCATATCTTCTTCTTCATCCATTTCTTCAACACCGGCCTCTTCAGCAGTGAACTAAGGCATGGGTGATGAGATAAGTGGGGTTGAAGGGATTTCATCCAATTCAATTTCTTCATTCAACTTCTCTAACGAAGCAGCAGAAGGAATGTCATCATCTGATCCGCTTGGGATCGTGTATTCTTCATCAAAAGGAATAAGGTCCTTTGATGGCATGGATGAGATAGGAACAACATCAATAGGATTGTCATAGGAACTTGTTAGTGGCTTCATTTTCTTCGGAGCTGAAGAATCTGATGCAGTTGATGCCTTCCTTTTCTTCACAGCTGCACGCTCTACAGCCTTGTTCTTCTTTGCATCTGATGCAGATGCAAGGATCGGAGTTGGTGTAGGTGCAGGAGGAACAAAGGAATTTGGTTGAATTTCTTCAGGCGCAACTGATGCAGTTGCCCTGACTTCTTCATTTTCTTCAGGCACAACACTAGTGGTTGCCCTGGCAATTTCATCAGCGGCTGGAATGCAGTCATCAACCCTGGAATTAGCATTTTCTTCAGCAGCATGAGTGTCATCAGCGGTGCTGGCATATTCTTTAGTAGGCTGAGCAGATGCAGCAGCCTGAGGAATTTCTTGTTGCGATTGGGCAGCAATAGTGGAGGTGAAGTTGTCAGCGAGTCTCACAAAATGAACCTTGGCTCCCATCCAATCAGCATGGTATGCATCAAATTCATCACTGAGCTTCTTGATTTCAGACTGCATATTGACGAGTTCTTCAATTGTCATAGAGACAAAGTTTTTCCTCAGGAAGTGCTCCTTTTTGTACTGCGCTTTCTTGATTTGCCTGGCCTTTTCAAATTTCCATTTCTCTTCTTGAATGAAGTGAGTCAACATATGACTTTGGCCAGGAGTCAACTTGAAATCAGGCATGGGAGTGTTGGGGTCCTTGTGCCAGAGATCAATGTAATCAAGGATCAACTTTGGATCCAAAAGAAGAGGCACACTTGTGCCTTTGGCTCTAGCGGCCCTGACTTGTCTGTCCCTGATGATTTCAGCAAGTTCTTCATCATCAGCTTCGTCTTCATCAGACGGTACTTGAAAAGCGACCTGCTTCTTTTAAGGACTTGGTCGAGAGCCTCGTCCAGCAGTTGCCTTGGTCTTCAACAAAGTGGGACCAATTGAAGAATGCAGTGGTGCTGAGGAACTAGCAGATGCTCCTGAGGCAATAGAGATGCCTGTTGTCCTTTGGCACATGGTGAGATGCACAGGTGCAGAGGATTTGGTCGGAGCAGCTGAGGACTTTGGAGGAGCACGTGAGGGTTGAGGAATTTGCCGTGAGGGCTTTGAAGAAACTGGCTGTGAGGGCATAGCTGAGGAACTTGGCCGAGAGGGCATTTGAGTAGAAGCACTTGGCTTATGAGCCGACTTCTTTGGCATAGCCTTCTTGGGCTTACTTGCAGAGGCCTCAGCAGAGGCAGCAGCAGCAGCATCAGAGTCTTCATTGAATTTCCTCACCGCTTCCTTAGCAACTCTGGCAAGCTTGGTCTGGCGATTGGCCCGTTCATTAGGATAATCCTCACCATGCTTGAGGCTGGTAGGATCAGCTTCTTGGCCAGGCGCCAACGGAGGTCTTGGGCATGGAGGATGAAGATCGAATTTCTTCATATACTCGGGAGTGACATATCTGTATTCCCTCCATTCCCATGCCCATCTCCTCTCTATTCTTTGGATGCGCAGTTTGCGCTCATTCTTGGTTTCCTTTCCATGAGTGGCCTCATCAAGAGTGCAATAATCCTTGTATATGTCCTCAGGGATTTCAAACGCAGTGTTGACTTCCAACCTCTTTCCTCCCTTTCGAGGTTTCTTGCCATCTGCCATTTTCTTCAGCTGAGGGTTTTTAACAATTGAGTTCTCTGAAGAGGTATGCAAGTTTTCTTCGAGGAACGCTGCAAATGAGTTAAGTTGATTAGAACCAAATGATTCAGCAGCAGACATGAGTACTTGTGAACAGAGTATAGGTGCGAAGAATTTGGAGAGGTCATATGCGTTCTCATAAGTTTTTGCAAAAAGAACAAGTTTGAGGAAATTGACCAGATGAGTCTTGAAGAATTTCACTAAGCATTCTTTAACTTAGGTTCCAGAGTTGTACAGATTTGAAAATCCAAACAATTGAGGAATCTTGAAGAAAAATGTTTCTTAGAGAAATAGATCAAGAACAGATGATATGTGAGGTGTTTAGTGTGTGAAGAGTTGAGGAATAAACACCTTTTGAAGATTTGAAGAAAACATCAGAATCAACAAGGGCAGTAAAAGTAACTTTTAATTACCGTTGACGAAGAACACGACAAACTAGGAAGTATATATTTGAAGCTCGTCGGTTCAGATCTTACACGCCCTAACTTGGCTGAGGAAGACAGCTACGGCGACGGCGGAGTGAAGAAATCCGCCTCCGGCGTGAGTACGGCGGCAACGAGGTCGAGGCAGTGAAGCTCTTCCTCACCGGCAACGATGGAGGTAGCGGCGGCGCTAGGGTTGGGAAGCTCGAGCGAGGGAGTGAGATCGAGCGGAGTAAAAGTGAAGTGAGGAAGGGAGAGGGGTACTCATAGCCGAAGTGAAAAAACCACTCGCCCGAGGAAATAGGACGAACGTGCCCCTGACCTTTCTCATTCGCTTGACATGTGTCACCCACGTATAGAGAGGTGATGATCGTGTCCGATCATGGGTGAATAGGTAAACATCACATAGAATGCGGAACGGTTTGAGCGGCAAAGCCGAAAATTTAGATAAGATAGGTTTTAATGTTCCGTTCGCAATTTCTTCAGCTAGCAAGAACACAGTGAAGATTTTGAACAACCTTCAAATAGAACTCACATGAAGAATTTGTGAATAGACTGGGTTGAGTTTAGCATAGAGGGGGAAGGGTCCAATCACATTCACTTAGCAGAATAAGCAACTTGAAGAAATAGCAATAAGTGAATGATGTAGAGGACATAAACTCACACACACACACACACACACACACATATATATATATATAGCCAATGAAGAAAAACGACAGAAATGGTGAAGACAATGCAAGTTGAAAAACAACTAAGGAATTTCAAAGAACTAAGGAAAAACTCAATTGAAGATTTTCAACATTTTGTGGTGGCGTGACCCACCGTATAAGAATGATGATTTCAGACACCGCGTACAATTATCGTAGGGTTCTGAGAATCAAATTCTTCGTTAATTTATTCACACTTAGAGTGTTATTCTTCATTAATTGTAGAAAAACATTTCTTCATGTGTTGCACATCTAAGTCATCAATTTTGCATAAGTGTTAGGATGAGTGTCCTTTTCAAAGAACATTCGAAGATTCTAGGATATTTAGCTCACACCGCAACTTGCTAAATCTCTTCTCATCCAAGGGCTTAGTGAAGATATCGGCTAGCTGTTCTTCAGTCTTCACATGCTCAATAGAGATGTCTCCCTTCGACACATGATCGCGAAGAAAATGATGATGAATCTGAATGTGCTTTGTCTTCGAGTGCTGATCTGGGTTATGAGCAATCTTGATGGCACTCTCATTGTCACAGTAGAGTGGCACATTCTTCACGTTGATGTTGTAGTCCTTGAGTGTTTGCTTCATCCATAGTAGTTGAGCACAGCAAGAACCAGCAGCAATGTACTCAGCTTCAGTAGTACACAGTGATACGCAGTTCTGTTTCTTCGAGGACCAACAAACCAAAGATCGTCCGAGGAAATGGCATGTGCTAGATGTTGACTTGCGGTCCACACGATCACCAGCATAGTCAGAGTCTGAAAATCCAATGAGATCAAAAGCCGAGCCCTTGGCGTACCACAGTCCAAGTGTTGGTGTGTGAGCTAGATATCGAAGAATATGCTTCACAGCCTTATGGTGTGATTCCTTCGGTGTAGCTTGAAATCGGGCACACATGCAAACACTAAGCATAATATCTGGCTTAGATGCACATAAGTACAATAAAGAACTTATCATGGAGCGGTATACCTTTTGATCGAAGTCAATACCATTTTCATCAGTGCATAGATGACCACTAGACAAATGCCCGTGCGTTGCAACGGGAGAAATTTTTAGAATCCCATGTTAATTACACTCAACGGACCCACATGTCATCTCCAACCTTTTCTCACATTCCGCTCCACTTTGTCCCTCCCACACCCCCCCTTTCTTCTCTCATTAAATCTATATAATTATACCCACATCCTATGAAAAGCATGAGCATCTCTTTGGTTTTTTCTCTCATCAAATCAATCATGTTTAATTACCATAAATCCCTTTTAATTACCCTCAACATGTACCACACCTTATTTGATCTCTAGCGGCTCCTTGCTTTTTGAAGCAAGTCTCGGTCGTATAACAATTAATGAAGTTTTATTTCAAAAGGCGAGGTGGTACTAATTACTAAAGGAACCCTTCATCTAACACAATCATCATCTAGACCAGTTGGCTAGTTGTTATGTCGTTGCGAGGCAAGGTGGGCTTTTGGTTCGGCTCGACTTTTTGTTCCAATCTTGGAGGCCGAGTGCAACGGTCGCTACAATATGGAATAGTCCCACCTCGTTGAACCGGCCAAACTAACTGGAGAAAACATACGAACTAAAATAATACGATCAAAGCGGAACGAAACCAAGAATATTGCCTTGTTTTATTAGTGTATATATATATATATATATATATATATCACCGCATTGTCTTCCTCGACGCTGACCCACGGGGCTTGAAGGCCTGCCTCGCCGCTTTCGATTACAACATGCACACTTCCTTGCAGGCATAGCACGCCGACAACTGTTGGCCCCAACGCCGCCGACGTCAGTAGCGTTGACGCTTTGTTTTATTAGTAGGTATGTGTGTTGCAACGGGAGAAAACAAAACGTTGGTTATGTCAATAAAACATTCTTATGAACATGTAATCTATAAAATTTCCTGGTGAATAAAAATATAAGAAAAGAGAAACTTATCAATTATGTATATGCAGAAAAATGATCTATGGCCTGGATATGATAATTTAGATTTCGATCAGTACCCAATTAAAAGGAGGGTAAATTGAAAAAATTCACCTCTGTCATGTCGCAAAGTTCAGCGAATGGAGAGTTTTGCCCACACCATTCTTATTGGGGCTAATTTGAACAAACATCAAAGTTTTGGAGTCTCCACCTGCAGTGCATTGTGCATTAGTTCCAGCCAATCATTTGCTCCATCCACGTACACATATGTATCAACCAGCACCATGCGCCATTGTCGGAAGAAACTAATTAAACAGAAGGGTTAGCTTGGAGACACTGTGAAACTGCAATTATCTAAGTTGCAGGCATAAATTAATATTCAATGTCATTACCTTTGTTGCCTGCATACTACGGGGTTGTTTGGATCGTGGCCTTGAGATGTCGTGCCAAAAATTTGGTGGTTGACTCAGCATTGGTTGCTCGTTTGGATGGAGGCCAACTTTTTGGTAAGCCTAGGCCTCCACAGCGGTCCCAGTTCAATTCCCAGCCAAAATTTTGGCAAGGCGTGGGTTGGCAAATTCTGCGCCAATTATTTGGCGTGCCCGCGATTGGCAGGGCGGGCGGCGGCGCAAACCAAACAGCCCCTGCATACAAAAATATGGGCGCCAAAGAGTAGCTCTCATCTTGGCAGTCCTCGTGCTTGTAATCTGTTGGGAACTATCAAAAAGCATGTGAACACATCAGGGAAACATCAAAGTGGGTTCTTTCATATTTTTATTCTGCGTACCTGATCTACTGACATCATCACGCCATGTAACTTGGTTCCAATATGAGTTCAGGTGAGGACACCTTCATTAGCCCAAAGATAAAGACAGCCAAAGCAATTAACATAGAAAGCCTGTATCTGGTAGCCAAGGGAGACCTACAGGAGCATCGAGGTGCATGGATTGATCAAGAAGTTGGGGGCGTGTTGAGCAGGTCAAACGCTACTGACGTCGGCGGTGTTGGGGCCAACTGTTGTCGGCGTGCTATGCCTGCAAGGAAGTGTGCATGTTGTAATCGAAAGTGGCGAGGCAGGCCTTCAAGCCCCGTGGGTCAGCGTCGAGGAAGACAATGTGGTGATTTAGGCTGCAAATTTAGATGCCGCAAAATCCTTTCTTCGACGATTTAAATTAGTGCTTTATACTAGATATAGACATCACAAAGTCAGAATAGGCCTTCTTAGAGATGAACCATATAATAAAATATTATACTAAAAGATTAGATATGCACGCAAGGATTGTTTTAAAGCTTTATCACTGTATGAAGAAAATAACACGGTAAGATGCAACGCTAGCTTTTTAGTTCCTCACTGATACCGAGCATTTGCAGCAGGTTGTAGCCAACAAGCTCGTTTTCTTCCCCTGTATCTATCTTCCAATCTGATCAACATCTGACTTGATTAGTCACTGGGTCATCTCTCTGTTTGTAGTTTATATTGACCAAGCAAAGGGCATATTAGATGCCATTCACAGAGCTTCAAAGTGGAGGTAGGGCCAGCGGTTGATGGGAGAGAGAGCACACAAGCTGCAGGTGCCCCAGCCCCTCAACGGGGCCACAAGGATCAAGGATCGAGCCGCTGCTGCACCCCTGTTGCCGGTGAAGGAGGTAGTACGAGCACATGGCCGCACGCTGCTGCTGGATCTCGCCTCCATGGATTAGAAGAGATAGTAGGCACAAACGACCCTGAGCAATGACCAATACTCCAATAGCACCCATCATGGCTCAGGACGACGACCACCCTCGTTGGTCCTGCAGCCGAGAGCGACACGCGCGGGGCCGCGGGCGGATAAATCTTCCTCTACTCCGTCGCTTGACCTCAGCGGCACCTCTCATGAACCTACCTCGCCAGGATCCCCGGCGACCACGCCTCGACGACGACGGGTTAGATCGAGGGATCAACTTTGTTTTATAGTAGCGGTTTTCTTTTCTTTAGAAAAATAGCTGTGGTTTCCTTTTTAGGAGAATACGGGTGGTTTTCCTAGTTGTATAGGAAACCGACGCTATGACTTTCAACTCAGCACGTTACATGGTGTGATGGTAAGCCATGTATTCTATATTCTGTATAGCTCTCGCATTCGACTCCCCAAGTTTCTACTCCTCGTGTTTTCTCGGCCCATAAGTGAAGCTAGCGTTCGCATGACCCAGTGCTAGCAGCCATTCGACAGGAACTTGCGGCCCATAATTCGCGTGCAGCCGTTCGGTGAACTTGCGGCCCATAATTCGCGTGGTCCAGTGCTAGCGATGGACAAAATTTAGTACCACCTCGAATATGTTTTAAATTCAAACTAAAAGCATAAAATCACGGGAAGAAGCGTATTGTGACGGTGAACCCACGGAGTCAATCCATGCTTTATTATTAGGCAAAGATTTGTGGGCATAGGGATTTTGACTCCTTTGCAATCTTGCATGTTGAATTTCCTCAATACATCCTTGAGGTATTTCTCCTGAGATATGAATATGCCATTGCGCTGTTGATGAATATGAAGACCTAAGAAGAATTTCAATTCTCCCATCATAGACATTTGATATTCTTCACTCATCATATAGGCAAATTCATCACTGTAACGTTGGTCAGTACAGCCGAAAATGATATCATCAACATATATTTGGCACACAAACAATTCACCATCATAAGATTTAGTGAAAAGAGTTGGGTCAAGTGAACCGGGTTTGAAGCCTTTCTTCATGAGGAATTCCTTCAAAGTATCATACCATGCCCTTGGGGCCTGCTTGAGGCCATAGAGGGCCTTATTGAGTCTGAAGACTTTGTCAGGATGCTTTGGATCTTCAAAACCTGGGGGTTGAGCAACATATACTTCTTCCTCAAGCTTACCATTGAGGAATGCACTTTTCACATCCATTTGATATAAGATGATATCATGATGGTTAGCATAAGCAAGTAATATGCGAATAGCCTCAAGTCTAGCAACAGGTGCAAAAGTTTCATCGAAATCAATTCCTTCAACCTGTGTGTAGCCTTGAGCTACAAGCCATGTCTTATTCCTCACCACAAGGCCATTTTCATCTTGCGTAGATCCACTTTGTGCAGATGATATTGTGCTTGCGAGGATCTGGACGTTTGACCAGTTCCCAGACGTTGTTGAGCTCCAATTGATGTAATTCCTCTTGCATAGCTTGAATCCACTCAGGCTCCAGAAATGCTTCATCTACCTTAGTGGGCTCTGTGATAGAGACAAAAGCAAAGTGCCCACAAAAGTTAGATAAATGTGAAGCTCTTGAGCATGTGAGAGGACCTGGAATGTTGCTGTCGCTGATGATTTTCTCAATTTTCACTTCATTTGCAACGCGAGGATGAGCGAGTTGACGTTGAGGAATTTGATCAGCATTTTATTCAGCACCATTTTCCTTAGGTGCATCAGCATGACGTTCCTCATGTTCTGGAATGACTTCTTCAGCAAATTCTTCAGTAGGAATGACATCCTCAGTAGCCTTGAACTTAATAGATTCCTTAGGAGGTATTTCATCTGTCACAGGAGGTAGGTGCTCTCTTTGCGAGCCATTAGTTTCATTGAACTGCACATCTACAGTTTCAACAACCTTGTGGTGACAGGTGTTGAAGACTCTATAGGTGTGCGAGTCCTTACCATAACCGAGCATAAAACCTTCATGTGCTTTCGGTGCAAATTTAGAATTGTGATGAGGATCTCTAATCCAACATTTAGCACTGAAGACTTTGAAATAACTCACATTGAGTTTCTTGTCAGTGAGGAGTTCATATGCAGTCTTCTTGAAGAATTTGTGAAGATATACCCTGTTGATGATGTGGCACGCAGTATCGATTGCCTCAGGCCAAAAGCGAGGAGGCGTCCTGTACTCATCAAGCATAGTGCGGGCCATCTCAACAAGATTCCTGTTCTTGCACTCCACGACGCCATTTTTCTAAGGAGTATAAGGAGAAGATAACTCATGAGTAATACCGAGTTCATCAAGATAGTCATCAAGACCAGTGTTCTTGAACTTGGTTCCATTATCACTTCTGATGTGCTTGATCTTCACACCAAAGTTGGTTGAAGCCCTCGATGAAAATCGTTTGAAAACTTCTTGCACTTCAGTTTTGTAAGTGATGATATGGACCCATGTATATCGAGAATAATCATCAACAATAACAAAGCCATATAAGGATGCAGCATTAGTAGATGTGGCATAGTGAGTAGGGCCAAAGAGATCCATGTGAAGTAATTCAAATGGTCGAGAAGTAGTCATGATAGTCTTTGCTGGATGCTTGGCCTTGGTCATCTTTCCAGCTTCACAGGCTCTGCACAAGTGATCCTTGAGGAATTTGACATTTTCAATGCCAATGACATGCTTCTTCTTCGCGAGCGTGTGCAAATTCCTCATGCCAGCATGACCAAGTCGACGATGCCATAGCCAGCCTTCTGAAGCTTTTGCAAGTAGACATGTAGCAGGTTGTGGTCCTGTAGAGAAATCAACAATATACAAATCTCCTCTCCTAAAGCTTTCAAAGACTTTGGAATTGTTAGCTTCCATGATCACAACACAACGATACTTGCCAAAGACAACAACCATATCAAGATCACAAAGCATTGAGACAGACATGAGGTTGAACCCTAAGGACTCGACAAGCATGACTTTGTCCATGTGTCGATCCTTTGAGATTGCAACCTTACCTAGACCCAATACCTTGCTTTTGCCTTTGTCAGCATAGGTGATATGCTTCAGATGTGATGGAGATAAAGCAGTGTCCATCAATAAGCTCCTGTCACCAGTCATATGATTTGTACATCCACTATCGGGGACCCACTCAGTGGCTTTGGGTTGATCATCCTACAGATGAATTAGTGCAACTTACGAACTCATATACTTCAGCAGTGAAGAATATGGTATCAATTTCATCAGATCAATTTCATCAAGCAATAGAACAGTTAAAGCAGTATGAGGACGTGAGAAATGAAAATTAATTTCTTCATGATTAGCTTGCATCCTTTCAAGCACATTCAGGTCTCCAGCAAATTCTTCAGATGATTAAGTTCGTCTGGAGACCTGATCCTGCATAAGAGATTAGTTCTTTTTCTTCACCACCCACATCTGAAGGGGTGGCAAAGAGTTCATCATTCTACGAGCTCCATAAGAGAAAGGTGGCATAGGTGCCAATCCACTTCGTTTCACATAAGAGGGGTTAGGGTAAGCATAGGAGTAAGGAGAGAAATTCTTCGAGGACTTATGAGCATAATGATTTGAAGAATAATGCACATATCCATAATCCTTAGATCTTCCCTGCGAAACACACGGGTTAGCACGATGATGTTCATATGAGTACTTTGATCCTTTTGAGGAATTCGATCCATGTGAGGAGTTTGGTCCGTATGAGGACTTGGATCCATATGAAGAATTTGGTCCATATGAAGAACTTGATCTGGGGTTCCTATTCTTCACAGGTGGTGTCATGATGACATTCACCTGAAGATTTTCTAGGCACCTTTTGGGAACCCAGATTTTCTTCATAGGAGGACTGTTCCTGCAGTTAGTGCCAACATATCTAGCAAATACTTCACCATTCTGATTTTTGAACAGTTTATAGTTGGAGTCAATTGACTCATCAGAAGAATATGAAGATTCACATGTAAAGCCAGATAAAGTAGATGGATCCACTGAAGGTCCCTTTGCAGCAAACCATGAGGTTTTGGGATACTGCTCAGGTTTCTAGTAGGTCCCATCAACATTGATTTTCCTCTCAAAGGCAATACCCTCTTTCCTAGGGTTCCTGTTGAGGATCTGCTTTTTAAGCATGTCACAAAGAGCCTGATGCCCTTTGAGGCTTTTGGACATACCTATCATATACAATTCCTTTAGCCCTGCATCATCAGTGATACTAGCAATGTCCTCAGATGATGAATTAGTGATAGCAGAGGTAGTTGAAGAATTTGCAGCAATGGAAGTATTTGAGCATTCAGGTGAAGAATTAGCAGTTTCACGTTCAATGCACTTCAAACATGGAGGAACAAATTCATCCTGAGTAGCGCTGATCTGTTGATCAAGTAATGAATCATGCTCCTTCTGAAGATCTTCGTAACTCACTCTTAACTGCTCAAGATCTTGCTTTCTTTGAAGAAATTCATAAGAAAGCTTCTCATGATCAGATAGGAGAGTGTTATGATGACTTTGAAGGGTGTCAAACTTAGACTGAAGTCTCTGAAGACTATCAGCCAAAGCTTTTGACTGATCCATTTCTTCACCCAACATATCATCGTTTTTATCCAGCATGTATTGAACTTTTTCCAAAGCTCTTTGTTGTTTAGTGGCAAGGGAAGCAAGTTTGACATAACTGGGTCCAAATTCATCATCACTTGACTCAGATAAGTAGCAATCAGTTACCTTAGCACCTTTTGCCATAAGGCATGGTGCAGAGGATGATGACTCTAGATTGAAAGTCATAGCCTTGCGCGATTCCATGAATTCTTCGAACCAGGGATCATGGTGAGATCGATGACCTTCATTGACCTCAAAAAGTCAGTCCCAGATGAGTTTCGCATGGCTGAGATGCATAACGTTCCTGAATTGATTTTGTGACAAGCTGGAGAAGATGATGTCCTTCGCCGTGAGGTTGAGAAGTGTGTATTTGCGAATATCATCAGCCTCCAGCATCTTGCATAGGTTAGTAAGACCAATCTCGGTGACGGTCCAAAGTTCACTGTTCATCACCATGAGGCGCTTCTTCATCATGGCCTTCCACTTGGGATAATCATGACCGTCAAAGATGGGGTAAGTCACAGTCTTCATTCCTGTGGTCGACATAACTAAAACACCAGGTGGTTAAACCAAAATCACACAGAACAAGGGAGTACCAAGCTCTGATACCAATTGAAAGTGCGTTATATCGACTAGAGGGGGGTGAATAGACGATTTTTATGAAATCTTCACTGCGGAATTTCAGGGTGAGGAAATTCCTGAGTGAAGAACTACTTGCAGCGGAATAAGTACCCAGAAGTAAACATAACAGAACATGAGCATGGTCTTCATGATGAAATGAAAAACAAGCACAGAGTGCAAAAAGTGTAAACATAGGATAACACAGGATAAAGACAAAACAGACTGAAGAAATTGAACTAAGGAAATAGAGAAATACTTCAGTCAAAGTCTTCAAACAGATATGAACAAGCTCAAAACACAGAAATGAGGAAATGAAAGGGTTGAGGAAATGGAACCAGGTAGCTTGGTGAAGACAAAGATTTGGTAGACCAGTTCCAACTGCTATGACAGTTGTATGTCTGGTTAGGGCGGCTAGGTATTTAAACCTGAGGACACACAGTCCCGGACACCCAGTTCTGAACACGCAGTCCAGAACACTCAGTCCTCACCGTATTCCCCTTGAGCTAAGGTCACACATACCTTGCCCAATCACTTGTGGTAAGTCTTCAGGTGACTTCCAAACCTTCACAGACTCGGTCACTCAGCAATCCACAATTTCCTCTTGGATGCTCTAGACCATGACGCCTAACCGTCTGGAAGATGCATAGTCTTCAAATGTAACAAGCGTTGGATCCACCCAGGATCAATCTCTTCAGTGATGCTCAATCACTTTGGGTTTGTAGGTGTTTGGGTTTGGGTTTTCCTCACTTGATGATTTTCACTCAAAGTCCTCGAAGGATGGGATGCTCTCAAATGACAAGTGTTAGTTTCTCTCAGAGCAGCCAACCAGCTAGTGGTTGTAGGGGGCGGCTATTTATAGCCTAGGGAGCAGCCCGACATGATAAGACATAAATGCCCTTCAATGATATGACCGTTAGGTGGGTAGATATTTTGGGACAGCTGGCGCATAGCACAACAACGGTCGGATATTTGAATATCAAATTCCTCAGGGCTATCATGTTCCTCACTGTGTAGGCAATCCACACTGGCGAATTCCTAACTCCTCAGTCAGAACAAATTCCTCAGAGACCAGAAGAACTTCGTCTCTGTCACTGAAGAAATTGACTGAACTGTATGAGATTTCCAATGGCTTCACTCGAAGGGATTGGTAGGTGTAGGATTTGGGTTGAGCATCACTTGGAAATTTTTCCTTAGTATTTCCTCGACCCCCTTTAACAGTACGATGTTTCCTATGACTCCAGAAAGAGAAAAAGAAACTACGAAAACAAAAGTCTTCACGCTTCATGTTCCTCGAATGAATACCAAGTCTTCAGGATTACACCAATTTCTTCACTTTCAAAGTCTTCAGAAAGTCTTTAGAAATACAAAGTCTTCAGTCAAAGAACTTCATTTTTAGCGGTCGACTTTCTCTGTAAATATCAAACTCCTCATAAACTTATAGACATGTGTACACTCACAAACACATTAGTCCCTTAACCTATAAGTCTTCAATACACCAAAATCACTAAGGGGCACTAGATGCACTTACAGCTGTTTAATGGGCTTTATTATGCTCTTTTATATTATTTTTGGGACCAACCTATTAACCGGAGGCCCAGTGCCAGTTTTTGTTTTTTTTCTATTTTAGAGTTTCGCGGGAAAGGAATACCAAACGGAATGAAACCTTCGCGATGATCTTTCTTGGACCGAAAGCAATCCAGAAGACTTGGAGTCAAAGTCTGGAACTCCACGAGGTGGCCATGAGGCAGGAGGGCGCGCCCAGGGGTAGGCATGCCCCCCACCCTCGAGGGCCCCTCGTAGCTCCACCGACATACTTCCTTCGCCTATATATACTCTTATACCCTAGATCGGTCGCAGAGAGGCACGAAACCACTTTTGCACTGCCGCAACCTTCTGTACCCATGAGATCCTATCTTGGGGCCTCTTTCGGCAATCTGCCGGAGGGGGAATCGATCATGGAGGGCTTCTACATCAACACCATTGCCTCTCCGATGAAGTGTGATTACTTTACCACAGACCTTCGGGTCCATAGTTATTAGCTAGATGGCTTCTTCTCTCTCTTTGATTCTCAATACAAAGTTCTCCTCAATGTTCTTGGAGATCTATTTGATGTAATACTCTTTTGCGGTGTGTTTGTCGAGATTCGATGAATTCTGGGTTTATGAACAAGATTATCTATGAATATTATTTGGTTCTTCTCTAAATTCTTATATGCATGATTTGATATCTTTGCAAGTGTCTTCGAATTATTGGTTTAGTTTGGCCTACTAGATTGATCTTTCTTGCAATGGGAGAAGTGCTTAGCTTTGGGTTCAATCTTGCGGTGTACTTTCCCAGTGACAGTAGGGGCAGCAAGGCACGTATTGTATTGTTGCCATCGAGGATAAAAAGATGGGGTTTATATCATATTGTTTGAGTTTATCCCTCTACATCATGTCATCTTGCTTAATGCGTTACTCTATTCTTATGAACTTAATACTCTAGATGCATGTGGATAGCGGTCGATGTGTGGAGTAATAGTAGTAGATGCAGAATTGTTTCGATCTACTTGACACGGACGTGATGCCTATATTCATGATCATTGCCTTAGATATCTTCATAACTATGTGCTTTTCTATCAATTGCTCGACAGTAATTTGTTCACCCGCCGTGATACATGCTATCTTGAGAGAATCCACTAGTGAAACCTATGGCCCCCGGGTCTCTTTCTTATTATATTGCATCTCTTTTATTTACATCGCATCTCGTTTACTATTTTGCAATCTTTACTTTCCAATCTATACAACAAAAATACCAAAAATATTTACTTTACTAGCTTTATTAGGTCTCACTTTTGCGAGTGACTGTGAAGGGATTGAGAACCCCTTTATCGTGTTGGTTGCAAGGTTCTTGATTGTTTGTGTAGGTACTAGGTGACTTGTGCGTTGTCTCCTACTGGATTGATACCTTGGTTCTCAAAACTAAGGGAAATACTTACTCTACTTTGCTGCATCACCCTTTCCTCTTCAAGGGAAAACCAACGCATGCTCAAGAGGTAGAAACGAGCTCATGTGCTGGCTCAAGAATTAAGGATGATTCCAATAACTTGGCCATTTGCAGTCTAGGGTCTTGATATGGTTTGGCCTTTTAAATGATCCAAGGACAAAAAGACCCACCTGTTGGTGGCAGTGGACAAGTTCACAAAGTGGATTGAAGCTGGCAAATGTGATGTAGCGATGGCGGTTCAATTCCTTAAAAAGGTGATCTTTCATTTTGGGTACCCTCATGGTATCATCACTGATAATGGTACGAATCTATCTAAGGGTGAAATGAAAGAATTTTGCCAACGTGAACATATTCGCCTGGATGTTTCATCTGTGGCTCATCCCCAGTCCAATGGCCAAGCTAAAAGAGCCAATCAATAAATCTTGAAAGGTATAAAGCCCCGGCTTAGGGTCCCTTTGCAGAGGATGCCGGATTGTTGGGTTGAGGAGTTGCCTTCAGTGCTATGGAGTATCAATACTACCCCCAATAGATCTACGGGTTACACGCTGTTCTTCATGGTTTACGGAGCAAAGGCGGTTCTCCCAAGTGACATTCATCACAACTCGCCCAGGGTGGCGGCTTATGTTGAAGTTGATAATGAAAAAGCACATCAGGATGCTCTTGACCTTCTGGATGAGGAGCATGACCTTGTGGCGGCTCCTTTGGTGATTTACCAACAAGATCTGCGTTGTTATCATAGCCGCCGTGTTAAAACTCAAACTTTTCAAGAAGGTGACTTGGTGCTCCAGCTCATCCAGGATCAAACTGACATGCATAAGTCATCCCCACCTTGGGAAGGGCCTTTTATGGTCAGCAAAAATCTGAACAACGGGTCATACTACCTCATTGATATTCGAGAGCACAAGGACTCACGCAAATCTGAGGAGGAGACCCGCCGGTCATGGAACATTGCTCATCTTCGGCCTTATTACACCCGAGCCACCGGCTCTTGTGATGTAAATACTTCTATCAATGTATATATTATGATTAGTATAATAAAGTCGGCATCCCTGATAATTCAGGGCCTCTGTCGTTTCATTTCTGAGAATATGAGTCTTTATTATCACTTAATAAGATCACTTGGGGGCTTCCTGCTCATTGAGCATAGCTATGACTACCCTCTTGATCCAGCTTGTACGCCATGATTACAAAATACTTGGGGGCTTCCTGCTCATTGAGCATAGTTGTGACTACCCTATTGATCCGTCTTGAACGCCGTTGCTACAACCTACTTGGCGGCTTGATGCCCGGGTTAAAGGGACCAAAGAGAGTCTGTTGCAGAGCATGGCTCAAACATAGGTACCCTGCCTTGATGGTTCAATATATATCACTTGGGGGCTCCCTGTTCATTGAACATAGCTTTGATAACCCTTTTGATTGGCTTGAAACGCCAGGTGTATACACCAAAAAAATTAGTTGATCATGCCTTGTACGTCTGCCACTCCGCCCAGGTAATCCTGGAATGACCCGCTGAACTCTTGACAATCAATCTTATTAAGACCCTAAACTTGTCAAGGTTAAAACGACGGTTGGTCATCGGAGGCACGGCTTACAAGGTTTGAATGAAGGATTAACTTAGTGGTTGTGCAAGCCCATGAAAAGCACTTGATGATTGAGGCCTGGTCGCCTATGAAAGCCTTGATTTTTTATTCATTTTTTGAACTTTGTTTATTGATATATGGTTTAACAAATTGGTTCGGGCCTGATAACCCACAAGTCTAGGGGATCAATTGTAGCCTCTTTCGATAAGTAAGAGTGTCGAACCCAATGTGGAGCTAAAGGTAGAACAAATATTCCCTCAAGTTTTATCGACCACCGATACAACTCTACGCACGCTTGACGTTCGCTTTACCTAGAACAAGTATAAAACTAGAAGTACTTTGTAGGTGTAACGGGATATGTTTGCAAGAATATAAAGAGAACATAAATAAAAACTAGGGGCTATTTTAGGTAAAGAAGCAATAAAGTTAGTATAGAGAGTGTGGAAAAGTGGCGGTAGGAGTTGCGAAATTGTCCCTAATCAATTGACTACTTTACTAGACCGATAGCAAGTTTTATGTGGGAGAGGCCACTGCTAGCATGTCATCCCTGACTTGGAATTCCATGCACTTACGATTGGAACTATTAGCAAGCATACGCAACTACTAATGTTCACTAAGGTAAAACCCAACCATAGCATTAAGATATGTTGGTCCCCGTTCAATCCCGTATGCATCAATTTCTATGCTAGGTTGAAGCTTCTGTCACTCTTGCCCTCCAATACATAGTCCTATCAACATACAACTAACCCTATGGTGTGATCCACACGCACGCTCATATGATGCGCACCAAAGGACAGCAACATAACCACAAGCAAATTAAACCAATCATAGCAATTCACCAATTACCGATAGTACAACGAAAATCTACTCAGACATCATAGGATGGCAACACATCATTGGATAATAATATGAAGCATAAAGCACCATGTTCAAGTAGAGGGTACAACGGGTTGCGGGAGAGTGGACCGTTGTAGATAGATGGGGGAAGGTGATGAAGATGTTGGTGAAGATGACAGAGGTGTTGGTGTAGATCACCGTCACACGATGATGGCCCGGGCGGCGTTTCCGCGCCACCGGGAGAGAGGGGGAGAGGGCCCCCCTTCTTCTTATTCTTCTTCCTTGACCTTCTCTCTAGATGGGAGAAGTGTTTACCCCCTGGTCCATGGCTTCCATGGTGGCGAAGGGGCGAGAGCCCCTCCGAGATTGGATATGTCTCTCTGTCTCTCTCTGTTTCTGCGTTCCAGATTCTTCCCTTTCACCGTTTCTTAAATTCCCGGAGATCCATAACTCCGATTGGGATGAAATTTTAACACGATTTCTATCCGGATATTGGCTTTCTTGTGGCGAAAGAAGGGCACCAACTGCCTTACGGAGTGGCCACGAGGTCCCAGGGCGCGCCAGACCCCTTGGGGCGCGCCCCCTGCCTCGTGGCCCCCTCGGGCATCGTCTCGCGTTGATTCTTCTTCCAAAAAATCACATATATTCCAAAAAAAAATCTCCGCCAGTTTTTATCCCGTTTGGACTCTGTTTGATATGGATTTTCTGCGAAACAAAAACATGCAACAAACATGAACCGGCACTGGGCACTGGATCAATATGTTAGTCCCAAAAATAATATAAAAAGTTGCCAAAAGTATATGAAAGTTGTATAATATTGGCATGGAACAATCAAAAATTATAGATACGACGGATATGTATCAGCATCCCCAAGCTTAATTCATGCTCGTCCTCGAGTAGGTAAATGATAAAAAAGATAATTTTTGATGTGGAATGCAACCTAGCATAATCTTGATCATGTAATCTATTAATGGCATGAATATTAAGACATGAGTGATTCAAAGCAATAGTTTATCATTTGACATTAAGACAATAATACTTCAAGCATACTAACCAAGCAATTATGTCTTTTCAAAATAACATGGCCAAAGGAAGTTATCCCTACAAAATCAGATGGTCTGGCTATGCTCCATCTTCACCACACAAAGCATTCAAATCATGCACAACCCCGATGACAAGCCAAGCAATTGTTTCATACTTTTGACGTTCTCAAACCTTTTCAACTTTCACGCAATACATGAGCGTGAGCCATGGATATAGCACTATGGGCGGAATAGAATATGATGGTGGAGGTTGTGTGGAGAAGACAAAAAGGAGAAAGTCTCACATCGACGCGGCTAATCAATGGGCTATGGAGATGCCCATCAATTGATGTCAATGTGAGGAGTAGGGATTACCATGCAACGGATGCACTATAGCTATAAGTGTATGAAAGCTCAAACTAAAAACTAAGTGGGTGTGCATCCAACTTGCTTGCTCATGAAGACCTCGGGCATTTGAGGAAGCACATCATCGGAATATACAAGCCAAGTTCTATAATGAAAAATTCCCACTAGTATATGAAAGTGACAACGTAGGAGACTCTTTCTATGAAGAACATGGTGCTACTCTGAAGCACAAGTGTGGTAAAAGGAGAGTAACATTGTCCCTTCTCTCTTTTCTCTCATTTTTTTATTTTTTCTCTTTTTTTAATTTTTTTTCCTTTTTTGTAGGCTTCTTTGGCA